>NC_054488.1:2529433-2841670 GCF_017639515.1 Carcharodon carcharias | reverse complement strand
CTCCTCATGGGGAAACCTTTGCCTAGTGATATCCCCCCACCTTGTGAGGGGGGTTTCTGCGTGAGTGATTTTTTTCACACCTTGCAGGGAGTGTTTGGGGTGAGTTTTAGGCCGTGCTGTAGTTCCTCTTGTGTTCTATCCATTGCTGTGTTGCTTTTGTGTTGTGTAGATGACTGTCCATTTGTGCAGCTCTCCTGTCGCACAGCTCAAGCGGTGAGCCCGTTGTGTGCTTTGGTCCTGAGTCACACGCACAGTTCTCTGAACTGGCGTTTACATAGAAACTAGGAGCAGGAGTAGGCCATTTGGCCCTTCGAGCCTGCTCCGCCATTCATTATGATCGTGGCTGATCATCCAACTCAATAGCCTGCTCCCACTTTCTCCCCATATCCTTTGATCCCTTTCGCCCCAAGAGCTATATCTAACTCCTCCTTGAAAACATACAATGTTTTGGTCTCAACTACTTTCTGTGATAACGAATTCTACAGGCTCACTGCTGTCTGGGTGAAGAAATTTCTCCTCATCTCAGTCCTAAATGGTCTACCCCATATCCTCAGACTGTGACTCCTGGTTCTGGACTCCCCCACCATCGGGAACATGCTTCCTGCATCTACCCTGTTAAAATTTTATAGGTTTCTATGAGATTCCCCCCCCCTTCATTCTTCTGAACTCCAGCGAATATAATCCTAATCGACTCAATTTCTCCTCATATGTCAGTCCTGCCATCCCATCAGTCGGGTAAACTTTCGCTGCACTCCCTCTACAGCAAGTACATCCTTCCTCAGATAAGGAGACCAAAACTGCACACAATATTCCAGGTGTGGTCTCACCAAGGCCCTGTATAATTGCAGCATGAACTGCTACCAGTGGGTGAAGAAAAATCACCAAGGTTCCTGCTTCTGATCCCCATCCGGTCGGTCCTCTTGGTGCTGCATGTGGGTGTTTAGGACAGAACTGGGCTACGTATGTACATGTGAGTTAGGAGCAGGGGTAGGCCCCTCAGCTCCTCAATTCTGTTCTGCCATTCAATAAGATCATAGCTGATCTGAATGTAACCTCAACCCCACATTTCTGCCTACCCCCAATAACCTTTCACCACCTTGTTAATCAAGAATCTATCTAGCTCTGCCTTAAAAATGTTCAGACTCTGCTTCTACTGCCTTTTGAGGACGAGAGTTCCAAAGACTTTCAATCCTCTTGGGAGAAAAAATTTCTCCTCATCCCTGTCTTAAATGAGCGACCCTTATTTTTAAACAGGGACTCCTAGTTCTAGATTCTCCCACAAGAGGAAACATCCTCCCCACAGCCACCTTGTCAAGACCCCTAAGGATCTTAAAGGTTTCAGTTAAGTCGCCTGGTACTCTTCTAAATTCCAGTGGATACAAGCCTAACCTGTCCAGCCTTTCCTCATAAGACAACCCGCCCATTCCAGGTATTAGTCTAATAAACCTTTTTGGAACTGCTTCTAATGCATTTACATCTTTTCTTTAAATAAGGAGACCAGTACTGCACACAATACTCCAGGTGTGGTCTCACCAATGCCCTGTACAACTGAAGCATAACCTCCCTACTTTTGTAATCAATTCCCCTCACAATAAACGATAACATTCTATTAGCTTTCCTAATTACCTGCTGTACCTGCATACTAACCTTTTGTGATTCATGCACTGGGACACCCAGATCCCTCTGAATCTCAGAGCTCTGCATTCTCACCATTTAGATAATAAGCTTCCTTTTTATTCTTCCTGCCAAAATGAACAATTTCATATTTGCCCACATTATACTCCATTTGCCAGATCTTTGCTCACTCACTTAACCTATCTGCGTCACTTTGTGGCCTCCTTATGTCCTTTTCAAAATTTACTTTCCAACCTATCCTTTGAGTCATCAACAAATTTAGCCACCGTTCCTTTGGTCCCTTCATCCAAGTTATTGATATAAATTGTAAAAAGCACTGATCCCTGTGGCACACCACTCGTCACATCCTGCTAACCAGAAAAAGACTCACTTATGCCAACTCTCTGCTTCCTGTTAGTTAACTAATTTTCTATCCATGCCGATATGTTACCCCCTACATTATGAGCTTTTATTTTCTGCAAAAACCTGTGATGTGGCACGTTATCAAATGCCTTCTGGAAATCTAAGTGCAGTACATCCACCAGTTCCCCTTTATCCACAGCACATCTGACTGCTTCAAAGAATTCCAATAAATTGGTTCAACACATTTTCCCTTTTACAAAATCACGTTGACTCTGCCTGATTGCCTTGAATTTTTCGAAGTGCTCTGCTATAACACCTTTAATAATAGCTTCTAACATTTTCCCTATAACAGATGTTAGGCTAACTGGCCTATAGTTTCCTGCTTTCTGTCTCCCTCCCTTTTTGAATAAAGGAGTTATAATTGCTTTTTTCCAATCTAATGGAACCTTCCCTGAATCTAGAGAATTTTGGAAAATTAAAACCAATGCGTCAACTATCTCACTAGCCATTTCTTTTAAGATCTTAGAGTCAAGTCCATCTGAACCTGGGGATTTGTCAGCCCGCAGCCCCAACAGTTTGCTCAATACCACTTCCCTGGTGATTGTAATTTTCCAGAGTTTCTCCCTCCCCTCCATTTCCTGATTTACAGTTATTTCCAGGATGTTACTTGTGTCCTCTAATGTGAAGACCAGAGCAAAATACCTGCTTAATTCCTCTGCCATTTCCCTACTTTCCATTATCAATTCCCCAGATGTACTCTCTATAGGACCAATGCTCACTTTAACTCTTTTCTTATTTAAATATCTATAGAAACTCTTACTATCCATCTTTATGTCACTACTAGAGAAAGCTAGCTACTCTTAATTTTTCCTTCCTTATTAATATTTTTGTCATTCTTTACTGTTCTTTATATTCTTTCCAATCTTCGGACCTGCCACCCATTTTTGCGTAATTATGTGATTTTTCTTTAAGTTTGATACTGTCTTCAACTTTTTTAGTTAACCACAGATGGTGGGCCTGCCCTGGGAATTTTTCTTTCTCACTGGAATGTATATATTCTATGAAAACCTAGGATTAATTGTTGATAACCTATCTCGTTGCGCTATACAAGGTCTAGTATAACGTGCTCCCTGGATGGATCCAGAATGTCCGGTTTTAAGAAACTATCCTGAAAACATACTATGATCTCCTCATTTATGCTACCTTTGCCCATCTGATTTTTCTAGCCTATATGTAGATTAAAATCCCCCATGATTATTGCTGTACGTTGCTGGCAAGCTCCCATTATCTCTTCCTTTATACTCTTATCTTACCGTGTAGTTACAATTAGAAGGACTATACACCACTCCCACAAGTGACTTCTTGCATTTATCATTCCTCATTTCAACCCAACCCAAACCACTCCTACATGCTGGAAATAATAGGGCAAATAGAAATAAATAAGTACGGTTTGATAGCTATTACAGAGACATGGCTACAAGATGACATAGATTGGGACTGAATATTGAAGGATACGGGACATTTAGGAAGGACAGGAAGTTAGGAAAAGGTGGAGGGGTGGCTCTATTAATTCATGATGGTTTAGCGCAATAGAGAGGGATGACCTAAGTTCAGGAAACCATGCAGGAGTGATTTAAGTCGAAATGAGGAATAATAGTTTCTTAAAACCGCACGTTCTGGAGCCAACCAGAGAGCAAGTTAACTAGATCTGGTATTGATAGGATTAATTGATAACCTCCTAGTTAGCAGCAATCAAACATGATTACATTTTACATTCATTTTGAGAGGGAAACAAATACGTCCAAGACTAGTACTTTAAACTTAAATAGGGGCAATTATGAAGGCATGAAAGCAGAGCTAGCTAAAGTGAACTGGCAAATGAGGTTAAGGGACATGTCAATAGAAGTTCAATGGCAGCCATGTAAAGGGAATTTCAGAATTCACAGAATATATACATTCCAGTGAGAAAGAAAAATTCCAAGGGCAGGCCCACCATCTGTGGTTAACTAAAACAGTTAAAGACAGCATTAAACTTAAAGAAAAATCACATAATTACGCAAAAACGGGTGGCAGGTCAGAAGACTGGAAAGAATATAAAGAACAGCATAAATGCTACGTGAGTTTAGATACAGACCCTTTAGTTTTATCCTTTTATTATTTTTGTAACGTCTAATCTTATCTGCTGATTTACTCTTAGAATTGTACTCAGTCCCTTTCTGTCACAGTCTGTTTATCATTTCCCATATTAATACCTGCCTCTCTTGCCTTGTCTCTACTCTTTAAAATCACTTTATTTATAACCAAATCACCCTAAAAGCCAAAGCGAGTGGCAGTTACTGAATGTATACTATTTCACAAACTTCATCCGTAATGGGTTGGTTATCTGTTGTATGTGATGTTCATTTTTATATTGATTATGAAAGTCGCTGTCTCTACCCTATACAAACTTCCTGAGGAAACCAGCTTGTCCCTTGCTATCTCTGAGCTCCTGCCACACCTCTGAATTTATAGGGAACAACACTTTGGGGTGTCTCAGACGTTCTCATTCCCAGATCATCAGACATTCCTTGATGTTGCTGTCTTATTATCAAAGAAAATTGTCAACAAATCAATGAATGCTTCATGCTTCAGTACAACTAAATACAGAATCCCTTCTTCCTTTGTATTTGATGAAGTCAGTCTGCTGTGGGGCAAAGTAACGTTGTATGAGCCAAATGGATTTTCATTCATCCAATCAAAGCACTTACAATAGAATTGGTTCTTTGTCACTCACAATCTCTCCAACTTCAATAAAAGAGCTAAACCCCTTCAAACACCAGGGAAACAGTACAGAATTTGCTACATCTATGCTGTCCACAGACTGCCTGTCACAGACAGTATGAAGAAAGTAACCCACCTGATCCCTGCCATTAAACAATACATTCATTGTTATCCACGTATGTTTAATATGTGATGGAGATTAGCACCTTAACAGTATAGTTCTTTCATTTGTGTGTTTTTGAAATAAACCAACTTTTAAAATTTGTTTGGCCCAGTTTATCCACTTCACTGACCCTCAACCAGACTGGGGTGTCTTGCATTACCATTCTTGCTAATGGACACAGCTCAAATCATTGGGATCCTTATCTCATGGATGGGCAGATGGTACAAAACTAACTTTGGGAAATAAGAAAGAGAGACTGAATCCAAGGGAGTGAATACTGAGGATAGGGGAAGGGGGCAGTGGAGAGCAGTGTGTGTTTTTACTGTATTACATGTAGTAGAAAAATACCAGCTTCATACCCTTTGAATTTGAGATCGAAACACTTGTGTTCCAATGATATTTATCAGTTGTTTGACCATTGCAAAATCTATGCAGAAATTTTAAGGTGAAACTCCAGAATCATTTCACTCACACACCACGTTAACTTATTCCACTATCTTTACAGCAAAGGAAATCCAATTAATGCACAGAGCCCCTGTGGTTGGTATCTTTATATTGGATGGTCGAGGAATTCTCCTCCCTGAACCACTAGAAGCAGCACATGACCTTTCCAAGAGCCCGGACATGCATGGGAACCACATGCTGCTGGTCATATCTGAGGAGCAGTTCAAGGTAATTGGTTCGATCCCACAAACTGAATCACAAAGAGGAGTCAGTCCATCCGGCCATTGTCTTTCAACCTTTCCCTGTTACTGAACACATTGCTCCAGCTTTCAGTCTTGAAGCTTATTGTTCAAAAACACAGCGTCAGAGATCACCATAAGTCCTCAATTAAAATAAAACATTCCAGATCAAATGCCGCTTTCCAGTTGGGTTTTTGGTTTACCTTATCGATAAACCTGGGCAATCAGCAAATTTTGAAGTTGGTTTATTTCAAACACATCCAGATTAAGGAACCTGCTGTACTCATTGGGACTAAGAAGCAGGAATAGGCCACTCAGCCTTTCAACTCTGCTCTGCCATTCAATACGATCATGGCTGATCTGATTGTGGTCTCAACTCCACCTTCCTGCCTGACTGTCTGTCTCGCACTCTCGTTCTCCCCCAAATAACCATATCAAAAATCCCTTTAACTCAGCCTTGAATAAAGTCAATGACCCAGCCTCCACTGTTTTCTGGAGAAGAGAATTCCACAGACTAATGACCCTCTGAGAGCAGGAAAAACATCTCCATCTCAGTCTTAAAAGGGAAACCTCTTATTCTTAAATTGTGTCCCCTAGTTCTAATGTCCTCCCACAAAAGGGAGCATCCTCCCGGTATCCAACATATCAATTCCCCTCAGGATCTTGTATATTTCAATAAGATCACCTTTCATTCTTCTAAACTCCAGTGGGTCAAAGCCCACCCTGTTCAACCTGTCTTCATAAAATAAGCCCTTTATCTTGAGTGAACCTGCTCTAAAGTGCTTCTAACACAATTATATCTTTTGTCAGATAAGGAGACCATAACTGTACACAGTACATACACCTCTAACTGAGGTCCTGTACAGCTGCAGTAAAATTTCCCTACTTTTATATTCCATTCCCCTTGCAATAAACACCAACATTCTATTTGCATTCTTAATCAATTACTGTATCTGCAAACTAACCTTTTGTAATTCATATACCAGGACACTCTGATCCCTCTGCACCGAGTTCTACAGTCGTCTCTCTCTCTTTAAATAATATGCTGCTTTCACGTCAAAGGGGACAAGTTTACATTTTCCCCATATTATGTTCCATCTGCCAAATGTTTGCCCACTCGCTTAACCTGTCTATATCCCTTTGCAGACTCCTTGTGCCCTCTTCACAACTCACTCTCCTGCCTATGTTTGTGTCATCGGCAAATTTAATCCCGTAATCCCAGTCATTGATATAGATTGTAAACAGTTGAGGCCCCAGCACTGATTGCCATGGCACTCTACTAGTTACAGTTTACCAACCCCAAAAAAGATCCATTTATCCCTACTCTCTGCTTCATGTTAGCTAACTAATCCTCTATCCTTGCTAATATGATACCCCCTACACCATGTGGTCTTATCTTATGAAGTAATCTTTGCTGTGGCACCTTCTCAAATGCCTTTTGGAAATTCAAGTACACCACATCTACAGGTTCCCCTTTATCCACCTCTGAGAAGTGGAGGTATAAATTATACCCAAACACAGTGCTCTCCCCTTTTCATGTCACTTAATTTCTCAATCTCATTCTGGTGAATCTTCATTGTCCTCTTTCTAGGGCTCTTATATTTTCATATTCATATACAACATACTGTAAGGGTGGTCTAACTAACATCTGAAGTACCTACAACATTTTTTTTCTCTAGCCGTTCAGTGATCCTATTAATTGTTTTATCAGTTTCTTTATGACCACCATATCCCCATGGGACTCATAACAAAAATAAAAATACCTGGAAAAACTCAGCAGGTCTGACAGCATCTGCGGAGTGGAACACAGTTAACGTTTCGAGTCCATATGACTCTTCAACAGAACTGAGGAAAAATAGAAAAGAAGGGAAATATAAGTTGGTTTAAGGTGGGGCAGGTAGAGCTGGATAGAGGGCCAGTGATAGGTGGAGATAGACAAAAGGACAACGAGGTACCTTCAACACCTCTTTGTCCTTTTGTCTATGACATCTTCTGGTTATCTCCACCTATCACTGGCCCTCTATCCAGCTCTACCTGTCCCAACCCCCCTTAAACCAGCTTATATTTCACCTCTTTTCTATTTTTCCTTAGTTCTGTTGAAGAGTCATATGGAGTCGAAACGTTAACTATGTTCCACTCCGCAGATGCTGTCAGACCTGCTGAATTTTTCCAGGTATTTTTATTTTTGTTTTGGATTTCCAGCATCCGCAGGTTTTTTGCTTTTATCCATGGGATTCATGTTCTTTACTGCCTCCTTGGTTGAATGTCATAGAAACATAGAAGATTTATGGCAGAGAAGGAAGCCATTTTCAGCCCTTCGTATCTGTGCTGGCTAAAAGAGTCATTTAGTCTAATCCCACCTTCCAGCTCTTGATCCATAGCCCTGTAGATTACAGCACTGCAAGTGCATGTCCAAATACTTAATAAATGCAGTGAGGGTTTCTGTATCTAGCACCCATTTGGCAGTCAGTTCCAGATCCACCCACCTGGTGAAAAATTACTCCCAAGTCCCCTCATCCATCTACCAATTACTTTAAATCTGTGGCCTCTGGTTATTGATCTCTCTGCTAATGGAAAAGGGTCCTTCATACCCACTGTATCTAAATGCCTCAATTTTATACACCTCAATTAAATCTTCCCTGTGCCTCCTCTGCTCCAGAGGAAAACAACCTAGCCTGTCTAATTTTTGCTCACGTCAATAATTCTCCATTCCTGGAACAGTGAGGGAGTGACTGCCTTTGACACCAAGACTTTATTTGCTGAGTGTGGCATCAAAGAACCCTAGCAAAATGAGTCAATGGAAATCAAGTGGAAAACTCTCCACCGGTTGGAGTCATACCTTGCACAAAGGAAGATGGTTGTAGTCGTTGGTCAATTGCATCAGTCCAAGGACATCACTGCAGGAGTTCCTCACGGTAGTGTCCTTGGCCCAACCATCTTCAGCTGCTTCATCAATGACCTTCCCGCCAACATAAGGTCAGAAATGGAGATGTTTGCTGATGATTGCATGATGTTCAGTACCATTCGTAACTCCTCAGATACTAAAGCACTCCATGTCCATATGCAGCAGGACTTAGAAAACATTTAGGCTTGGGCTGACAGGTGGCAAATAACATCCATGCCACACAAATCACAAGGCAATAAGCATGTCCAACAATAGACAATCTAACCATCACCCCTTGACATTCGATGGCATTACCATCGATGAATCCCCCACTATCAACAACACACAGATACCATTGACCAGAAACTGAACTGGATCATCCATAGAAATACTGTGCCTCCAAGAGCAAGTCAGAAGCTGGGATTTCTGTGGCGAATCACTCCCCTCCTGACTCCCCAAAGCCTGTTCACCATCTACAAGGCACAAGTCAGGAGTGCGATGGAATATTTTCCAATTGCCTGGATGAGAGCAGCTCCAACAGCGCTCAAGATATGCCACACCATCCAGTACCCTATGCAGATGTAGCACAGCCTCTCTTCTCTTATCCTCGGCCAATAAAGGAAAGTATCCCCTATGCCTGCTTGACCACCTTAGCTACCTGCCCTGTTGCCTTTATGGATCTGTGAACATGCACTCCAGGGTCCCGCTATTCATCTACAATTCTCAGTATCCTACCATTTATTGTGTATTCCTTGCCTTGTCATCCCCAAATGCATTACCTCACACTTCTCTGGATTCCATTTGCCAGTTTTCTGCCCACCTGACCTGTCCATTTATATTTTCCTGCAGTTGACAGCTATCTTTCTCACTATCAACCACACAGCAACTTTCATATAATCTGCAAACTTCTTAATCGTAACCCCTGCATTTAAGTCTAAATCCTGATATATACCACAAACAGCAAGAGACCCAGTATAGCGCCCCATTAGAAACAGCCTTCCAGTCAAGAAAGCACTTGTTTTGTTTTAGCTATGTACACAATGTTGTGCATGCTGGTCTTTGAGAAGGTGCAGTTGTTGCAGTCATAGGACTCCCTGTGTCCTACTGCTCTATTTCCCAGCTCTGGCACTGTCTTCATTAAATGCTGTATTATCCTTTGACATCTGAACTAGAGTTCTAGACATTAGCCATAAGCTCTGCACTCTGCTGCTGTTCAACCACCCCACAAACCTGCCCTGTACAATGAGCAGTCGTGTCTGGTTCAACTGCGAAGTGCTCTAATTATCCTCCTCTCTGTTGACAGATATTCACACTACCAAAAGTCAGCACGAAAACTAAATTGAAGCTGACGGCACTGGAAGGGTCCCGGGTGCGGAAAGTGTCAGTGGCCAGTTTCAGCAGTAGTCGAGTGGAGGATTACAGTGAGAATGGGCTTCTGGTGCTGACAAACCTCGGTGATATTCAAGTCGTTTCTCTCCCTGTGCTTCGAACTCAAGTTCGGTACGAATGCATCAGGAAAGAGGACGTCAGTGGAATTGCATCTTGCGTCTTCACAAAGTCTGGGCAAGGTAAGGTTTCATGGTGCTGGCTTGTGTTGTCCTATACCATACGAGAGGAATTCACTCACTGGCAAAACCTGCATTAATTGGAAAATGGTTTTTCTAAGTGAGTAGTTTATATCAGCTTTCTGATACAATCAGAATGCAGTACTTCAGCCAAGCTGGGGCTGCAGGTTTTGTTCAAGGAAGCAGAGTGAATTACCAGGACCCTGTGTAATAACAAATCTGCTGAGCAATAATTTTATTTTAGAACGAGAAATTCCTAATCTATCACGTAGTAAATCATAATCCATAAAATGAACACTCTTGGTCTGCATCCTCCCAAATCCTAATGGCTCTCCCTCCCCGCTGTTTCCTTCCCCCCCCACCTCCCACTTGTGGTTTCATCCAGCGATGAGAAATTTCCACCCATCGGCAGAATTCCACCCTCCATCTGGTCCAGGGGGGACGGTTAATCCGCTTCTCTCTTTTGAATCTGCCGCCAATCTGACTGACTTTCTATGATTGGGAGATGCAAAGGCCACATCCCCAGAGAGAGACAGGGGACTTGGGGTGATGCGCTAATTACAGTGTGTGGGTGGGGGAGAGGGGCTTCAAGGAATCTGTTGCCACCAGGGAGTATAGAGAATTTAGATGAAACCTACATGAGTACAGAAAATAACATTTTTACAAAATACTTCAAATAAATATGAAAATATGTTTTTAATTTAATTATTATATGTTAATCTGGGAGAACTTTAATAACATACCAAATATTGCTATGCAGCTCTATTGCTCAGAATCACTGAATGCTTATGGTGCATACTCGGCCCATCAAGTCTGCAATGGCTCTCTGAAACAGCATTCTACCTAGTACCATTCTCCTGCCTTATCCCTGCACAATCTTTCTTTTCAGATAGAAATCCAATTTCCTTTTAAATACCTCGATCAAACCTTCCTCCACCACCACCTCAGGAAGTTTGTTCCAGACTACAACCACCCTCTGGGTGAAAAAGTTTTTCCTCTCAGTACTTTTATTCCTTTTGCTAATTATTTTGAATCATCTTTGCCCTCTAGTTCTTGATGCTTTCTTGAGTGGTAACAGTTACTCACGATTTACACCCTCTATGCCCCTCAAGATTTTGAATACCTCTATCAAGTCTCCTCTGAGCTGCCTTTTCTCCAAGGAAAACAGTCCAAACCTCTAGTCTATCCTCATGGCTACAGTTCTTTATCCCTGGAATCATTCTTGTGAATCTCCTCTGTACTCTTTTCAATGCCTTCACATCCTCCCTCAAGTATGGTGCCCAGAACTGGATGCAGTATTCCAGATGAGGTCTAACTGGTGTCTTATACAAGTTCAGCATGATCGCTTTACTCTTATACTCAATGCCCCTCTTAATAAAGCCTAAGACACCAAATGCTTTATTCACTGCTCTCTCAACATGCCCTGCATCTTCAGTGTACATGTACATAGATCATTGAGGTCTCTCTGTGCCTGCACCTCCCTTTAGAGTTTCTCCCTTTATTTTATACTGTCTCTCCATATTCTTCCTGCCAAAATGAATCACCTCACACTTCTCTGCATTGACCTTCATCTGCCACTTGTCTGTCCAATCCACCAGCATGTCTGTCCTTTTGAAGTTCAAGACTATCATCATCACAGTTGACAACCTTCGTACCGTCTGCAAATTTTGAAATCATACCCTGAATGCCACAACTCTAGGTTATTAATATATATCAGGAAAAGCAGGGGTCCCAACACTGACCCCTGGGGAACTCCATTACAAAGCTTCTTCCAATCTGAAAATCAATCATTTATCGCTACTCTGTTTCCTGTCATTTAGCCAATTTCTTATCCATGGGTCTACTTTCCCTTTTATTCCATGAGATAGAATTTTGTTCACAAGTCTGTTGCATGACACTGTATCAAATACCTTTTGAAAATCCTTATACACCACATCAACAGCATTGCCCTTATCAACCTTCTCTGTTACCTCTTCAGAAAACTCCAAGTTAGTTAAACTTGATTTTCCCTTAATGAATCCAGGCTGGCTTTCCTTAATTATCCTGCACTTGTCTAAGTGATTATTCATTTTGCCCAAACTATAATTTCCAGAAGTTTCCCTGCCAGTGAAGTCAAACTGACTAGTCTGTAGTTGCCGGCTTTGTCCTTGCACCCCTTTTTGAACAAGGATGTAACATTCGCAATTCCCCAGTCCCCTGGCACCTTCCCTGTGTCTAAAGAAGACGTGAACATTATCACTAGTGCCTCTGCAATTTCCACTCTCATTTCTGTCAGTACCCATGGATACATCTCATCTGGTCCTGGTTTCATCTATTTTATGTTAAGATAGCCTTTTTAACACCTCTTCCTTCTCAATTGTAAATTCTTCTAGTGTACCAGTTACCTCCCCTTCCACCTTGCCTTGGGTCGCATCTTCTTCCTTTAAGAAGCTGGTGGTGAGTTTGAATGGTGTCACTTTGGAAAATGGCAGTGCTTTGTAAACTGTAGTCCTTTGCTGAATTATATACATGCAAAGCGAAGCAATGTCATGTTCTGTTGTTAGTTTGGACCATGTCCTGTATTATATGCATCAACTTTCAAACATATCTAGCAACTCCAAAACTGGGCATCGATAAGGCACCATGGGCCATCAGCAGCAGAATTGTATACAACCACAATCTGTAACTGCATATCCCCTACTCCACCATTACTGGTTCAGTGAAGCCTGGTTCAATGAAGAGTGCAGGAAGCTGTGCAGGAGCGGCACCGGGCATGCCTAAAAATGAGGTGTCAACCTGGTGAAGCTACAGCACAGGACTACTCACATGCCAAACAGTGGAAGCAGCATGTGATGGACAAAGCTAAGCAATCCACAACCAATGGATCAGATCTAAGCTCTGCAGTCCTACCACATCCAGTCATGACTGGTGGTAGATAATTAAACAACTAACTAGAGGAGGAGGCTCCACAAATATCCCCATCCTCCATGATGGGGGCGCCCAGAACATCAGTGCCAGAGACCAGGCTGAAGCAGATGATCCATCTCAGTCTCTTCCTGACATCCCAACCATCATAGGTGTCAGTCTTCAGCCAATTTGATTCACTCCATGTGAGGTGAAGAAACAGCTGAAGGCACTGGATACTGCAAAGGTTATGGGCCCTGACAACATTCCAGCAATAGTACTGAAGATTTGTGCTCCAGAACTAGCTGCACCCTTACCCAAACTGTTTCAGTACAGCTACAACGCTGGAAAATTGCCCAGGTATGTCCTGTCCACAAAAAGCAGGACAAATCCAACCTGGCCAAATTACCAGCCTATCAGCCTACACTCTATCATCTGCAATGTGACAGAAGGGGTAGTCAACAATGCCATCAAACGGCACTTACTTAGCAATAACCTGCTAAGTGACGCTCAGTTTGGGTTCCATCAGACCACTCAGCCCCTGACCTCATTACAGCCTTGGTCCAAACATGGACAAAAGACCTGAACTCGAGGTGAAGTGAGAATGACTGCCTTTGACATCAAGGTAGCCTTTGACCAAGTATAGCATCAAGGAGCCCTAGCAAAACTGGAGTCATTGGGAATCAGGGGGAAAGCTCTCCACTGGTCATACCTAGCATAAAGGAAGATGGTTGTGGTTGTTGGAGGTCAATCATCTCAGTTCCAGGACATCACTGCAGGAGTTCCTCAGGGTAGTGTCCTCGGCCCAACAATCTTCAGCTGCTTCATCAATGACCTTCCTTCCATCATAAGGTCAGAAGTGGGGTTGTTTGCTGGTATTTGCACAATGTTCAGCACCACTCGTGACGACTCAGATACTGAAGCAGTCCATGTCTGTAAGCAGCAAGACCTGGACAGCATTCAGGCTTGGGCTCATAAGTACCAGGCAATGACCATCTTCAACAAGAGAGAATCCAACCATCTCCCCTTAACACTCAATAGCATTACCATTGCTGAATCCTCCACTATCAACATCCTGGGGGTTACCATTGACCAGAAACTGAACTGGATCAGCCATATAAATACTGTGGCTACAAGAGCAGGTCAGAGGCTGGGAATTCTGTAGACAGTAATTCATCACCTGACTCCCCAAAGCCTATCCACCATCTAAAAGGCACAAGTCAGGAGTTTATTTTATTCATTTATGGAATGTGAGAATTGCTAGCTAGGCCTACTTGCCCGTGAGAAGGCAATGGTGAGCTGCCTTCTTGAACTGCGGCAGTCCACGTGTGATGGAATACTGTCCACTTACCTGGATAAATGTGGTTCCAACAACACTCAAGAAGCTGGAGACCATCCAGGACAAAGCAGCCTGCTTGATTGACATTCCAGCCACCACCTTGAACATCCACTCCCTCTAGCATAGTGGCAGCAGTGTGTATCATTTACAAAATGCACTACAGCAACTCACCAAGGCTCCTTCTACAGCATCTTCCAAACCTGTGACCTCTACCATCCAGAAGGATGCATGGGAACACCACCACCTGGAAGTTCCCTCCAAGCCACACCATCCTGACTTGGTGTTATATCACTGTCCCTTCACTGTCATTGGGTCATACTCCTGGAACTCCCTCCTTAACAGCACTGTCAGTGTACCTACACCAGATGGACTGCAGCAGTTCAAAAAGGTAGCTCACCACCACCACCTCAAGAGCAATAGAATGGGTAATAAAAATGCTGGCCTATTCAGCGATGCTCACATCCCATGAAAGAATCAAACAAAACTGCATTGAATGCTGAAATGCTGACGTCACTTTGGTGATTTTATACAAAGCATCGCTAAAGGTAATAAAGGTAAACAAAGGGAAAACTAATATTTCTACCCCTTTGATGTCTAATTCCAGCCATTTAAAGTGGCCAAGAAGCATTTACATTTCACTATAAAGCATAAAATGATCTATAATTACCTGATTCCTTATTGTTCTGATCCCAGCTGATGTTACTACTTGACAAATTGGATCTCAGGGTGGAACCCAACTTGATAGATTCTAACTTTTATTTTTTATTCAGATATATGGAGGGTGGCTATAGAACAAAGTCACAGGAGTCAGTTGATGATCTTTTAACAAAAGACTAAAACGATTTATTAAACAAGAAAAGACTAACTATATTACAATACTCCTTCGTCCACAATTATACCCTTTACAGATATGTACAGATTTGTAAGGATAACACAAGTTACAAAAGCTATCTTATACTCTAATATTCACAGTAAGTATACAGTCCATGTAAACCAATTGGCGACCTGTGGTCAGACACACCATACTCTGAAACCAAGTGACAGATGCCACCCCAAAGATACTATGGATCTTTCATCAGCTGCAGGCACTTGTCACACCGGAGCCAACTGGTCTCACTGAACTCCATCTTTCACACGAGGGTTCCCAAACTCCACTCTTGAGAACTCACTTTGGAATCTTCTCCCAAATGATACTTTGTCTCCGGTGCCTTCCACAAGGACCCACCTCAAGGGTTTTGAACCCTCCTTCCTATGTCCCTGTGCCCTGGATTGCAACGTGCATTCAAGCCCCGTCTTCCACACAGTCTCTCTCAGATACTCAGCCATGCCAACAGAACACCACTGCTTCATGTGCCCATAGTACAGAGTCACCAACTTTTGTCTGGATCCTTGGATCTTCTGGCTGCTTGCAAGCTCACTTTGCCTTAAGCCGGCTTCCTGCAGCTTTCTCTCTTTAATTCAAAGCCTTCCCTCTGTTCATTGCTCTCACTTCCACTAAACAGGACCTGTTCCCTATTCCTGTTCTTGTTCCTTGACTTAACTGTCTTCCTGGGGCTTTCTTTTGTCCCCATTCATTGGTTTCTGGGACTTTCTGCTTCTCTTTTGGGACCTATTCCCTGCAGCTCCCTTCTTGCCTGCTCTGGCAGTTTCTGTGGAATGATCCTACCAACTAAACTCAAACTGCTTTGTTGTTTCTGTTTTTCTGGCCCCTGTTGCTAGGCAACAGCAGAGCGTTCCCTACTTCGTTTTAACTTCCCTAATCCACTTCAAGGGTCATAAAACCTCATTAAAATGCAGTTATACAAACAAACCCACAGACTTGCAGGTGACATTCTCCCAGAGAAAAATTCTAAATGAAACTAGACCCAGATTTCACCCTTTTAACTCACAAATAAAACGTATAAATTAAACTCTAACTTAAAAGCTAAATCTTAAACTTAAAGTTATAGCTTATTCCTAACACCCACCAATACAAATGTAAATTACTTAAAACTATTTCTAGTTCCTAACATTATCTCACACAATTTCAGTGCTTTTGTCTTTGGACACTTGCTCCAGGTTCCATCTGGATTGCCTGCAAGTGTCTGGAGGATGTTCATGTCACCTGGAACATCAGTGACTAATCCTGCAATATCTGTTTCTGCAATTTCAGGTTTTTACCTCATTTCTCCCTCGGAGTTTGAGAGGTTCTCAGTTTCATCGAAGTGGGTAGTGGAACCGCGATGCGTCATTGACATTGATGAGGGAGTTGGAATTAGGACTTCCCAACGGAGAGCAGTGCAAGATGGAGCTGTCATAAAAGCCAATTCCATGTAAGTCTGACATACTCAGCCCAGTCGCTCACTCCAGGGGGGTGAGTCAGGAACTGAAAGTCACAGTGACTTTCTCATTTGTTTAATCCCACTGGTCCTGACATTCAGCAATGTTCCTGCCTCCAGCGGAGGACTGAAAACAGCAATTGATCGGTTGTAAATGTTGAATTTGAGATTAATCTATTTCTGTTAACCAAAAGGTTCCAAGGGATATAAAGGCAGCCATGATCTCATTGAATGGCAGAACAGACTCAAGAGGCTAAATAGCTACCTCCTATTCATGTGTTCCTTGGACTTCAGGCTCAATCTCCAGGAGTGTGTGTCTGTTTGGTGATGTGTAGAGGTCATTCCTCCAATGGAGGGTGTCTTGGTTCTGGACTTGAGGTTGTAATGGTGCTGTTCGCTGTCTGCTGACTTGAGATGTCTAGTCTGGTGATCCACTGCAGTCACTGTTGTCAGTAGTTGAGTCAATGTGAATGTTTGTGTCATCCAAATCCATTGCCATGCTGCAAGCAGGGCTTTGACCCTTTACTCCTCCCTGGGAGTAAATGCTAAATACTTATAAAGCACGAAAGTCTGACCTGGACAGAAAGTAACACTCCTAATAAGCTACTGCATTGATTATTCAGAGTTGCCTCTGAAGTTCTGTGGGATTTTCTGAAGACACGAAAAATGTTTAAATAATGTTTAAATGTTAAGTTCTTTCTGTTTTCAGTCTACACCTTATTGTGTTTGAATTGTACTAGGGACTTGTATTACGTGCAGCCAAGTAACTCCTTTCCATGTACTGATGTGTTTAGTGAGTTCCAAGCCATTCCTGTTGAATCTGTCGGTAATATTTTATTTGGAGACACAAACATCCTTTAAGAGAATGTTGATTACTGTTGATTCACAGGGAAGTGGAGCATTCGCAGCAGATGCCTGGATTGAGCAGGAGTGAGGATGATGGTAAGTCAGTCTGATAAAGTCAGCCTATTCTGAGAATATTGTTATCAGTGGGATCTGGACAGAGAACAAAGAGCCTGCTATGCTTGAGAGAGAATATGTCTGTAAACACACTGCAGATGCAAGGGGAGAATTCCTTCCTGATATCCCCATTAGCATTAGGCTGCAACACACACATTGCAATCCTGATTCCACTATTTCTCACTCTCATTCTGTCTGTCTTGCTCACTTTTTCTGGCATTTTTGCACAAGCTCACACTCGAACGTGCTCAGTCACTGACTCTCTGGATAATGATCTGACCTGATCTTTTTCCCTTGCCTTCACTAATTGTAGTATCCATTTCAACACCCATTACTGCTCAGGAAATTGAGGCATTGCATGGGTTTGGCTAGTGGGACATTCGCTGAAAGCCATGCCTGACCCATTGCAAAGATTGTGCTGATTCTGTCCTATAAACTCTTGTTTTAGACTCCGGGTGTCTATTACAGGCATCAAGTGCCACTTGAAGCCACACATTGCACGGTATTGTGATTTCTGTAAAGTTTGTAAAATTGGGTACCTCACTCAGGCTCATTCTCATTGAAGGAAGAACTGACTAGTAAATGTCTGGGACAGGCCACCGTAACTCCTGCTAACTGTCGCTGACTTTGGTCATTCCCTAAAATACTGTGCAATACTGAGAGCAGGAATTATTTGGTTTAGTTTCTGAGAAATCCCATCCTTAAAGCAACTCGTCAGGAGGGAGGAGCAATTTAATGTTTTAGTACCACCTTCTGCAGTATGACTGACCAGGAAACATTCCCAATCTTAACCACCTTCCATTAGGTATATTGGAAGGATTTACAGGCTAATAATCAACAAGCTTGGCCACATTATGAACACACCTTCCGTGGCATCTGGTCCTGAAGCAGGATTTGAACCCAGAGTTTCTGACCCAGAGGTAGGGACGGTACTGTTACACCAAAAAACCTCCATACCATTAAATATATGATATAAAATATTAGATGATAGACCCAGTAGTCAGTGAGGTCTCAAATTGATCTACGATTTCTTCCACCAGGAAGGAAAGCGGTGGAGATCATGGAACATGCACTGCTTAATGATGAGAGTAAGTAGTCAGAGGTTTTCCAAACTATGTCTCCTCAGGTGTTTCTGGCCTACATCTATCTGTCTGTGGGTGTTACATGCCTGTGGAGTGGGGGTGGGGAGGGGCATGCCCCAGTGGTGGGGGTTAGTGTGAGAGTTTGATTGTGTTCTAACTGCACAATTGTCTGTCTGTTTTTCAGGAGTTTTACTGGAGATTCAGAGCACACTCGAGTCTGAATCGGCTGTAACTGACAGATTGTAGGTATTGTTGCTGGGAGAGCATTGTGGGGGGGGGGGGATGAAGGATTGGGTGGGGGGGGAGGATGAGGGATTGGGTGGGGGGGGGCAGAAGTGAGGGAGGACAAGGGTGGGGGGAGGAGAGGGGGGGAACAGTGGGATCAGAGGGAGTATAAGGGTGGGGGTGAGAGAGAGGAGGGTGCTGAGGGGAGGAAGAGAGGTGGGGAGAGGAGGAGGGAGGAGGCTTGAGAGAAGAGGCTGGAAGTGCAGCACTGGCAGCAGAGGAAGGAGAGTGGTACTGGAGGGGTCTGGGGTAGGAGATGGTGTAACTATGGCCTGTGACATTTGCAAATTTCTGGTGCAGTTTATATACAGGGATGGGGTTATGGTGAGTTTTCATACTTTTGGGTAACCCGATGGAGTTTGATACTCAGTATGGAGAGATGTGACTTTCTGTTACAGGAGTTTTGGGCACCTGGATAGGAACTCGAAGAATGTGGCTGGGGTACAGCCTCAGAGGCAAAGGATGATTAATGGAGGTGGGTACAGTTAGAAAATCATGTCTTGGGGGACACACCATTTGATTATAGAGAAATAAAATGTTATCTCAAGTGTTAAACAGTTCTCCAAGATCTTTAGGACCTAGCATTAACTCACCTTCTGGGAAAGTTGTGGCTAACGGAATAACTATCTCATAGACTCATGGACGTTTACAGCACAGAAGGAGGCCATTTGGCCCATCGTGTTTGTGCCAGTCAACAAAGATTTGACTACACTAATCCCATTTTCCAGCGCATGGCCCTTAGCCCTGGAGGCTATGGAAACGCAAGTGAATATCTAAATACTTATTAAATGTTATGAGAGCTTCTGACTCAACCACCCTTTCAGGCAGAGAGTTCCAGACTCCCACCACCCTCTAGGTGAAAAATATTCTCCTCAACTTCCCTCTTAGCTTTCTACTTCATGCCTTAAATCTATGCCCCCTGGTTATTGACCCCTCTACTAATGGAAAAAGTGCCTTCCTATCCACCCTATCTATGCCCCTCATAATCTTACACACCTCTATCAGGTCCCCTCTCAACCTTTGCTGCTCCAAGGAAAACAACTCCAGCCTATCCAATCTTTCCTCCTAGCTCAGACCCTCCAGCCCAGGCAGCATCCTGGTAAATCTCCTCTGCACCCACTCCAGTGCAATCACACCCTTCCTATAAATGTGGTGACCAGAACTGCACGCAGTACTCCAGTTGTGGCCTAACCAGCGTTTTATACAGTTCCAGCATAACCTCCCTGCTCTTGCCTTTATTAGTTGAGATATAGAATACAGGTATCCCATATGCCGCCTTAACCACCTTATCGACCTGCCCTGCTACCTTCAGGGATCTGTGGATATGCACACCAAGGTCCCTCTGATCTTCAGTACTTTCCAGGGTCCTACCATTCATAGTGTAATCCCTTGTCTTGTTATCTCTCCCCAAGTGCATAACCTCACGCTTTTCTAGGTTAAATTCCATTTGCCACTGCTCTATCCACTGACTTGTCCATTGATATTCTCCTGCAGTTTACAGCTATCCTCCTCACTATTTACCACTCTACCAATTTTCGTGTCATCTGCAATCTTCTTGATTATACCCCCTACATTTAAGTCCAAATCATTTATGTACACCACAAAAAGCAAGGGCCCCAGCATCGAGACCTGTGGGACCCCACTGGAAACAGACATCCAGTCACAGAAACATCCCTTTACCATTACCCTCTGCTTCCTGCCTCTCAGCCAATTTTGGATCCACTTTGCTTTGGATCCCACGGGCTCTTACTTTTTTGACTAGTCTGCTATGAGGGACCTTATCAAAAGCCTTGCTAAAATCCATGTCGACCACATCAAATGCATTAACCTCATCAACACACCTGGTCACCACCTCAAAAAATTCAGTGAAATTTGTCAACACGACCTTCCCTTAACAAATCTATGCTGACTATCCCTGATTACTCTGTGTCTGTCCAAGCGCAGATATATTCTGTCCCTCAGAATTCTTTCTAGTAACTTCCCCACCACCAAGGTTAGACTGACTGGCCTGTAATTTCCTCCCTTTTTAACAATAGGACAACGTTAGCAGTCCTCTGGCACCTCACCTGTTGAAAATTACTAGCAAGGCCCCTGATATCTCTTCCCTTGCCTCCCTCAACAGCCTGGGACACATCTCATCTGGGCCTGCGGATTTATCTACTTTTAAGGCCACTAAACCCACTAGTACCTCCTCTCTCTCTCTATGTTAATTTCCTCTAATATTTCACAGTCCTCCACCCTGATGTCTATATCTGCGTCGTCCTTTTCCATTGTGAAGACTGACACAAAGTATTCATTGAGGACTGTACCCACCTCTTCTGGGTCCACAGACACATTACCTCTATGGTCCATAATTGGCCCGACTCTTTCCCTAGTTATTCTCTTGCTCTTTATATATTTTTAAAAACCCGTTGGGTTTTCCTTTATTCTACCTACCAATGCTTTCTCATGCACTCTTAGCTTTCCTACTTTCCTTTTTAAGTTCCCCTCTGCACTTTTTATACTCCTCCAGGGACTCTGGCGTATTGAGCCCTCGGTATCTGCCATAAGCTTCTCTTTTTTTCTCAATCCTAACTTTTATGTCCTTTGACATTCAGGGTTCTCCAGACTTGGTCCCCTGCTTTGTCTTTATGGGAACATATTTGCCCTGTAGTCTCACTATTTCCTCCTTGAATGCCTCCCACTGCTCTGACACAGTTTTATCTGCAAGTGGCTGCTCCCAGCCCACTGTCCACTTGGGCCAAACCATATCTCATCTAGTAAAATTAGCCTTTCCCCAGTTTAGAACTTTTATTCTTGGCCCAACTTTATCCTTCTCCATAACTATCCTAAATCTAACTGAGTTATGGTCACCATCTCCAAAATGCTCCCCTGACACTGACACGCTTTCCACCTGCCTGGTCTCATTTCCGAATATTAGGTCCAGAACTGCCCCCTCGTTGTTGGGCTTTCTACGTACTGGCTAAAAAAGTTCTCCTGGATGCAATTTAAGAATTTTGCTCCCTTCCTACCTTGTACACTAAAATTATCCCAGTTAATATTTGGGTAGTTAAAATGCCCCTACTATACTGCGCTATTATTCTTACACTTCTCTGAAATTTGATTACATATTTGATCTCCTATCTCTCCCTGACTGTTTGTTTGGGGGCCTATAGTACACACCCAACAGCGTGTTTACCCCCTTTTGTGTTTTTTACTTCCACCCATATGGCCTTATTTGATGATCTTTCCAAGATATCATCCCTCCTCACTGCTAATTGATTCCACGATCAATATTGTGAACCCCCTTCCTCTCCTATCTCCCTCTCTATCTTGTCTGAATACCCTATAACCAGGAATGCTGAGCTGCCAATCCTGCCCTTTTAGCCAAGTCTTGGTTATAGCTCTGATATCATACTCCCACGTGTCTTATTCTGCAGACTCCTTGCATCAAAATATATTCCATGTAACCTTGCTAAACTCACTTCTTTCTTATCTAGCCTATATTGCCTCTGCCTTCCAGACTCACTCACTAGTGTTTTAACTTCTAATTCCATCTCAGCTTCTCTCCCCTCTGAACTACTTTTCAGGACCCCAATCCCCTGCTAATTTAGTTTAAACCCACCCCAACAACATTAATAAACCTCCCCGCAAGGATGTTGGTCCCGTTCCTGTTCAGATGTAACCTGTCCAACTTGTACAGGTCCCACCTCCCCCGGAAATGATCCCAATGTCCCAGGAATCTAAAGCCCTCCCTCCTGCACCGTCTCTCCAGCCACGCATTTATCTGCTTTATCCTTCTGTTCCTATACTCTCTACTGCAGGATGCTGGGAATATTCCGGAGACTACTGCCTATGAAGTCCTGCTTTTCAATTTCCTGCCTAACTCCTTAAATTCTGCTTGCAGGACCTCATTTCTCTTTCTTCCTATGTCATTGGTCCTAACATGGACCAGGACCTCTGGCTGTTCACCCTCCCCTTTCAGAATACCCTGCAGCTGTTCCGTGACATCCTTGACCCTGCCATCCAGCAGGCAACATACCATCCTGGAGTCACATCTACGGCCACAAAAGCGCCTGTCTACTCCCCTCACTAACAAATCCCCTTATACTATTGCCCTTCCACACTTCCTCCCCTCCCCCCTCGAGCAGCTGGACCACCCACAGTGCCATGGCCTTGGCTCTGGTTGACTTCCACAGAGGAACCGTCACTCTCACCGTTTTCTCAGCATTTACAGAATGGGTTTTATTTTTCACTCAGGTCCTCAGAGAATTGTAAATTGTAATCCGAGGTTTCCATTTCGTGTCCCAAACCTCCCTCCCACCCACCCATCCACCCACACAGAGGTTACTTCCTCTCTCTTCTGACAGAGCCATCAAACTCTGCTCAGGATTTCGGGACAGGAGGGATCCCACCTGAGCATTCCTGCTTAAAAAGAGGTAAAGATCAGGAATATGCAACCTCTTTCCCATTCAGTTAGTTTGGATGAATGCATTTCATTAGCTTTACCATTAACTGAATTATGAAGGGGTTTTGATTGTGAAAGCATTTGATTTGAATATGTTTCTCCTTCGTGCATATAGATTGACGGTGACGGATGCTGATGGGAGCACTCCAATGTGCTTTGTGCCATAACACTACATGTTCTACTGTTGGAGGAGGGGTGCCCACTGGGAGAAGGCAGCTCCATGAGACAGATGGTGACTTGGGAAGATGCCAGCTTGTTTAGTGCCTAACTCAACTGTTGTCCTGCTTCAGCCCTTCCATGGAATATTTTCCTCATTTCTTTTTTCTGTTTCTTTGCACAGTCACTGAATGTGATGAACTTTAATTAAATAAATGCCTGGGTGCAAATAGTTTTAATAGGGGAACTTTATACCACTGTCCCATTTTTATATGGTTTTAGATATTTCTAAGGGAGTTCTCAAACTTTGAATGGAAGTGAAAATGTAGAAATAATTTTTAAATTACAGAACATTTAGTGATATTTAATATATATGTATAATTTAGTTCCTGGTGGCTGCTGTAATTGTTTTACCTAGTATAGTACACATTGAGGAAATATTTTCATACTTTCAAATGGTTTTAGTCAGTAAAGGTACTCCTCCTGGAGTCTATTTTTGTAGCCAATCATGTCAGTAGGAACCTAATGAAACGCCACTGTAAACACTACTCTACTGACCAATAAATTAAACCATTTTCACATGATCTTTTGTCAGCTGCAATTATTTCCACCATGAATGGGTTGGACCAGATTACTTGATTCTCCCCTTGGAAATGGAATATGTACTCAACTGTTTCTCCGGAATGTGTAACTTGACCCTGCCTGTTGAAGAGTATTTCAGGTCTCTGCAATGTGTAATTTTATCTTCATTGTCAGGCAGGTTCTAGAGCACTCAGTGCTTTCAGAGAACAGACAAAGCTCACACTCCTAAGTTACAAGCACTCGCAGCACTGTCGCTACTGAGTCCAGGGTACATGCAGCACTCATACTACTGAGTCCAAAGAGGAAGGGGTGAGGCTGTGGAAGGCTCACAACATGAGGATGAGAATTTCAAAATCTGTCAGAAAGCACAAGGGTTATGGCTGAACATGACTTGCTGCAACCCGCCTCCACCACCCTCCCAGGCAGCGCATTCCAGACCATCACCACCCTCTGGGTAAAAATGTTTTTCCTCACATCCCCCCTAAACCTCTTGCCCCTCACCTTGAACTTATGTCCCCTCGTGACTGACCCTTCAACTAAGGGGAACAGCTGCTCCCTATCCACCCTGTCCATGCCCTTCATAATCTTGTACACCTCGATCAGGTCGCTCCTCAGTCTTCTCTGCTCCAACAAAAACAGCCCAAGTCTATCCAACCTCTCTTCATAACTTAAATGTTTCTTCCACATCCTGGCAACATCCTGGTGAATCTCCTCTGCTGCCCCTCCAGTGAAATCACATCCTTCCTGTAATGTGATGACCAGAACTGCACACAGTACTCCAGCTGTGGCCTCACCAAGGTTCTATACAACTCCAACACGACCTCCCTACTTTTGTAATCTATGCCTTAATTGATAAAGGCAAGTGTCCCATATGCCTTTTTCACCACCCTGCTAACATGCCCCTCTGCCTTCAGAGATCTATGGACACACATGCCAAGGTCCCTTTTGTTCCTCAGAATTTCCTAGTGTCATGCCGTTCATTGAATACTTCCTTGTCAAATTACTCCTTCCAAAGTGTATCACCTCTCACTTTTCAGGGTTAAATTCCATCTGCCACTTATCTGCCCATTTGACCATCCCGTCTCTATCTTCCTGTAGCCCAAGACACTCAACCTCACTGTTAACCACCTGGCCAATCTTTGGGTCATCCACAAACTTACTAATCCTACCCCCCCACAAAGTCATCTATGTTGTTTATATAAATGACAAATAATAGGGGACCCCGCACAGATCCCTGTGGTACGCCACTGGACACTGGCTTCCAGTCACTAAAGCATCCTGTCTTCGCTCTGTCTCCTACAACTAAGCCAATCTAGCAAGAAGGAGAAATTGGAGTGACAGAAAACTAGCAAGCAATATAAAAACATTCAGTAGCAGTTTCTACAAGTATATAATTTTTAAAAAGGTAGCTAAAGCAAGCATTGGTCCCTTAGACGATGAGACTGGAGAATTAACCAGAGAAAACAAAGAAATTGGCAAAGAAGCACTGTCGCTACTGAGTCCAGGGTACATGCAGCACTCATACTACTGAGTCCAAAGAGGAAGGGGTGAGCCTTCCACAGCCTCACAACATGAAGATGAGAATTTCAAAATCTGTCAGAAAGCACAAGGGTTAAGGCTGAACATGACTTGCTGCAAGCTAGAATACTGTTAAGGTATTTTTATAAACAAGTAATTTTATGTCTTCAAAGCAGATGATACAAAAAAAGTTCCAAGAATAGTAGAAAATCAAGAGACAAAATGTAGGGAGGAACTTGAAACTATCACTAGAGAAAAAAATAATGGAAATACTAATGGGACTTGAGGCTGACATGTCCCCTGAATCTGATGGCCTACATCCTTGTCTCTTAGAAGTGGCTGTTGAGATAGTGGATGCATTGGTTGCAATCTTCCAAAATTCTGGAAAGGTCCCAGCAGGTGGGAAAACTACAAATGTAACATCTCTATTCAAGAAAGGAGGGAGACTGAAAGCAGCAAACTAGAAGCCAGTCAGCCTGACATCTGTCATTGGGAAAATACTAGAATCAATTATTAATGAGGTAGCAGGAGTTAGAGATCATAATGCAATGAGGCAGAGTCAATATGGTTTTGTGAAAGACCATAAGACACAGGAGCAGAAGTAGGCCATTCAGCCCATCGAGTCTGCTCCGCCATTCAATGAGATCATAGCTGATCTGATAATCCTCAATTCCAATTTCCTGCCTTTTCCCCATAACCCTCGATTCCCTTACTGATTAAAAATTTGTCTATCTCTACCTTGAATATATTTAATGACCCACATCTCTACAGCCCTCTGCAGTAAAGAATTCCACAGATTCACTACCCTCTGAGAAGAAATTCCTCCTCAACTCTGTCTTAAATGGGTGACCCTGTATTCTGAGATTATGCCCTCTGGTCCTAGAATCTCCCACAAGGGGAAACAGCCTCTCAGCATCTACCTTCTCAAGCCCCCTAAGAATCTTCTGTTTCAATAAGGTCACCTCTCATTCTTCTAAACTCCAATGAGTACAGGCCCAACCTATTCAACCTCCATAAGAAAATCTCTCAATACCCAGGATCAACCTAGTGAACTTTCTCTGGGACTGCCCCCATGCCAGTATATCTTTCCTTGGATAAGGGGTCCAAAACTGTTCACAGTATGCAAGGTGTGGTCTGACTAGTGCCTTGTATAGTTATAGCAAGACTTCCCTATTTTTATACTCCATTCCTTTTGAAATAAAGGCCAACATTCTATTTGCCTTCCCTATTACCTACTGAACTTGTTAGGTTTTTGGGATTCATGCATGAGGACTCCCAAGTCCCTCTGTGCTGTAGCTTTCCGAAGTCTTTCTCCATTTAAATAATATTCAGCTCCTCTATATTCCTGCCAAAATACATAACCTCACATATTCCCAAATTATATTCCACCTGCCAAGTTTTTGCCCACTCACTTAACCTGTCTATATCCCTCTGCAGACTCTTTGTGTCATCCTCAACACTTGCCTTCCCACCTATTTTTGTGTCATCTGCAAACTTGGCAATAGTACATTCACTTCCCTCATCTAAGTCATTAATGTATATTGTAAATAATTGTGGCCCCGGCACTGATCCCTGTGGCACTCCACTAGTTACAGGTTGCCATCCTGAAAATCCCCCCCCCCTCTCCCAAATTTGTATGCTATTAATTAGCCAATCCTCTATCCATCCTCATATACTAACCCCAACACCATGGGCTCTTTTCTTCTTAAGTAGCCTTATGTGCAGTACCTTATCGAGTGCTTTTTAGAAATCCAAATATATTACATCTACTGGTTCCCCTTCATCTATCCTGCTTGTTCTTTCAAAGAATTCTAATGGGAAATCATGTTTGACAAATTTATTAGTTCTTTGAGGGTGTAACAAGCAGGGTGGATTAAGGGAAACCAGTAGATGATGTGTATTTAGTTTTCCAAAAGACATTCAATGAGGTGCTACATAAAAGGTTAATTGACAAGATACAAGCTCATGGTGGGGTTGATCTATTAGCATGGATAGAGAATTAGCTAATAGGAGAAGGGATAAATGAGTCATTTTCAACTTGGCAAACTGCAGCTGGCAGATCAGTGCTGCCTCAATTATTTACAAACTATGTAAAATGCAATTGGGCATGTGTTTAAAGAGGATTCATTTGCAGGATTATGGAGGGAAAACTGGTGTGGGATTATATCTATTCTGAATCAATGACATTTAGTATGGTGGTAATGTCCTCAATGCGATAATACAAATTACCAGTTAGACCATATAACACTAACAACACAGAAAGAGGCCATCAGGCCATTATCTCTGTACCAGCTCTTTGGAAGAGATATACTCCCCTACTCTTTCCCCATAGCTCAGCAAATGTTTCCTTCAAATACTCATGTAATTTCATTTTCAAAGTTATTATTGAATTTGTTTCCTCGACTCCAGCCCCCTGCCCTCCACCCCAGCTTTCCAGTCTCTCTCTCTCAGCTCTCGCCCAGAGACTGTTGCTTACATAGGTAACTGTGGAGATTAGTTTTGTCTGTCTATTAATCACTTGCAACGACTAACTTGGGCGATTCTTTCTTCAATGCTGTGCTGTTAATTTGTGTGAATGGAATCCAGAGGTGAAGGGTCAGGACTGGGAAATGTGCCTGTGTGTGTGAGGTGGACTAATGTGCATGCACTCTCACTGGTAATCTATTTAGACCAAATGGCTATGGGTAGTGAGTAGGAGAGTGGAAATAGACATCAAAGGCACTATATGAATGTAAGTTGTTGTTAAAGGGATCCCAACTAGTGACAGGGCACAGATTTAATCCGCATCCGCAGTATTTTGCTTTTATCGGCATAGATTTGATCTGTTTCTGTGCTGTGAGATGGAGAGAGGACCGCAGCATAAAAAACAAAGTAAAACAATGTCAATGTAGTTTCAGATGGAGCAATTACACTAGCAGCAGCTCTCGGGTAACTAAGGATTGGGGCTGGGTGGGAGTGTAATTGAGGTCAGCAGGAGAGGGATCTGAGTCTTGAGGGATGAGGGTCTGGGGAGATTGAGTGGAGGACTCCAGTGAGCTGTGTGACTATTTTTCACGCTGAATGGTGGGCTGCAAATACTTTCAACTAAAGGCACCAGCGAGATGATTAAGTTCTGTTCAAGGTCTCGCACACAAAGACAAAATATTCAACGTTTATACTCCGCTTAAAATATTGCAATGTTCCAATGAGATAAGCAGCAAAAACTGCGTGTGATGTGATTTGAACTGGTTCGCTGCCAGCACGGATTCTGGAATCTCCGTAGGAGCTGAACTTTGGAGCTGAGCTGCACTTAACACTCAGCATTCACTATGGAGAGACACATCTTTGCAATCTCTCTCTGCCTGTTGGCTTTTTCTACCCCTGGAATCTTGGTAAGTCCCCATTTTAATCCAGGTCTGGGGTAGGGTTTTCGGGAGACGTTCGAGAGTGAGCTGTTTCTATGAGTAGTTGATGTGAAAGGAAAGCTGGTTCGGGTTCCCAGTGTCCAATTTGCACTGTGGTGGAGCTTTGCTCAGTGTTTGCCGCAATGATGTGGCCTTTGTTGTCTGTTGTTTCCCCTGAAAGTGTGGGAGTTCTGTTGATATTTGCCCCATCGGTGATTACTCCCTTTCGGCTTTTACCCCATCAATGTTTAACCCCTGTCGGCGTTTGCCTCCTATTGGTATTTAACCCCTGTTATTGTTTACTCCTATGGGTATTTGTTGTCTGTGCCCGCTCTTCTCCTCGGCTTGTTTTCCTTCCCAGGCGGACGGCTGTAATATGACCGGGTTCTGGCGGAACGAACTGGGTTCCGTCTTTTACCTGAGTGAGGCCGAGGACTTGACGCTGAACGGCCAGTATTTGACCGCGGTGGAGGCGGCGAGGGAGGAGGCTGGACCCGAGAGACAAGCCCAAGTGATCGGCATCCGGAACAACGGCAGAGAACCAACATTCAGCATGTCTACAGCGTGGGCCGGAGGTAACACCCAGGGACAGACGCAACCAGCCCAGAAACACCAGGAGCAACCGAACTAATAAGCCAGCAAAATGAAAAACCTCCAATATCAATTAATCCCAAATTAATTAGCTACAATATTAATGAACTAACTCCATTTTAATTAACTTCAATGTTAAATAACCCCATATTAATTAACAACCAATGACAATTAACTCTGCCAAATTAAACACCAATAATTAATATAAAAACAGAAAATGCTGGAAAAATTCAGCAGGTCTGGCAGCATCTGTGGAGAGAATAACAAGAGTTGACGTTTCGAGTCCTTATGACTTCTTCGGAGCTATAAATGCCTTTTTTTAGTTTTAAAAAGGATATACAGGACTCGAAACATGAACTCTGTTTTTCTCTCTTCACAGATGCTACCAGACCTGAGTTTTTTTTTCCAGCATTTTCTGTTTTTATTTAAGACTTCCAGCATCCGCAGTATTTTGCTTTCACCAATAATTACCTCCCACCATTAAATAATCCCAGCATTAAATAACCCAATATTAATTAACCCCACAATTAAGGAACAACCAATACTAATTAACCTGCAATAATTAAATCCCATTAACACCCAATATTATTTAACACATAATAATTAACTCCAATATTAAACACTCCTCAATATTAATTAGCCCCAATATTAAATGCCCTGAATTTTAATTAGCTCAACATTAATTAACCCTAATTTTAATTATCCTCTATTAATTCACCCTTATTTAGAGAAATCTTAGTTAATAACAGAAGTCTCTAGAAGTATATATTCAAATAGTCCCCATAGAAATTAGTCTCCAAATGGATGAAGTGATGCCTTGGCATCAACTCTAATACATTGGACCTTACCACCCACTATACAGATAGTTACACAATTGTTATCTCCCATTTTATGGGTTAGCAAGTATCTGTGTGAGAATACTTGGGTGAGAGTGATCATGGGGTTTAGATTAGCAATGAAGAAGGACAAGGAACGATTGAAAGTAAAACATCTAAATTGGAAGAGGGCTAACTTCAAGGGGATAAAGGGGGGTCTGACCAGAGCAAAATAGAACCAAAGTTTGGCAGGAAAACTGTAACAAAACAATGAATGATCTTTAAGAAACAGATGCTTCAGGTACAGGTTAGGAACATTCCAACTCAAGGGCAACCAAGTCCAGGGCTCCTTGGATAACGAAGGAAATGAAGAATATGATGAAACAAAAAAGAGGGTGTATGATGCATGTCAGGTGAATTCTTCAAGCAAAAACCAGGTCAAATACAATAAGTTGAAAGGGGGGTGAAGAGGAAAATAAGTCTGGCAAAGAGAGAATATGAGGATAGAATGGCAGTCAACATAAAAGGGAACCCAAAAATCTTCTAATGGCATGTAAATATTAAGTGGGTAGTAAGAGGTGGGCTGGGGCCTAGTAGAGACAAAGATGTTGATATAACCTTAAGAGTTACAGGCTGTGGTTAGAACTCTTAATCGGTACTTTGTATTGGTGTTTACTAAGGAACAGGATGTTAATAAACATTGATAGAAGTGGAGATGGTAGACATAATACATGGGGCAAAAACTGACAGGCAGACTGTACCAGAAAGGCTGGCTACACTTAGGGTAGATAAGTCACTTGGTCTGGATGGCATGCATCCAGGTTTGGAAAGCAAGTGGGGTGGAGATAATGGAAGGGCTTGCCATAATCTTCCAATCTTCCCTAGATACAGGGGGAGGTGCTAAAGGATTGGAAAGTGGCAAATATGTGACACCCTTCTTCAAGGAAGGGTGTAAGGACATTCCTGGTAATGACAGGCCAGTCAGTTTGACATCAGTGGTGGGTAAGATAGATAATCAGGGCGAAAATTAACAGCCACTTGGACAGGTTTGAATTAATTAAGGAGAGCTAACACAGATTGGTAAAAGGCAGATAGTATTTGACTAATTTAATTGGATTTCTTGATGGAGTAAAAGAAAAGCTTAATGTAGGGATGTTGTCCAAATAGATTATAAGAAAGTAACAAAGAACCACATAAAAGGTTGGTTAACAAAATTGGGGCTCAGAGAATAGGAAGGTCAGTATCAGTTTGGATAATAAATTGGCTTAAGGACAAAAAACAGGGAGTCGTGGTACACGGTTGTTTTTCAAACCGGAGGCTGGTAGTCTTCCCCAATGGACAGCGCTAGGACCACTATCTTTCTGATAAATATTAAATGACATGGATATCAGAATATTGGAGTAAAAATTTGAAATTTGCCTATGATACCAAACTTGGAGGTGTGAGAAACAGTGAGGATGATACTAATCAACTGCAACAGGACATAAATAGGCTAGCAGAATGGGCAGACAAGTGGCAGATGGAATTTAACACAAAGCAGTGTGAGGTAATGCATTTTGGCAGAAGGGAAATGGAGAAGCAATAAAGGCTTAATGACTACAGTCTAAAGAGTGTGCAAGGGACAAAGTGACCTGGGTATTCATGTGCATAGAACTTTGAAGGTGGCAGGATATATGATGGGCTGGTTAGCAAAGCATATGGGATCTTGGGCTTTATGAGTAGATGCAGTGAGCAAAAAAGCAGGGAAGTTATACATAACTTTTATAAAGCTCTGGTCAGACCACAACTAGTGTATTCCATCCAGTTCTGGTCACCATGCTTTAAAAAGGATATGAGAGTCCTGGAGAGGGTGCAGAGATTTACCAGAATGGTTCCAGGGATGAGGGATTTTTAACTGCAAGGCTGTTCTCCTTGAAGCAAAAGATTGGAAGGAGTTCTAACAAAGATGTACAAGGTTATTACACATTTACATAGGATAGACAACAAAAAGCTGTTCCCTTTAGCTGATGGTACAAGGATTGGGGACACAGATTTAAGGTTTTGGGCATGAGCTCCAAGCAGGAATGTGAGGAAGGACTTTTTTAACACAGCGTGTCATAATGATATTGTCACTGGACTAGTAATCCAGAGACCCAGGGTAATGCTCTGGGGACCCTGGGTTTAAATCTCACCATGGTGATGATGGAATTTGAATTCGATAAAAATCTAGAATTAATAGTCTCATAATGAGCATGAAACCATTGTCGATTGTCGTAAAAACCCATCTGATTCACTAATGCCTTTTAGAGAAGGAAATATGCTGCCCTTACCTGGTCTGGCCTACATGTCACTCCAGGTCTACAGCAGTGTGGTCGACTCGTAAATGCCCTCTGAAATGGCCACTCAGTTGTGTCAAACCGCTAAAAACAAGTCAGTAAGGAATGAAATCAGATGGACCACCCGGCAGCATCCTAGGCACCGGAAATGACAATGGCAAACTCAGCCCTGTCGACCCTGCAAAGTCCTCCTTACTAACATCTGGGGGCTAATGCCAAAATTGGGAGAGCTGTCTCACAGACTAGTCAAGCAAAAGCCTGACATAGTCATACTCACTGAATCATACCTTACAGATAATGTCCCAGACACCACCATCACCATCCTTGGGTATGTCTGTCCCACCGGCAGTACAGACCCAGCAGAGGTGGTAGCACAGTGGTATACAGTCGGGAGGGAGTTGCCTTGGGGGTCCTCAACATCGCCTCTGGACCCCATGAAGTCTCATGGCATCAGGTCAAACATGGGCAAGGAAACCTCCTGCTGTACCATCCCTCCTCAGCTTATGAATCAGTGCGCCTCTATGTGTACTCTGGGTGGGGGACTTCAATTTCTATCACCAAGAGTGGCTCGGTAGCACCACTATAGACTGAGCTGGCCGAGTCCTTAAGGGCATAGCTGCTAGACTGGGTCTGCGGGTGAGGGAACCAACAAGAGGGAAAAACGTACTTGACCTCATCCTCACCAATCTGCCTGCCACAGATGCATCTGTCCATGACAGTATCAATAGGAGTGACCGCTGCACAGTCCTTGTGGAGACAAAGTCCCGTCTTCACATTGAGGATACCCTCTATCGTGTTGTGTGGCACTACCACCATCCTAAATGGAATAGATTTTGAACAGCATGCAATAAACAGTGCAAAGCGATTCCACAACCAATGGATCTGCAATCACTACTCCATGGAGGAGTACTAATTCATAAACTGAGGAGGGATGGTACCAATGGATCAGATCTAAACTCTGCAGTCCTACTACATCCTGTCGTGAAATCTGGTGGACAATTGAACAACTCACTGAAAGAGGAGGCTCCACAAATATCCCCATCCTCAATGATGGGGGAGCCCAGCACATCGGTGCAAGAGATAAGTCTGAAGCACTTGCAACAATCTTCAACCAGAAGTGCTGAGTGGATGATCCATCTCAGCAATCTCCAGAGGTCCCCAGCATCACAAATGCCAGTCTTCAGCCAATTCAATTCACCCCACGTGATATCAAGAAATGGCTGATGGCACTGGATACTGCAAAGACTATGGGCCCTGACAATATTCCGGCAATATTACTGAAGACTTATGTGCCGGAACTTGTCGCGCCCCTAGCCAAGCTGTTCCAGTACAGCTACAGCACTGGCATCTACCCGGCAACATGGAAAATTACCCAGGTGTGTCCTGTACACAAAAAGCAGGACAAATCCAACCCAGCCAATTACTGCTCCATCAGCCTACTCTCAATCATCAGTAAAGTGATGGAAGGGGTCCTCAACATTGCTTTCAAGTGGTACTTGATTAGGAATAACCTGCTCACTGACACTCAGTTTGGGTTCCACCAGGGCCGGAGTGACTGCCCTTGATATCAAGGCAGCATTTGAATGAGTGTGGCATCGAGGAGCCCCAGCAAAACTGGAGTCAATGAGAATCAGGGGGAAAACTCCCCATTGTTTGAAGCCATACCTAACATAAAGGAAGATGGTTGTGGTTGTTGGAGGTCAATCATCTCACTTCAGGAGTTCCTCAGGATAGTGTCCTAGGCCCACTCATCTTCAGCTGCTTCATCAATGACCTTCCTTCCATCATAAGGTCAGAAGTGGGGATATTCGCTGATGATTGCACAATGTTCAGCACCATTCGTGACTCCTCAGATACCGAAGCAGTCCTTGTCCAAATGCAGCAAGACCTGGACAACATCCAGGTTTGGGCTGACAAGAGGCAAGTAAAATTCATGCTACACAAGTGCCAGGCAATGACCATCTCCAACAAGAGAAAATCTAACCATCACCCCTTGACATTCAATGGCATTATCATCACTGAATCCCCAGCTATCAACGTCCTGGGGGTTACCATTTACCGGAAACTAAACTGGACTAGCCATATACTGTGGCTATAAGTGCAGATAAAAGGCCAGGAATCCTGTGGCGAGTAACTCACCTCCTGACTCCCCAAAGCCTGGCCACCATCTACTAGGTATAGGTCAGGAGTGTGATAGAATACTCTCCACTTGCCTGGATGAGTGCAGCTCCAACAATACTCCAAGAAGCTTGACACTATCCAGGACAAAGCAGCCCGCTTGACTGGCATCCCTTCCACCAACATTCACTCCCTCCATCACCGATGCACAGTGGCAGCAGTGTGTACCACCTACAAGATGCACTGGAGGAATTCACCAAGGCTCCTTAGACAGCACCTTCCAAACTCACAACTGCTACCATATAGAAGGACAAGGGCAGCAGACACATGGGAGCACCACCACCTGGAAATTCCCCTCCAAGCCACACAACATCCAGACTTGGAAATATATCGCCGTTCCTTCACTGTTGCTGGGTCAAAATCCTGGAACTCCCTCCCTAACAGCACTGTGGGTGTACCTACACCACATGGACTGCAGCGGTTCAAGAAGGCAGCTCACCACCACCTTCTCAAGGGCCATTAGGGATGGCCAATAAATGTTGGCCTAGCCAGCCACACCCCATGAATGAATAAAAAAAAGAAAAAAACCTGGAACACTGCCTATGAGGGTGGTGGAAGCGGGATGATCAATGATTTCAAAAGGAAATTGGATAGGCACTTGAAGTAAATAATTTTAAAGGGTTAGAACGAGGGAATGGGACTGACTGGATTACTCTACAGAGAACTGGCATGGATTCAATTGGCTGAAAGGCCTCCTTCTGTGCTGTAATGACTTGGTGATTGTTACCTCTCATTACACAGGATATAGTAAAGTTACATAATTGTTATCGCCCACTATACCGGGTAGTATACATTTTTATCTCTCTCTATCCTGACATTTCCTCTTTCTATGATAGATCATTTAACATTTGTGACTAATACAAATCCTATAAAATTAGCTTCACCAGTGATCCATCACAAAACAAAAACACTTCTTACTGATTTGAAAGGTTATTCGCTGCATTTCCCATTCATTCAAGGAAAGGAAGCAGGGGGAATGGGCAGGACAGAGACTGATTTCTATATATTCATTTTCCATCCTTGAGATCTACCCAATCCAATGTGAGGGTGTCATGTTTATTCAGTATGATCCAACTGTGACCCAGCACCCTCTGTAATTTATTTATTTCTGATTTACACCAGGCAACAGGAACATCATAATTGATAGATCAAGCAGCATGAATCCTAACCACAAAACCCCATATCCTAACCATGAACCCCCATACCCTAATCACAAACATTGTACCCTAACCATGACTCCCATACCCTAACCACAAACCCCATACCCTAACACAAACATTGTACCCTAACCATGAACCCCATCCCTAACCACACACCCCATACCCTAACACAATCCGCAGACCCTAACCATGACTCCCATACCCTAACCACAAACCCCATACCCTAACACAAACATTGTACCCTAACCATGAACCCCATACCCTAATCACAAATCCCATACCCTAACACAAACATTGTACCCTAACCACAAACCCCATAAGCTAACACAAACATTGTGTACCCTAACCACAAAACCCATACCTTAACCATGACTCCCATACTCTAACCACAAATCCCATACCCTAACATAAACATTGTACCCTAACCATGACTCCCGTACCCTAACCACAAACACCCTATCCTAACCATGGCTCCTGTACTCTAACCACAAAACCCATATGCCTATAAAGCACACTGTACCCCAACCACAGGTCCTATAAGGTAACCATCCCTGATGTCTGATCTCTGGGTATCCCCTTGCCCATCCCACTCCTATTATTTTCAATTATTATTTAGTTCACAGATAATCTAAATTGAAAAATGGGAGCCCCACACAAACACTGTCCCAGTCCCTGCAAAGCCAGAGCCCCTTTCTTACTCATTGTGGACCTCATTCTTTGACTTATTCAATCTTTAACTGCCTCTTTGGCCTTTAGTCTTTGTTAACCTATCTCTCCCTGTTTCCGAGTCTACATCCCTGATTCTTGGTCTCTCTGACTCTCTTTCTATCTCTCTTTTTCTCTCTTTCTCTCTCTCCCTCCCTGTTTCTCTCTATTCCTCTGTCTCCCTTTATCTCTCCCTCTCTGTTTTCCTCTCTCTGCTGTCTCTATCTCTCTGTGTCTCCCTTTAGCTCCCTCTTTATACCCTCCTCCCTCTGTCTCTCCATCCTTCCCACTCTCCCTCTCTCTCTCCTCACTTTCCCTCCCTCTATCTCTGTTGCCCTCCCTCTGTCTGCCTTTCTCCTTATGAAACAGAATGATGAAAGCAAACCCATTTTGCATTAAATAATCAAATTAAGTTGTGAATGAATGAGTACTTTAAAACTAGTCGAGGTTTTTGAGTATTTCAGAGTGAAGGCTTGTAGACTTGTTCTCTGAGTCTCATTGAATAAGCAGATGGGGCAATTGGTGAAGCCTAGTGACTGTGAAGAGTGTTTCCTGTTATTTTCAGGTTCCATTACATCCTGGGTTGGCCAGTGCCTGTTGCTGGAGGGTGGGCAACAAGTTCTGAAGACTACATGGCTGCTGAGATCTCTGGCTACCAGCCTACAGGACGATTGGAAATCAACACGGTGAGCCATCATTGAAGCATACAGATATACAGAAGCAAGCCATTCGGTCTACCAGATCTGTGCCAGTCAAGAACGTTATTCAGTCTATTCCAACATTCTATTTCTTGGTCAGTAGCCCTGTAGGTTAGAACACTTCAATTTGATGAGGATTTCTGCCTCTATCACATTTCCAGGCAGTGAGTTCCAGACCCCCACCATTCTCTGGGTGAAAAATATGCCCCTCAACTCCCCTATAATCCTTCCACCAATGACTTTAAGTCTATGCCCCCAGTTACTGAACTCTCTGCTAATGAAAATAGGTTCTTCTGATCCAATTTTCTAGGCCCCTCATTATTTGATACACCTCAACTAAAACTCCTCTGATCCTCCCTGTTTCAAAGAAAATAAACCCAACCTACCCTATCTCTTCTTAAAGCTAAAATTCTCAATTTCCCACAACATCCTCATAAATCTTCTCTATACTCTCCCTAGTACTATCCTTGTAATGCAATGGCCTGAACTGTAAGCAGTACTCTAGTTGTGACCTAACTAGTGTTTTATACAGTTCTAGCATAACCTCCTGCTCTTACACTCTAGTCCACAGCCAATGGCAGAAAGTACCCTGTATAGTAAAAGCAAAATACTGCAGATGTTGGACATCTGAAATAACAACAAAGTGCTGGAAAGACTCAGTAGGTCTGGCAGTATCGTGGAGAGAGAAACAGAGTTAATGTTTCGAGTCCAATATAACTCTTCTTTGGAACATCCTTTATTTTCTCTCTACTCATTCTGACTTGTCCAAGCTCCAGGTCTCTGTTCTTTGTGTAAGCATTGGTTGAGGTTTTTAGGATTTTGAAAGGAATTGATAGAGTAGATAGAGAGAAACTTTTTCCACTGGTGGAGGTAGTCAAGCGGGGTAGGAAATGGGGATATAACCTTAAAATTAGAACCGGGCTATTTAGGAGAGAAGTTAGGAAACACTTCTTCGCTTGAAGGGCTGTAGAAGCGTGGAACTCTCTCTCATAGAAGACAATAGAAGCTGAGGTCAGTTAATAATTTTAAAGCTGAGGTCAATAAATTTTTACTAGACAAGGGTATTAAAAGATATGGAGCCAAGACAGGTGGATGAAGTTTGGATTCAGATCACTCTTATCTTATTGAATGGTGGAACAGGCTCAAGGGGCAGAATGGCCTCCCCCTGTTCCTGTGCTGTGTGACTGTTGATGTACCTTCTAATCACATCTTTTTTGACTCTCATAGAATTGGACAAGACACATTCCGCCAAACCAATGGGGCCATCCTGAAAGGGAGCCACCGTTAATCTGTCAATCTTTAGTGCAACACACCGCACCAACACTGGACACAGTGTCATTATCATTTCTGCATGGTATTCTCAATAAAGTAAGAAAGCCTCATTGTTGTTACTGTGTGTACTGACGGCAATAGAACCCCTGTCTTTCCCGGTGACTCTGGTCCAGGAGGGTTTGATTTAAAAGCAGGGAATTAACTAATATCAGTGAGGACAGGGATCAATCATGTTCCTCCCAGGATACTCTGTACAGTCTGTTCCCAATACTCTTCACTCCTGCTCATCACCAACTTCCACTTCCTCAAGCTGATCAAAAACTTCATCTTGCACATTGTTTTATTTTATTGTTGGGGGCAGGGGTGGGACAGCAGCATTAGCTCATGTGGCTTAGTACCTGTGCGATGGGAGGGGGAGGATGAAGCCTGTAATGGTTGGTTTCTGGGAAATGGACTGAACTGCAGTAATTGGCTGAAGATCCATTTCCAGTTTGCTAACTGCTGTCCTTTACTCTCAGTGATGGCAACAGAAACTCAACACCACCAACCGGATACAAACCAGACACAGTACATAGGATACTAGACACACAACAACGGCATATCCAACACAGAATAAATGACCAGAAATCAGACATGTGTCCCATTAATACTCCGCAATGGGTCAGTACGGACTAGATTTGGAACATCATGTTTTGGGCGCAGCAGATCTTGCTGCATGCAGGGATATCCTGTTTCACTGAGCTGGATTTTCATCCTCGGGGAGTCAGGGAAATTCCTGGCTCAGCCCACCTGCCTCAGGAGAAAATTCCTACCAGGACGGGGATTTCATTGTGGGAGGATGGGTGCAGGATGCAGTGAGGCCAACCGACCTGGAGAAAAGTTCAGAGGCAGCCACAGGAGCTTCTGGGTGCAGAGGCAGGTGGTTTAAAAGTCCTACTTCTGTGCTGTGGGGCTTTGTCCCAGTTATAATAAAAACACCCTATACACTCCCCATGCCCCATACATGCCACCTCATGCCCCCATGCCAAGCCCCAAACAACCCCTATGACCCTTCATGCCCCCATACCAAACTATGGCATTTCCATGCCCATTCATCCACCATTCACTGTATAGAATCAATGAATGCTGTAGTATGTGTAAAAAAAAACTTTCAAAAAAGATAGTCATTCATTGATAAAGTCCCACTTTCTTAAAAAAAACTCATTTTTCCTGCCATCCAATAGAAGTGTGAATCGTTCGGATCCCTTAAAGCATCAATAGCAGAAACTGTAGGCACTTGAAACCTCTTTATCTTGTGTAAATAAACATTGTGAAATTGACATCATAGATCAGAGAGCCAGACCTGTCAATGAAGCAATGTTTTTCCTGGAGCTCAGGTGTTTCATCAGGCTAATGGATTTCTGGGCTCTCAGCCAAGAATACATAATAACTTGGCATGGGTCATGAGAAGCCATAAGGTTCTTTGAGGGGATGAGGGATCATAGAGGGTGACTGGGGGCATACCTCAGCATGGGGAGCCTGAGGAGGACCTTTTGAACTTACCTTTCATGCAGACTATGGTTCACAAAACCTCGGAGGTGCCATAAACCGTGACCCTTTGAAAAGCTGGCTCAACTCCACGAAAATTGTGGAGGACTAGGACATGCCTATCCTTGCAATAGAGCTGGCCGGGTCATGAGTGCAGGGTGCAGGCCTGTGACCCAAACCAGCCACACCTTTGGAAGGCACTCCCGAAAATCAAAAATCAGGAACGTGGTCAGGAATCCTGAAATCGGGACCCATCCACCATTTTCAAAGGGGTCCTGAGTCATCCCAATGCAGTGGAAATCCAGCCCACTATCTGAGGAATTGCATATGGTACTGAACGTTTCCCAATCATCAGCAAATATCACCACTTCTGACCTTACAATGGAGCCATGGTGCCTGGTCATGAATGAAGCAGCTGAAAATGGATGGGTCTAGGACACTACATTGAGAAACTCCTGCAGTGATGTCCTAGGGCTGACATGATTGGACCACAACCATCTTCTTTTGTACTAGGTAGGACTCCAACCAGTGGAGAGGTTTCCTTGGATTTACTTAGCACCTTTTACCACCTTACAATGACCTAAAGAACTTCACAGCCAATGAAGTACTTTCTTCATGATACTTTATTATTATGTTTAATTCATAAGATATGAAGCTTATTCTGGGTGAGAAAATGAATAAATAGGAATGGATTCAGTATCTATCACTCAGGTGTGTCCATTGACAATGTAGATGAATGGGAATTGGTAAAAGTTACAGCAGCAGAGTTTTGACTGAGTTCAAGTTTATGGACAATGAAAGAATGAAAGCTGGTTGGGAGAACATTGGACTAACCTAGTTTGGAGGTAGCAAAGACATGGATGAGACATTCAGCAGATGGACTTAGGCAGTGATGGAGATGACCCTTTTTTACAGAGATGGAAATAATCTTAACGATGGACAGGGTATGGGAACAGAAGTTTGGTTCACTGTGAAATAGAATGCAGAGATTGCAAGAACTCTGATTCAAAGTGAGACCATGGCCAGGGAGAGAGTCAAATCAATGGCCAAGGAATGAAACAAAAACAGAAAATGCTGGAAAACTCAGCAGGTCTAACAGTATCTATGGAGAGAAAAACAGAGCTAACATTTCAAACCTGTATGACTTCTTCAGAGCAAAAGATAAGTAAAAATGTGATGAAATTTATACTGTTTAAGGGGGGTGCAGCAGTGAAGCTGGATAGAAGGCAAAGGAGAGATTGACAAAGATGTCATGAACAAAAGGACAAAGTGGGTGTTAATGGTAGTGCTACTGGCTAAAGGAGGTGCTGATAGTGGCATTAAGGTCAGAAAGCAGAATGTGATAATAGCAGGACAAGGGTAAGCACTCTGGAAAGAACAACATGAACAAGTGACAGATGGCCCTTGTGGGGGTGGGGTGGGGGGAGGGGATGGTGGTGGGAAAAAAGTTCAAAAATAGGATAAACGGTGGGGATAAAATAATGAATAAAAGTGAAAAATAAAAATGAAAATAAATAGATAAAAAATAAGTAGACATTCAATCCCTCTACATCTCCATCCCCCACCAGGATGGTCTGAGGGCTTTCCGCTTCTTCCTCGAACAGAGGCCCGAACAATCCCCATCCACCACCACTCTCTGTCTGGCTGAACTTGTTCTCACACTGAACAATTTCTCCTTAAACTTGTCTCACTTCCTCCAAAGTGCGGCTATGGGTACCCGCAAGGGCCGCAGTTATGCCTGTCTCTTTATGGAGTATGTAGCACATTCCCTGTTCCAGTCCTACTCAGGCCCCCTCCCACAACTCTTTCTTCGGTACATCAATGACTGTTTCGGTGCCATTCCATCTGGACTTGGAAAAATTTATCAACTTAGCTTTCAATTTCCACCCCTCCATCACCTTCACATGGTCCATCACTGACACTTCCCTTCCCTTCCTTGATCTCTCTGTCTCCATTTCTGCTGATAGACTGTCCACCAATATCCATTACAAGCCTACCGACTCCCAGAGCTACCTTGACTACAGCTCTTCACACCCTGCTTCCTGTAAGGACTCCATCCCATTCTTTCAGTTCCTTCGCTTCCGTCACATCTGTTCCGATGATGCCACTTTCCAAAATGGCGCCTCTGACATGTCCTCCTTCTTCTTTAACTGAGGTTTCCCACCCACGGTCATTGACAGGGCCATCAACCGTGTCCGGCCCATCTCCCGCGCATCCGCCCTCACACCTTCCCCTCCCTCCCAGAACCATGATAGGGTTCCCCTTGACCTCACTTTTCACCCCGCCAGCCTCCACATTCAAAGGATCATCCTCCGCCATTTCCGCCAACTCCAGCATGATGCCACCACCAAACACATCTTCCCTTCAACCACCCCTGGCAGCATTCTATAGGGACCGTTCCCTCCGGGACACCCTGGTCCACTCCTCCATCACCCCCAGCACCTCATCCCCCCTCCCACAGCACCTTCCTGTGCAATCGCAGAAGGTGTAACACCTGCCCCTTTACCTCCTCCCTCCTCACAGTCCAAGGCCCCAAACACTCCTTTCAGGTGAAGCAGCGCTTCACTTGCACCTCCTTCAATTTAGTCTACTGCATTCGCTGCTCCCAATGCGGTTTCCTCTACATTGGAGAGACCAAACACAGACTGGGTGACCGCTTTGTGGAACACCTTCGGTCTGTCCGCAAGTATGACCCAGACCTCCCTGTCGCTTGCCATTTCAACACACCACCCTGCTCTCATGCCCACATGTCCATCCTTGGCCTGCTGCATTGCTCCTGTGAAGCTCAACGCAAACTGGAAGAACAGCAGCTCATCTTCTGATTAGGCACTTTACAGCCTTCTGGGCTTAATATTGAGTTCAATAACTTCAGACCATGAACCCTATCCTCCATCCTCACCCCTTTTTTTATCCCTTTTTTCAATATTAATTTTTATTTTTAAATTTTTTATCCACTTATTTTATTTTTTATTTATTTTCATTTTTATTAATTGTTTTATCCCCACTTTTTATCCTATTTGCAATCTTTTTTCCCGTCACCGTCCCCCCACCCCACCCCCACAAGGGCCATCTGTCACTTGTTCATGTTGTTCTTTCCAGAGTGCTTACCCTTGTCCTGCTATTATCACATTCTGCTTTCTGACCTTAATGCCACTATCAGCACCTCCTTTAGCCTGTATCAGTACCATTAACACCCACTTTGTCCTTTTATTCATGACATCTTTGTCAATCTCTCCTTTGCCCCCACCTATCGTTGGCCTTCTGTCCAGCTTCACCTGCTCCATCCCCCCCCTTAAACAGTATACATTTCATCACATTTTTACTTATCTTTAGCTCTGAAGAAGAGTCATACGGACTCGAAACGTTAACTCTGTTTCTCTCTCCACAGATGCTGTTAGACCTGCTGAGTTTTTCCAGCATTTTCTGTTTTTGTTTCAGATTTCCAGCAACCACAGTATTTTCATTTTGGCTAAGGAATGAAGTTTATGGTGGGGTTTGAAAACAATGACTTCGGTCTTCCCAAAATTTAACTGGAGAAAATTCCACCTCATCCAATATTTGAAGTTAGAGAACAAACATGTCAAATCAGAGGTAGTGGAGGGATTGAGAGAGGTGGTGGTGAGGTAGACCTAGGTATTGTCAGCGTACATGCAAAAACTGACACAATGTCTTCAGATATTGTTACCAAGGGGCAGGATATAGAGGAGAACGATTGGCCAATGATTGGGGGAGTCCAAACTCCAAAGATAATGCTGCTGGTTTGGGAAGAGAATCCATTTCTGGAAATTCTGTGGCAATGATTGGTAGGTAAGTGTGGAACCAGATGAAGGCAGTCCCAACAAGCCAGACAAAGGAGGCAGTGGTTTTGAGACAAATTGTGTAGCTGACAAAGGTTGAAAACAGGTTGATATGTCTCTGTCCCTCAGCTTGCATAAAATTCACATTCTTTGAAAAGGGATCCAGTACAGAAACCCCGACTGCTTTCTTTCTCTTTGACCTGGGATACTCTAGACTATTGAAGCCTCTTATTGCTGCCCCACTGCCATTAGCTGACACAGCACTAAGCAGTAATCAAAGTCTGTGTGTCCAGGCAGGTATGACTCAGGTAACTCGGGATAAACTCACTGAGCCAACAGGGAGCTTACCCTTTCAGTCTTTATCTCTTGTTGGATGCACACACATTGATCTTTGTCACAAAGCTGTTATCATGTTTAATCAAAAGATTGGAATCAACACATTTGTTTGTTGGGCCGATCAATGAAGAGGAATAGATTCAATACTTATCACTTGGTTTATTCATTACCTGCACCAGCATCACATGATCATTGCTCTTTGACAGGGTTTTCAGTTGCTGCTCTTTCTATCTCAGCTCACCACATTTCTGTTCCAGTCGGTTTTGGATACTGTCAACCTGGCTCAATGCCACTTGCACCTCTCCCTCTACCAATCTTCCCCAGCTTTTTCAATAGCTTCAGTCATTGCAGAGAATGTACCTCTGATTTCACATCCCACTTTGAGTGAAGAGCTCCCACAGAGCATAATTCATGGGGCCAATGACAGTCTGACCACATATGAAATAGCAGCAGGAGTAGGCCATTTGCCTATGGGAGCCTATTCCACAAACCCATGCCTGATCTTCTACCTCAGTGCCACCTTCCTGCACTATCCTCATATCCCTTAACTCCTTTAGTACTCATAACTCTATTGACTTCTCTCTTGAACATAATGACTGAGCATCAACAGCTCTCAGGGGTGGAGAATTCCAAAGACGCATAACCCTTTTAGGAAGAAATGTATCTTTGGGCAGTAATTAATGGAGGTGATGGGGTCTCACTTGTCAATTGGAGAGCTGGCAAGATTCAGAGCCCCACATCGCATCCTTTGGGGAAGGCATTAGGATGACCAGATTTTCAAAAGTCAAAACCGGGACACACTGAAAAGCCTAGGGAAGGTGGGGCTCTGTGATGATTGACATGTTGGATGACCAGTGGCAGGAGCCTGTGGGAGGAGCAGTTGAAGCTGGGAGGTCATGTGATCACATTTCCAGGATTATGTCCAGACAGAGTTGGCAACTCTATTACGACACCCAATTAATTAAGATAGCAATTACAAACACTGACTTTTGTTTCAATTACATTTCTGCTCATTTTCTTTAAAAAATTAAGACATTTTCAGCCAAAAGCTGGATTTTAAACTAGTCAATGTACCTAAATGTGGGAAATTTTGTTTGCATCCAGAGCCACAAATGGGAAAGGATGTGATCTTTCAATGAGAAGTTTGGTTGAAAGTGCCATGGCTCAACCAAATTAGCCAGTCTTGTTCCTCAGCACTGATTAGTGGTTTACCGATGGGCGCTGCTATCTTTTCCATTGCAGCTTGCATTTGGCAGACACCCACTGTCAATCTTCCTGTCATCATTTTTAAAAAATTCATTCACGGGATGTGGGCGTCGCTGGCTGGGCCAGCATTTATTGCCCTTGAGAAGGTGGTGGTGAGCTGCCTTCTTGAACCGCTGCAATCCATGTGGCGTAGGTACATCCACAGTGCTGTTAGGGAGGGAGTTCCGGGATTTTGACCCAGCGACAGCGAAGGAATGGCTGATATATTTCCAAATCAGGATGGTGAGTGACTTGGAGGGGAACTTCCAGGTGGTGGTGTTCCCATATCTCTGCTGCCTTTGTCCTTCTAGGTAGTAGTGGTCGTAGATTTGGAAGGTGCTGTCTAAGGAGCCTTGGTGAATTTTTGCAGTGCATCTTGTAGACGGTACACACTGCTACTACTGTGTGTCGGTGGTGGAGGGAGTGAATGTTTATGGATGGGGTGCTAATCAAGCGAGCTGCTTTGTCCTGGACGGTGTCCAGCTTCTTGAGTGTTGTAGGAGCTGCACTCATCCAGGCAAGTGCAAATATTCCATCTTGATTTATGCCTTGTAGATGGTGGGCAGGCTTTGAGGAGTCAGGAGGTGAGTTACTCGTCACACGATACCTAGCCTCTGCCCTGCTCTTGTTGCCACAGTATTTATATGGCTAGTCCAGTTCAGTTTCTGGTCAATGGTAACCTCAGGATGTTGATAGTGGGGGATTCAGTGATGGTAATGCCATTGAGTGTCAAGGGGCGATGGTTGGATTTGCTCTTGTTGGAGATGGTTATTGCCCGACACTTGTGTGACGTGAATGTTACTTGCCACTTGTAGCCCAAGCCTGGATATTGTCCAGGTCTTGCTGCATTTGGACATAGACTGTTTCAGTATCTGAGGAGTTGCAAATGGTGCTGAACATTGTGCAGTCATCAGAGGCTGATTCCCTCCCAGCTCCCAGGTGGTCATTGGATTAATTTATAGGAGGTCCTCAGGGTAAGTTATCTTCATGGTCTCCTATAAATTACCCCAGTATCTCCTTTAAATGAACCCCTGTATCTCCTATATTTCAGTGCCTCCCCTGCCCCTGGCCTCTGGCTCTCCCCCACTGGCTTCCCCTGCTGGCCTCTGGCTCTCCCCCACTGGCTTCCCCTGCTGGCCTCTGGCTCTTCCCCTCTGGCCTCCCCTACCCTCTTCCACTGGCCACCAGCTCTCTCTGCTGGCCTCCCCCACAATCTTCTACTGGCCTTGAGCTCTCCCCGCTGGCCTCCAGCTCTCCCCCACTGGCCTCTCCTGTTCTCTCCCGCTGGCCTCTGGCTCTCCCCCTATGGCCTCCCCCACCCTCTTTCACTGGCTACCAGCTCTCTCCGCTGGCCTCCCCCAGACTCTTCCACTGGCCTCCCACACACTCTTTCACTGGCCTTGAGCTCTCCCCGCTGGCCTCTGGTTTTGCCCTGCTGACCTACCCCACACTCTCCCGCTGGCCTCTGGCTCTCCCCCACTCGCTTCCTCCATGAAAACCCTGATCAGCCAATCGGAGCATTCTGATAGAATGGCCAATCAGGGCACTGAAAGGAGGACCAATCAGGGCTGCAAAAGCTGTCCCACTGCGAATCAGTCCATTTGGGGAGAATAGATTTCACCCCGGGCACCAGATCTGGATGTCAGTGAAAAGGATTTTTGCACATGTGACCTGGCGCAGCTGCTTAACAGTTGGTGAGGGGGCAGCATTCCGATTCGGAGGGTGCAGCCGATTGGATTAATTAGCTTTGCCAACCATAAATGGAGCAAAGTAAATGAGAGGGGGGGAGGAAGTGGAGGCCCACATTAAGTGCCAGCACCTAACTGGACAACAGCGGACCTTCCCCTAGGACCCCAAGGGCAGAAGACCCACCCACTGAGAGCTGCTAGCCAATCAGAGGCCGGCAGCTCTATTAAACAGCAGTGCCACTGGGAAGGTGGTAGCTGCTGCCAATAATGCACTCACCCAAGGCTTAAGATCATCACCCAGGCACACAAGAATAAAAAGCATAAAAAGAATAAAAAGCACTTCCACCAAATTTCCAGCTTTAGCACTCTGTTTAACAAAGTATTTTTAAATGATCAGAGACAACTGTCATACCACTGGTGCTGATCCAGCCTTTTAAGTGGTGATTATCTGAGATAACAAGATCAGGACAACCATCAGGTATAAAAACAAAAAACTGCGAATGCTGGAAATCCAAAACAAAAACAGAATTACCTGGAAAAACTCAGCAGGTCTGGCAGCATCGGCGGAGAAGAAAAGAGTTGATGTTTCAAGTCCTCATGACCCTTCGACAGAACTAGGTGAATCCAAGGAAGGGGTGAAATATAAGCTGGTTTAAGGTGTGTGTGGGGGGGGTGGGTTGGGTGGGGGGAGAGAAGTGGAGGGGGGGTGTGGTTGTAGGGACAGGCAAGCAGTGATAGGAGCAGATAATCAAAAGATGTCACAGACAACAGAACAAAAGAACACAGAGGTGTTGAAGTTGGTGATATTATCTAAACGATTGTGCTAATTAAGAATGGATGGTAGGGCGCTCAAGGTATAGCTCTAGTGGGGGTGGGGGGAGCATAAAAGATTTAAAAATATTTAAAAATAATGGAAATAGGTGGGAAAAAGAAAAATCTATATAATTTACTGGAAAAAAACAAAAGGAAGGGGGAAGAAACAGAAAGGGGGTGGGGATGGAGGAGAGAGGTCAAGACCTAACGTTGTTGAATTCAATATTCAGTCCGGAAGGCTGTAAAGTGCTTAGTCAGAAGATGAGGTGCTGTTCCTCCAGTTTGCGTTGGGCTTCACTGGAACAATGCAGCAAGCCAAGGACAGACATGTGGGCAAGAGAGCAGGGTGGAGTGTTGAAATGACAAGCGACAGGGAGGTTTGGGTCATTCTTGCGGACAGACCGTAGGTGTTCTGCAAAGCGGTCGCCCAGTTTACGTTTGGTCTCTCCAATGTAGAGGAGACCGCACTGGGAGCAACGAATGCAGTAGACTAAGTTGGGGGAAATGTAAGTGAAATGTTGCTTCACTTAAAAGGAGTGTTTGGGCCCTTGGACGGTGAGGAGAGAGGAAGTGAAGGGGCAGGTGTTACATCTTTTGCGTGGGCATGGGGTGGTGCCATAGGTGGGGGTTAAGGAGTAGGGGGTGGTGGAGGAGTGGACCAGGGTGTCCCGGAGGGAACGATCCCCACGGAATGCCAACAGGGGGGGTGAAGGGAAGATGTGTTTGGTAGTGGCATCATGCTGGAGTTGGCGGAAATGGCGAAGGATGATCCTTTGAATGCGGAGGCTGGTAGGGTGATAAGTGAGGGCAAGGGGGACCCTATCATGTTTCTGGGAGGGAGGAGAAGGCTGTGAGGGTGGATGCGCGGGAGATGGGCCGGACACGGTTGAGGGCCCTGTCAACGACCGTGGGTGGAAAACCTTGGTTAAGGAAGAAGGAGGACATATCAGAGGAGCTGTTTTTGAAGGTAGCATCATCGGAACAGATGCGACGGAGGCAAAGGAACTAAGAGAATGGGATGGAGTCCTTACAGGAAGCGGGGTGTGAGCAGCTGTAGTCAAGGTAGCTGTGGGAGTCGGATATTGGTGGACAGTGTATCACCAGAGATTGAGACAGCAAGGTCAAGGAAGGGAAGGGAACTGTCAGAGATGGACCACGTGAAAATGATGGAGGGGTGGAGATTGGAAGCAAAATTAATAAATTTTTCCAAGTCCCGACGAGAGCATGAAGCAGCACCGAAGTAATCATCGATGTACCGGAGAAAGAGTTGTGGAAGGGGGCCGGAGTAGGACTGGAACAAGGAATGTTCCACATACCCCATAAAAAGACAGGCATAGCTGGGGCCCATGCGGGTACCCATAGCCACACCTTTTATTTGGAGGAAGTGAGAGGAGTTGAAGGAGAAATTGTTCAGTGTGAGAACAAGTTCAGCCAGATGGAGGAGAGTAGTGGTGGATGGGGATTGTTCGGGCCTCTGTTCGAGGAAGAAGCTAAGGGCCCTCAGACCACCCTGGTGGGGGATGGAGGTGTAGAGGGATTGGACGTCCATGGTGAAGAGGAAGTGGTTGGGGCCAGGGAACTGGAAATTGTTGATGTGACGTAAGGTGTCAGAGGAATCACGGATGTAGGTGGGAAGGGACATGTCACTGACCTCACCTCCTCTGGGGATCTTCCTCCCACAGCTTCCAACCTGACAGTCGCCCAAACTCGGACAGCCCGCTTCTACCTCCTACCCAAAATCCACAAACAGAACTGTCCCGGTAGACCAATCGTGTCAGCTTGCTCCTGCCCCATAGAACTCATTTCTCGTTATCTTGACTCCCTTCTCTCTCCCCTTGTCCAGTCCCTTCCCACCTACATCTGTGATTCCTCTGACACCTTACATCACATCAACAATTTCCAGTTCCCTGGCCCCAACCGCTTCCTCTTCACCATGGACGTCCAATCCCTCTACACCTCCATCCCCCACCAGGATGGTCTGAGGGCCCTTAGCTTCTTCCTCGAACAGAGGCCCGAACAATCCCCATCCACCACTACTCTCCTCCGTCTGGCTGAACTTGTTCTCACACTGAACAATTTCTCCTTCAACTCCTCTCACTTCCTCCAAATAAAAGGTGTGGCTATGGGTACCCGCATGGGCCCCAGCTATGCCTGTCTCTTTATGGGGTATGTGGAACATTCCTTGTTCCAGTTCTACTCTGGCCCCCTTCCACAACTCTTTCTCCGGTACATCGATGATTACTTCGGTGCTGCTTCATGCTCTCGTCAGGACTTGGAAAAGTTTATTAATTTTGCTTCCAATCTCCACCCCTCCATCATTTTCACATGGTCCATCTCTGACACTTCCCTTCCCTTCCTTGACCTCGCTGTCTCAATCTCTGGTGATAGACTGTCCACCAATATCCATTACAAGCCTACTGACTCCCACAGCTACCTTGACTACAGCTCCTCACACCCCGCTTCCTTTAATGACTCCATCCCATTCCCTCAGTTCCTTCGCCTCCTTCGCATCTGTTCCAATGATGCTACCTTCAAAAACAGTTCCTCTGACATGTCCTCCTTCTTCCTTAACCGAGGTTTTCCACCCATGGTCGTTGACAGGGCCCTCAATCATGTCCGGCCCATCTCCCGCGCATCCGCCCTCACACCTTCTCCTCCCTCCCAGAAACATGATAGGGTCCCCCTTGTCCTCACTTATCACCCCACCAGCCTCCACATTCAAAGGATCATCCTCCGCCATTTCCGCCAACTCCAGCATGATCACTACCAAACACATCTTCCCTTCACGCCCCGTCGGCATTCTGTAGAGATCGTTCCCTCCGGGACACCCTGGTCCACTCCTCCATCACCCCCTACGCCTCAACCCCCACCAATGGCACCACCCTATGCCCACGCAAAAGATGTAACACCTGCCCCTTCACATCCTCCCTCCTCACCATCCAAGGGCCCAAACACTCCTTTCAAGTGAAGCAACATTTCACTTGCCTTTCCCCCAACTTAGTCTACTGCATTCGTTGCTCCCAATGCGGTCTCCTCTACATTGGAGAGACCAAACGTAAACTGGGCGACCACTTTGCAGAATACCTACGGTCTGTCCGCAAGAATGACCCAAACCTCCCTGTCGCTTGCCATTTCAACACTCCACCCTGCTCTCTTGCCCACATGTCTGTCCTTGGCTCGCTGCATTGTTCCAGTGAAGCCCAACGCAAACTGGAGGAACAACACCTCATCTTCCGACTAGGCACTTTACAGCCTTCCGGACTGAATATTGAATTCAACAACTTTAGGTCTTGACCTCTCTCCTCCATCCCCACCCCCTTTCTGTTTCTTCCCCCTTCCTTTTGTTTTTTTCCAATAAATTATATAGATTTTTCTTTTTCCCACCTATTTCCATTATTTTTAAATATTTTTAAACCTTTTATGCTCCCCCCGCCCCCACTAGAGCTATACCTTGAGCGCCCTACCATCCATTCTTAATTAGCACATTCGTTTAGATATATATCACCAACTTCAACACCTCTGTGTTCTTTTGTTCTGTTGTCTGTGACATCTTTTGATTATCTGCTCCTATCACTGCTTGCTTGTCCCTACAACCACACCCCCCCTCCACTTCTCTCCCCCCACCCAACCCACCCCCCACACACACACCTTAAACCAGCTTATATTTCACCCCTTCCTTAGATTCACCTAGTTCTGTCGAAGGGTCATGAGGACTCGAAACATCAACTCTTTTCTTCTCTGCCGATGCTGCCAGACCTGCTGAGTTTTTCCAGGTAATTCTGTTTTTGTTCAGGACAACCATCTATGTTCCTGGATCTTTGCTGAGATCGCTAATCTCAGCCAGAGTGACAGTTGGAATGCTAAAACTGGCCTCAGCACCCCTGGATTAGAGAGGGGGATACCTGCTGATCATTACCCAGTGAGGCTTGCCGGACATTTGTGTACTAGGGGTTTCATCACATGACCTCCTGCCCCAACCTTCCCACCCAACCTCCCCCTTTAGTCATCCAATGTGTCCATCCTCAAAGAACCCCACCTTCCTGTGCCAGTTGGCGAGCAAACAGGCAAGTAAATAACTGATTGGATGATCTCTGTCAGTCAACTAATAAAAGAAAGAAAACAAAAAAAACAATCACTTTTTCCCTGGAGATGCCAGGACACTCCTGGAGGGTTGCAGACCTGAGTATGATAACCAAGTGATGACAGGATTGATGTGGCTATGGCGTGTCCTTTGCTGGTATTCACTGCAGTGGCTCAGGAAGGAAGGATGCACACTGGGCTGATGTACTGAGGGGTCACAAATCTATGGAGGTTCCTCAGGATGTAGAGTGAGGCTAGAATATTGAGAGGATAAAAAATGAACAGCTAATGAATTTGAGGCACAGAAGTAAACCAGGACCCACTCAACATGGTCAGCTCAATAGTTTGCTGCAGTTGACTGATCTCAGCCAGGACTCTCTCTCACTGCATTTCATTTCAGACTCCTTGACAATTTTTTTTCAAATTAGAGAAACACATCTGGTTAACAAAGAAGAATAATCACTATCCTTGAGGGACACAAACTGGCTTCTTTCAGTGGGTCAATGTGTGATCTCCTAACTTTTCAGAGTTCCACTTAGTAACAGAATATTCTGAAAATGGGCACTTCCTCCATCGCTTTTACTGGGACTGGGTTTTTGCTGCTGTCCCAGAAATTTTTCATTTCAGTGATCTTTCATCAGAGCTGGGAGAAGCTAGAAATGTAATAGGATTTGAACAAGTGAAAGCCACATCAATCCTGTCATCACTTGGTTATCATACTCAGGTGTGCAACCCCCCAGGAGTGTCCTGGCATCTCCAGGGAAAAAGTGATTGTTTTTTTTTTTCGTTTTCTTTCTTTTATTGGTTGACTGACAGACACAGAGAAAGGGGAGATGGAAGAAGAACAAGTGAGAAGATCTGTGATAGACACAGTGAAAGATCTGTGATAGACACAGTGAAAGGGGGAGATGGAAGAAGTACAAGAGAGAAGATCTGTGATAGACACAGTGAAAGATCTGTGATAGACACAGTGAAAGGGGGAGATGGAAGAAGTACAAGAGAGAAGATCTGTGATAGACACAGTGAAAGATCTGTGATAGACACAGTGAAAGGGGGAGATGGAAGAAGTACGAGAGAGAAGATCTGTGATAGACACAGTGAAAGGGGGAGATGGAAGAAGTACAAGAGAGAAGATCTGTGATAGACACAGTGAAAGATCTGTGATAGACACAGTGATCTGTGATAGACAAAGTGATTTGTGATAGACACAGTGAAAGATCTCTGATAGACACAGTGAAAGGGGGAGGTGGAAGAAGAACGAGAGAGAAGATCTGTGATAAACACAGTGAAAGATGTGATAGACACAGTGAAAGGGGGAGATGGAAGAAGTACAAGAGATGATCTGTGATAGACACAGTGAAAGATCTGTGATAGACACAGTGAAAGGGGGAGATGGAAGAAGTACAAGAGAGAAGATCTGTCATAGACACAGTGATCTGTGATAGACACAGTGATCTGTGATAGACACAGTGAAAGGGGGAGATGGAAGAAGTACAAGAGAGAAGATCTGGGATAGACACAGTGAAAGGGGGAGATGGAAGAAGTACAAGAGAGAAGATCTGTGATAGACACAGTGAAAGGGGAAGATGGAAGAAGAACAAGAGAGAAGATATTTGATAGACACAGTGAAAGGGGGAGATGGAAGAAGTACAAGAGAGATGATCTGGGATAGACACAGTGATCTGCGATAGACACAGTGAAAGATCTGTGATAGACACAGTGAAAGGGGGAGATGGAAGAAGTACAAGAGAGAAGATCTGTGATAGACACAGTGAAAGATCTGTGATAGACACAGTGAAAGATCTGTGATAGACACAGTGAAATGGGGAGATGGAAGAAGTACAAGAGAGAAGATCTGTGATAGACACAATGAAAGATCTGTGATAGACACAGTGAAAGGGGGAGATGGAAGAAGTACAAGAGAGAAGATCTGGGATAGACACAGTGAAAGGGGAGATGGAAGAAGTACAAGAGAGAAGATCTGTGATAGACACAGTGAAAGATCTCTGATAGACACAGTGAAAGGGGGAGAGGGAAGAAGAACGAGAGAGAAGATCTGTGATAGACACAGTGAAAGTGGGAGATGGAAGAAGTACAAGAGAGATGATCTGTGATAGACACAGTGAAAGATCTGTGATAGACACAGTGAAAGGGGGAGATGGAAGAAGTACAAAAGAGAAGATCTGGGATAGACACTGATCTGTGATAGACACAGTGAAAGGGGGAGATGGAAGAAGTACAAGAGAGAAGATCTGTGATAGACACAGTGAAAGATCTGTGATAGACACAGTGAAAGATCTGTGATAGACACAATGATCTGTGATAGACACAGTGAAATGGGGAGATGGAAGAAGTACGAGAGAGACGATCTGTGATAGACACAGTGAAAGATCTGTGATAGACACAGTGATCTGTGATATACACAGTGAAAGGGGGGAGATGGAAGAAGTACAAGAGAGAAGATCTGGGATAGACACAGTGATCTGTGATAGACACAGTGAAAGATCTGTGATAGACACAGTAAAAGGGGAGTTGGAAGAAGTACAAGAGAGAAGATCTGTGATAGACACAGTGAAAGATCTCTGATAGACACAGTGAAAGGGGGAGATGGAAGAAGAACGAGAGAGAAGATCTGTGATAGACACAGTGAAAGATCTGTGATAGACACAGTGAAAGTGGGAGATGGAAGAAGTACAAGAAAGATGATCTGTGATAGACACAGTGAAAGGGGGAGATGGAAGAAGTACAAGAGAGAAGATCTGGGATAGACACAGTGAAAGATCTGTGATAGACACAGTGAAAGATCTGTGATAGACACAATGATCTGTGATAGACACAGTGAAAGGGGGAGATGGAAGAAGTACGAGAGAGACGATCTGTGATAGACACAGTGATCTGTGATAGACACAGTGAAAGGGGGGAGATGGAAGAAGTACAAGAGAGAAGATCTGGGATAGACACAGTGATCTATGATAGACACAGTGAAAGATCTGTGATAGACACAGTAAAAGGGGAGTTGGAAGAAGTGCAAGAGAGAAGATCTGTGATAGACACAGTGAAAGATCTCTGATAGACACAGTGAAAGGGGGAGATGGAAGAAGAACGAGAGAGAAGATCTGTGATAGACACAGTGAAAGATCTGTGATAGACACAGTGAAAGTGGGTGATGGAAGAAGTACAAGAAAGATGATCTGTGATAGACACAGTGAAAGGGGGAGATGGAAGAAGTACAAGAGAGAAGATCTGGGATAGACACTGTGATCTGTGATAGACACAGTGATCTGTGATAGACACAGTGAAAGGGGGAGATGGAAGAAGTACAAGAGAGAAGATCTGTGATAGACACAGTGAAAGGGGGAGATGGAAGAAGTACAAGAGAGAAGATCTGGGATAGACACAGTGATCTGTGATAGACACATTGATCTGTGATAGACACAATGAAAGGGGGAGATGGAAGAAGAACAAGAGAGAAGATCTGTGATAGACACAGTGAAAGATCTCTGATAGACACTGTGAAAGGGGGAGATGGAAGAAGAACAAGAGAGAAGATCTGTGATAGACACAGTGAAAGATCTCTGATAGACACAGTGAAAGGGGGAGATGGAAGAAGAACGAGAGAGAAGATCTGTGATAGACACAGTGAAAGATCTGTGATAGACACAGTGAAAGTGGGAGATGGAAGAAGTACAAGAAAGATGATCTGTGATAGACACAGTGAAAGGGGGAGATGGAAGAAGTACAAGAGAGAAGATCTGTCATAGACACTGTGATCTGTGATAGACACAGTGATCTGTGACAGACACAGTGAAAGGGGGAGATGGAAGAAGTACAAGAGAGAAGATCTGTGATAGACACAGTGAAAGGGGGAGATTGGAGAAGTACAAGAGAGAAGATCTGGGATAGACACTGTGATCTGTGATAGACACAGTGATCTGTGATAGACACAGTGAAAGGGGGAGATGGAACAAGTACAAGAGAGAAGATCTGTGATAGACACAGTGAAAGGGGGAGATGGAAGAAGTACAAGAGAGAAGATCTGGGATAGACACAGTGATCTGTGATAGACACATTGATCTGTGATAGACACAATGAAAGGGGGAGATGGAAGAAGAACAAGAGAGAAGATCTGTGATAGACACAGTGAAAGATCTCTGATAGACACTGTGAAAGGGGGAGATGGAAGAAGAACAAGAGAGAAGATCTGTGATAGACACAGTGAAAGATCTCTGATAGACACAGTGAAAGGGGGAGATGGAAGAAGAACGAGAGAGAAGATCTGTGATAGACACAGTGAAAGATCTGTGATAGACACAGTGAAAGTGGGAGATGGAAGAAGTACAAGAAAGATGATCTGTGATAGACACAGTGAAAGGGGGAGATGGAAGAAGTACAAGAGAGAAAATCTGGGATAGACACTGTGATCTGTGATAGACACAGTGATCTGTGATAGACACAGTGAAAGGGGGAGATGGAAGAAGTACAAGAGAGAAGATCTGTGATAGACACAGTGAAAGGGGGAGATGGAAGAAGTACAAGAGAGAAGATCTGGGATAGACACTGTGATCTGTGATAGACACAGTGATCTGTGATAGACACAGTGAAAGGGGGAGATGGAAGAAGTACAAGAGAGAAGATCTGTGATAGACACAGTGAAAGGGGGAGATGGAAGAAGTACAAGAGAGAAGATGTGGGATAGACACAGTGATCTGTGATAGACACATTGATCTGTGATAGACACAATGAACGGGGGAGATGGAAGAAGAACAAGAGAGAAGATCTGTGATAGACACAGTGAAAGATCTCTGATAGACACTGTGAAAGGGGGAGATGGAAGAAGAACAAGAGAGAAGATCTGTGATAGACACAGTGAAAGATCTCTGATAGACACAGTGAAAGGGGGAGATGGAAGAAGAACGAGAGAGAAGATCTGTGATAGACACAGTGAAAGATCTGTGATAGACACAGTGAAAGTGGGAGATGGAAGAAGTACAAGAAAGATGATCTGTGATAGACACAGTGAAAGGGGGAGATGGAAGAAGTACAAGAGAGAAGATCTGGGATAGACACTGTGATCTGTGATAGACACAGTGATCTGTGATAGACACAGTGAAAGGGGGAGATGGAAGAAGTACAAGAGAGAAGATCTGGGATAGACACAGTGATCTGTGATAGACACAGTGAAAGGTGGAGATGGAAGAAGTACAAGAGAGAAGATCTGTGATAGACACAGTAAAAGGGGAGTTGGAAGAAGTGCAAGAGAGAAGATCTGTGATAGACACAGTGATCTGTGATAGACACATTGATCTGTGATAAACACAATGAAAGGGGGAGATGGAAGAAGTACAAGAGAGAAGATCTGTGATAGACACAGTGAAAGATCTGTGATAGACACAGTGATCTGTGATAGACAAAGTGATTTGTGATAGACACAGTGAAAGGGGGAGATGGAAGAAGTAGAAGAGAGAAGATCTGTGATAGACACAGTGAAAGGGGGTGATGGAAGAAGTACAAGAGAGAAGATCTGTGATAGAGTCATAGTGTCATTTCAATACAGAAGGAGCTAATTCAGCTCATCAAGTCCATGCCAGCTCCCCACAGTGTAATCCAGTCAGTCCCAATCCCGCTGCTCCATTGCTGTAGCCCTGTAAGTTTATTTCCCTCAAGTGGCCATCTAATTTCCTTAAATCATTGATCATCTCCACTTTTACCAACCTCTTAGGCAGTGACTTCCGGGTCACTATCACTTGCCGTGTAAGAGAGTTTGTCCTCAAATCTCCTCTGCCTTTCTTGCCCAAAGAAATTTCCACACAGAAATTTAACATGCTGGTACAGCAACTAGGAAGGCAAATGGCATGTTGTCCTTTGTTGCAAGGGGATTGGAGTACAAGAATAAGGAAGTCTTGCTATAGTTGTACAGGGCTTTGGTGAGACCACAACTGGAATACTGTGCGCAGTGGTCTTCTTATAAAAGAAACGATATACTTGCATTGGATGCAGTGCAGTAAAGGTTCATTAAATTGATTCCTGAAAGAGTTGACCTATGATGGGAGGCTGAGTAAAGTGGACCTGTACTCTTTGGTGTTGAGAAGAATGAGAAGTGATCTCAATGAAAAATCTAAAGGGGCTCAAAGTACACACTGAGAGGTTCTTTGTCCTGACTGGCAAATCTGGAACACAAGGGCATAGTCTTGGAATAAAGAGTAAATCATTTAGGACTGAGATCAGGAAGACGTACTTACTGAAAATGGTTTGAATCATTGTAATTCTGTATCCTAAAAGGTTGTGGATGTTCCATTGTTGAAAATATTTAACAATGAGATAGACAGATTCTTGCTTTCTCAGAGAATCAAGGGACATGAGAAGCATCTGGGAAAATGGAACTAAGGCTGATGATCAGCCATGATCATATTGAATGGTGAAGCAGACTCAAGGGGCCATATGGTCCACTCCTGCTTCGACTTTTATGTTCTAATGTTCTTATCTTTCAAGTGGGCAATTTACAGCCTTCTGGACTTAACAGTGAGTTCCATTTTTACCGTCTTAGATCATAACCACTGCTCCCATTTTGTTTCTTTTATTGCTAGTTTGTTTTTTCACTTTCTTGTTACTCTCTTACTTCCTTTTCTTCGCTATCAGTCAGCAGCTATCCTGCCATTCACGCCTCCTCTAAACACATCTTTTGTTTCCTTACTTGTCCCAATACGACTCTTTGGCCTTGCACCATAAAACCTTTTCTCACTTAATCTTTCCTGCACTCCAACCTATCACAGACTTCTTTTGTTCTTCTTCCCACCCCCTCCTTTTCATTTTCTCAAAACCTATTACATTTCTAACTTTTCTCAGCTCTGATGAAACAGGCCTGAAACATTAACTCTGTTTCTCTATCCACAGATGCTGCCTAACTGCTGAGTATTTACAGCATTTCCTGTTTTTAATTCTGCCGGTTTACAACCCCTACCATGCAAACTGACTGATTTCGGCAGTCTGGGTTTAACCAGTTGCTGAACTGAAACCTTGATATTTAATGGAATGAAAATGTAATGAAAAGTACTGGTTGTGCTGCAACCTTTCATTTAGCAAGAAATCAATTTTTTAAAAATTAGATGTTTTATTGTTCTAATTTGTCAGTCAAAAGGAGTGTGCATATTGTTTTGATGAATGTGAAGGCAGCATGTTTTCATTGGTGTGTAATGAATATGTTGTAGGACATTGGATACCGTTCAGTAGGTCTTAATGAAGTCATCATGGTCTTAAGTAGGTTAACTGTAGGTATTTATTAACTATGTATTTATTAACTGCAATAACTTATACAGTAAATGATTCAAGCTAGGAGCTCTCCCACGCTTGCTTGTGCACATGGCTATGTTCAACACTAGACTGACCCCTAGATGTGGGTCATGTGTTCTTTTACATCACTGTGTGGGTGGTACAGTACTCAATCTCATGTTAATTTTATATCTGATGACCCATATAATACAACCTCCAATGTATTATCCAATGTATTTCAAATTATTCTAGTTTACCCCTTGTATTTATATTGTTATTACTACCCCCTTTCTTCCCTTCAAATCTCTGAGTTCACAGGTTCAGGCGGTCTAGAGGTCTTCTAACCCTTCCACATCTCATTTGCACTTCTGTCAAGGAATGGTAGACTCTAGCGTTGCAGGTAAACTCTGTTGATTTGGAGGTTGTTCTGGCATCTGGGTATCTTCCTCGATGTCTCATCACTCATTGAAACTTACAGAATACTGAAAGGCCTGGATAGAGTGCACGTGGGGAAGATGTTTCCATTAGTAGGAGAGACTAGGACCCAAGGGCACAGCCTCAGAGTAAAGGGAAGACCTTGTAGAACAGAGATGAGGAGAAACTTCTTTAGCCAGAGAGTGGTGAATCTATGGAATTCATTGCCACAGAAGGCTGAGGAGGCCAGGTCTTTGAGTGTATTTAAGACTGAGATAGATAGGTTCTTGATTGGTAAGGGGACCAAAGGTTATGGGGAGAAGGTGGGAGAATGGGTTGAGAAACTTATCAGCCATGATTGAATGGCGGAGCAGACTCGATGGGCCGAATGGCCTAATTTCTGCTCCTATGTCTTATGGTCTTATGGAATATTTGAAAATTCCCTTAGTAAGACTACGATTTTATTACTTCTGTTCTGACTCCCTCCCGCCAATGTAATATCTGATGCTCCATCACCTAGTCACATTGATGACACAAGGGCAGTAATCTCCTCTGAAACCAGTGATTCCAACTGCTGAGGGCCATCACAAACTACTCCAACATCCACAGAGGAAGCCTCAGAGACAGAAACCCTCTGGGATTAGTATGTGAACATTTAGCTGGGACTAAAGCCCTTGTTATAATAACATTTTCCACTTATGTTAGCTAACCCTTTCACAGTCTACAACTGATTACCCTAACATTAACCAAATCTGTCCTGCAGGATAGGGTGGGTCGTCAGCCTCCCATTCTATGCCCGGCCAGATTTTACATTCCAAAGAGGGTTGTATGTGGCTGTCTGACCCGAACATGTCCCATTCCTTTTTGGTGGGTTAGGTTAATGTCTGGGCTTCCGAGTTCTTATGAAGTTAACGGTATTCAACAAAAATGGGCAAGAAATATTTTCATTTATAAAGTACTTCATCAGATGATCAAAAATTTCAAAGCAATTCACACACTGCAGTATCTTTGAAATGTAATTCCTGTTGTAATGTAGGAAATGCAGCAGCCAATTTTCACACAGCAAGCTCCCAAAAACAGCAAAATAATAAGTAACTAAATATTCTAATGATTTTGGTAAGGAATAAATAATGTCCAGGCCACCAAGGAGAACTCCCTTGCTCTTCTTTGAACAGTACTTTTATATCCGCCTGAGAAAGCAGAAGGAGCCTCTGTTTAACGTCTCAACCCAAAGACACCTAACTCTGACAGCGCAGCACTCCCTCATTACTGTCCTTCTAACAGTGCAGCATTCCCTCAGTACTGCCCCTCCAACAATGCAGTGATCCTTTAGTACTGCCCATCCAACGGTGGAGCACTTCCTTAGTCCTGTTCCTTCAACGGTGCAGCACTTTCTCATCACTGTGCCTCTGACAATGCAGCACTCTCTCGGTATTGCCCCTCCAACAGTGCAGCGTACCTTCAGTACAGCCCCTCAAACAGTGGGCACTTACTTAGTACGGACCCTCTGACAGTGCAGCGCTTTCTTAGTACTGACCCTCTGATAGTGTAGCACTTTCTCAGTATTGACCCTCTGACAGTGCTACAACCCCTTGTCCTGCACTGGCATGTGAGCCTAGTTTATTGGTTCAAGTCTAGAGTGGGTCTTGAACCCCCAATCTGGGCAGAATTTTACCCTTGGCATGTGGGTGTGCACCCAACATGCCCAAGTGTGAAATAAAGTGCGTTGACATTGACTGAGCATGCTGACGTCAACGCGCACTCTCGCAATATTTTGCTAGGTGGGCACGTGATGGAGACGGAGGCGCGCCCGCTATTAATTAAAAGGCACTTAAGGCCCTTGAGAGACCAATTGTCTCCAGCTTTACGAAGCCTGTGTGATTTTCAGGCCGTCATATGGATAAAACAGGCAGGCGAGCAGGCCACACTTTACAAAACTTCATCCACGGGTGTGATAAGAGGGGTCAGTGGCCTTGACAAAGTGATTAGTGAGTAGTTTTGGATATCACTTGCTGCTGCTTGCTTCTGTGAACAGGACAGCATCATTTTGCTTCAGAGCTACATTCGGAGAATTTAGAGGCTTCAGTTCAGAACTCAGTGTTGTCTTCCAGGCCCCTGGAGGATTCACACCACATGGGGCCTTCCAGGAATCAGACAGCCTTCCCTTACCCTGGTAATGGGGATTGTGGTCTCCGCTGGAGGCATCTCCTTTGGGGAGGAAGAGAGGGCCAGAAGCGGGAAGAGGCCAGGTGTCCCTATTCAGCTTCCAGGGGAGCGACCGGTGGGAGGAGAGGCGCAGGCACTAGGGGCGCAGGGTCAGCAGGAAGGCCAAGGCAGAAGGGGCCGCAGAAGATGCCAATATCTTGCTGCCAGGGTTTACAGGCAGCTACCTCAATATATCTGAGGTGCAATGTCGAAGGAGGCTCTGTCTCTCAAGGGAGAATGTGACCTCCATCTGTCAGAGGATCAGCCCTGACTTCAGCTCTGACTGTGTGGGTGGACAACCCATGCCAGTGGTGCTGAAGGTCACGGTGGCTCTAAAGCTCTATGTCTCCAGTTCTTTCCAGGGATCAGTGGGGGATCTGTGTCGACTCTCCCAATCAGCTGTCCACAGTTGCGTCAAACTGGTGACAAATGCTCTTTTCAGGCGTGCATTGACTTTCGTTCATTACTGTACTGACCAGGCCAGCCAGGCTGAGCAAGCCAGAGGCTTCGCAGTCATTGCTGGCTTTCCCCGCGTCCAGGGTGCAATCGACTTCAAGGCACCTGCGGGTGAGCCCAATGCCTTCGTCAACAAGAAGGGCTTCCACTCCATGAACATGCAGATAGTGTGTGATCACAGGACGCTGATTCTACAAGTCTGTGCAAGGTACCCAGGCAGCTCCCACGACGCCTATATCCTCAGACACTCCCAGGTGCCGGGGCTCTTCAGTGCTCCAGCCCGGCTGGATGGATGACTGCTGGGTGACAAGGGCTATCTGCTGAACAAGTGGCTCATGACACCTCTCCGTCATCCAAGAATAGAGGCCGAGCAGCAGTACAACAGGAGCTATGCCTCCACAAGAGCAGTGGTAGAGAGAACCATTGGTTTTCTCAAGATGTGCTTCCGATGCCTGGACCGTTCAGGGGGTGCACTGCAACGCCCGCCAGATCATGTGTCACTGATAGTGGTTGCATACTGTGCTCTACACAATCTGGCATTGGGAAGGGGGGACGCAATTGAGGAGGAAGATCTTGATGCAGCTGTACAGGCAACAGACAATGAGTCCAGTAGTGAGTCTGAGGAAAAGCACGCTCAGGAGAACACCGAGGCAATAGACACTGACCTGGGCAACAGCCAGGGAGGCAGGGACACCTGGGACACTTTGATCCAATGCTCCTTCATCTAGCCTACCAAATAAGAACCACTACCACATGTCACGGCTGCAGGCTCCATACTCGATTCCTGACAGGACCAGTTCCTTGATCAACAAGATACACTATGTGCCATTGCAATAAAGTTTTAGGAGTCACATGTCCATCATAACATCATGGCTTACCCTGCACCTACAGAACAAATGAAGCATCCAGAGGCCAGTTGCAAAAAAAAATTTCATTTACTGCTGAGTGACAAACATTACAGAAATTAACATTGACCGGGGTTTACATCACACCATTAAAAAAAGAACAGAAAAATGGGGGAATCAACTATCATCCGTGATCAGGCGGTGTTGTATTTAAGGTCCTTTAAGTTTTCTCTTGTGAGTGCTACATCTAGGTGCTCCCCCCTCGCTGATACCGGCATTGGAGACAGCCTGCTGACTCTGCTGTCCAGTTGGCCTTGATGACCTTGGCTGACGTTCTCTGGCCCATGGAGCCTGTGATGGCCCCACCTGGGTGGGAGCAGCCAGTGGCATGTCTGGCATCTCCCCAGTCATTGCAGCCTCATCAGATGCCACAGTCACTGGCAGAGGGGTGGAGGACCTGCTGCCATCATCTAGAGTGCCCTGAGAAGAGCGCACAGGGACAAGCAGCTCGTGTGCCAACATCAGGTCGCTCTGGACCTCCCTGCTAACCATTGATGGACAGGCACCTAGCTGAGATACTGGGTGCCCAATCCATCTCCCACACTGACACTGACCAGCTGAGGTCATTGCTGGTGTGAGGGCTTGCAGGTCCAAGTGCATCCCCAGGAAAACCTGATTAAGTCCTTGGAGGAGCCGCTTCATGAGAGTCACCACTCTCTCCACAGAGGAAGCATTGCGCTAGGCCACGAGGGTCACCGCAGTGCTTATGCCCCGCAGGGACTCCTCCACAACGGACACCATAGCTTGCATTCCCTCATGTGTCTCCTCCAGATCCTCCTGCACACCCTGCTGGACATCCAGCATCTCCTGCCTAATGGACAACTCCGGAGGCCCTTCATCAGCCGTCGACTGAGCATTGTCCTGGTCTCCAGCAGTCCTCCAACTGCCGGCGCCCTGGGCACTCTCTACCTCTGCCTGCAACTCGAGTGTGAAGTGCCCTCACCAATGTGCACCAAGATACTAGATGGCAATCTTATGCCCACCAAGGTGCTGGTATCTGCACTGGTGCCTGCTTGACAGAGAGGGTGTGACGCTGGTGCGTGCTGAGCATGGTGGTCCTCGGGGTCAGGGTGGGTCTTCAGGCTCCTCACAACGAAGGGCTACTGATGAGCCTAAAAGGAAGAAGAAGGACATGTCATTAGTTTAACTCATTAGTCTGTCAGTGTGCATGCCTGGCACCCTGATGAGACAGAGATCTCATGATGCCATTGTCTTTCCATTATCAATGATGATTCCAGGTTCGAGGCTCACATCAATATAAAGACTACACTGGAATGGCTGCAAAAACCCACATTCTCACCTCAGCTGCACTCTTACCTCCCTCTGGCAACCCAAACTCAATGCCACCGCTTCACCGATTGAGGATTAGGAGATGTGGGGGTCCCCGCCAGTCTGTGATCTCTCAGCATTGTTATGGTAAGTTCTTTCCTGAAAGGATAAGAGGAACATTGATTTGTCCACCCTCCATCTGTAGCACCATTGCAGCCTGGCCAACTCCAACTGAGGAAGACCTCACAGGGCTCAGCCGATTCATGACCCTGGAGCCACAAGGCACTCAGTCCAAGCAGCCAGGCTCACCTCCTTGGCCAGATCCTGCCTCATTGACATTTGCCACTCACACTGTAACACCTCTGAGGTCCACGGGGAATGGGCAGCTCTTAAGTGTTCTGCAAAGTGACCCATGCCAACACAGTACTCAACCTTCCCAATTGCAGGAGATCGTTAAAGCGCTTTCAGAACTAAACCCATGTGTGTCTCACCACGTCATGGCTGCTGCCCCTGGATGCCACCTCCTCCCAGGCCTTTTTGGTGAGGAAGGGGGGCTTCCTCCTCCTGTCCCTGGTGACAAGTGTTTCTCTCCTCGCTGGCACCTCCTCCAGGAGGGCAGCAAGGCACTCATCTGAGAAACACGGGGCCAACTGCCCTGCTGACATGCCCTCCCACCTGCTATGGTCTTCATTCACAGGACTTCCACATCCTTTGGTGGCAGCCTTCCAGGAGTTGCCAAGGCTGCATTTGAATGGGTCATTGGGTCGCCATTGGACTCAGTGGACATAAGCTGCCCCCCCGCCCGCCCCTTCGGGCTCATTCACAGGCTGCGTCTCATGTCTCAGGCCGTAATTGATCCTCCCACGTAAAATTGCAGCGTGCTGCTCATTGCAGGCGGCTTCCTGACCTTCCCCACCCACCCCCCGCCGAGCACCCCCGCCAAGGGTAAAGTTCTGCCCAGAGGCAAATATATCACTGACTGATGGATGAAAAAGAAATCAAACATGCAAATGAATTCAACTTTACAGTTGTTAGAACAGCTTCATACTAATGACAGCAAGTTATATTTAAATATTGTTTTAGGATGGTCATGATACAATAGTGCTGAAGAGCAACTAGTTCCCAGTAGTGATAAGAGAGTGAATCCTAGAACCATAAGACCCAGCTATTACATTGTCATTTAAGTTAATTATTAATGTCAGTTAGTAGTACTGTTGCTTCTGAGTCAGATGGTCATAGATTCAAGGCCTCACTCCAGTGAGGGAGTGCTGCATTGTTAGGGGTTCAGGTGAGAAGTTAAAGCAAGGTCCCATCTAAATGTTTTTGTGGAGGTCAGCAATCACATCACACAGGAGCAGATAAGTCCTCCCAACATCTCAACCAACCTAACCTCCCCTTTTTTCTGTGCAGGTCCTTTAAAATTTTGCACGACCACATGTCCACAGTAATCTAATTGCGCCAACTTATGCACAATGTTTGCTGTGGCATTTGGGTGTTGTGCAGCTGTTTAGATGAATCATTTATCTCAACCAACATTCTCTCTTACCCAAAAACAGTGCAACTGCTTATTCATCTCAGGTAACAGGATTCTCTTTGAACAATTTGTGAGGGCATTTCCATGAGCCAGGCACTGTCTCTGGCTGAGCTTCTTCACTGGCTGGGTCAGACTGTGGTGCTGAAATGCCACATTCTCCAGGTGAGGCTGCAGGTGGAATCTGCAGTAAGAAGCCAGACACGCCAGGCAAGACTGTGCTGCCTGTAACTTGGTGTGGGTGCAGAAATCACAGACCACATCACCTGGGCCAACAACAGGGTCTTCAGCAAAGCTCCCCTTGGATGAGGCAAAGCCCTCAACCACTCAACACAGGACGAGGCTCCTGAGAAGGAGGTTTGGGAGTGAACCCCTGTTGGCGTTGCTGACAGCTTTGGGCTCTGCCATCTAAGACAGAAACTGTGCCAACAAAGGATTGTGACAGATCCCTGAGCACTTCCAAATATATCCCATGCAGCACGTTGTCCTCTGAGAGAACATAAAAACAAAGAGCAGGCATAGGACATTTGTCCAATCGAGCCTGCTCTACCATTCAATAAGATCATGGCTGATCTGATTATGGCCTCAACTGCACTTCCCAGCCTATTCCCCTTGACCCTTGACTCCCTGTAGGTAAAAAAACATCTGTCTAACTAAACCTTGAATATATTCCACTGCTCCCTGGGATAGAGAATTTGAAAGGTTAACACCCTCTGAGAGAAGAAATTCCTCCTCATCTCCGTCTTACATGAGAGACCCCTTATTTTGAAACTGTTCTCCCTAGTTCTAGATTCCCCCACAAGAAAAACATCCTTTCAGCATCTACTCTGTCAGGCCCCCTCAGAATCTTATATGTTTCAGTAAGATCACCACTCATTTTTCTAAACTCCAAAGAGTATAACTAACCTGCCCTGAGATTGGATCCTTCTGTCTTGGACTCTAGGCGTGGGTCTTGGTTCTTAGACAGACTGTAGACATAATCTGGTATCTACTTAACACTTATTTATTAGTACTACTTCCAAACAGGTTACAGAGTAGGCATGTAGCTCTTAGGCATGATTCCACCTCTCTCTCTCTTTCGAGTCTAATACATGTCTGATTAATGTGAGTGGTACATCATCATATATGTCATACATTAGCATATCCCATGTTAACCCTTTATACAACACCTTCCCCCAAGTATGCTAACCTACTTTTAACAACATGAAATCATGTACACCTTCGCCCAAGTATGCGATCCTACTTTTTAACAACATGAAATAGCCTTTAGCTATTTACATTACATTTCCGTAACTCCCGTTTTACAACTATGGACTCTACTCAACTCCAACACCTACTCTGCCCCTTCCCAAATGACAGTTCTGGGGGATTGAATCTCCCACAGTATTCTCAGCCTTTAGGGAAGATGGCTTGGAGATATAAGGGTTTTCTTCTACACCTGGTAGGACATCATCAGCTGCAGTATAGGACAACACTTTATCAGCATTGCTGCATAGCTGGACAGCTGAGTATAGGTTGCAGAATGACTGAACTGCAAGGACAATGAAGACTTTTCAACTAAATGCCGATCCAAAAGAGAAGGCTGAAGAGAATTGAACTATGGACACTCTGGAACTAGAACAGAAGAACTCAAGACACTCTGAAGAACTTGTTGCTCCTCAAAGGACTCTGGAAAGAAGCTTCTGAAAAGGAATGATCTGCAACTCCTGGGAAGACTATCACAGCGGTATCCTTCACTGCTGTAACAAAGGCTGAAAAGGCATTAAATATCTGAGGTTTCAATGAACTTAGACAGAGAAGGATAAAAAGCCTTTCAGGAAAAGAAGAGATGATTTCCCAATGATATTTCATCAGGAATGTCTACTCTCTGTAGGCAATGGTAAGCAAGCCACACTTCTCTGTGTGTGGAGTTGCTCCACTGTGGGCAATGGGAAGAATTGCTGAGGATATGGAGACAAGATATGATGCACTGGGACAAATTTCGACAATGAAATGGAGATTACTTTCCTGTAGATGAATAATTCAGGGACAAGTTTGCTATCCAGGATTCTGCAGCTTCAAAAGTGCTAAAGATTCTGCCGCAGCTTCTGTGCAGATCATCAGCTCTGAAGAGAAGAGAACTTTCAGCTGGGACTGAAGTGTGGGTGCCAATTGACTTTCACCCTGGGAAGGTACAACTCTTGAATAGTTTGACCTCCTGTGGACTCAGGCAAAGCATTATCTCAGGGAGGCATGTCATGAACAACCGGAGACAAATACACTGGTATATTCGGTGGAACTAAGGTCTGAATGCTGCACCAGCACTAAAAACACAGCTGGTTCTTCCAAAAAGACAACTGAGACATCATAAGGTGCATCCATCAACAGGAAAGGTGAATTATTCTCTAGGCCCTCAACCGCCAAGAAGTAACTCAGTACTGCAAGGAATTCTTCCTCACCACTCTCTCAGAAAAGCCAATTCAGGTCTAACAGGACTTCATGGGGATGGTCAATAACTACTGCAGTGCCTTCTGTATCTTTCACCTCTGGCCTTACTTTATGAAGAACTGAGAGGTTCATAACTTCCTTATCTGACCTGGATCTAGTGAATGGTGTCTCTGTGAAAGAAAGGAACTTACTGCTGAGTGTATAAACCTCCTCAGCTTCTGAAGGCTGAATTTCCACTGCTTCTAAATAAAAGGTTGAAAATTGTTGCATGAAACGGGTTGTTTAAGTGATGAGCATCAACTGTTTTTTCTAGGAGTCCTAGAAATATGTTAACATCGCCACTCAATAGGGATGTACATTGATTGTGAAAACAGAAAAAATCAATGATCTGTCACCCCTTGTAGCTAAGAGGAGCAATAATCCTGCCTTTGATTGGAAGGTCTATGCCGCCTGGACCTTGTAACTTGATGTCTGATAGGTAAAGGCTGATGCCAGTCGAGGTCATCTGAAAATATGTTAACAACCGCTCCAGTATCAATTTCAAAAGAAGTATCGAAACCTTGAACTTGAACTGTAACTGACCAGTAGTCTGGATTGAGACTATCTATTTCCCCCAGAAACTCTGTTGTTGTCTGGACTTTCCATTTCCTGGAAGGAATGTGTTTCATAAATACTTGCTGGTTTGCAACTTTGATTAAAATTGCTGGGTTTGCAGAAACACTTGAAATGCCCTGTTTTACCACACTATGTAGTCTTGGCATACAAGCTGGAGTTTCCCGCCTTTTCGGTTGTTTGAAAACAAAAGAAGGGAGGTTATGCTTCAGTTGTATAGGGCATTGGTGAGACCACACCTGGAGTACTGTGTACAGTATTGGTCTCCTTATTTAAGGAAAGATGTAAATGCATTCAAAGCCGTTTACTAGGTTAATACCTGGAATGGGCGGGTTGTCTTATGAGGAAAGGCTGGACAGGATAGGCTTATACCTGCTGGACTTCAGAAGAATAAGAGGCGACTTGGTTGAAACATAGAAGGTCCTGAGGGAACTTGACAGGGTGGATTGGGAAGGATGTTTCCTCTTGTGGGAGAATTTATAACTAAGAGTCACTGTTTAAAAATAAGGGGTCAGCCATTACAGACAGATGAGGAGAATTTTCTTCTCTCATAGGGTTGTGAGACTTTGGAATTCTCTTCCTCAAAAGGTGATTGAGACCGAGTCTTTGAATATCTTTAAGTCAGAAGTAGAAAGATTCTTGATAAGCAAGGGGGTGAAAGGTTATCGGGATTAGGCAGGAATGTGAAGTTGAGGTTAAAATAGGCCAGCCACCATCTTATTTAATGATGGAGCAGGCTCGAGGGGCTAAGTGGTCCACTCTTGCTCCTAATTCGTATAGTTTGGTGGGCTTTCAAATAGGTGGGGCCACTGCCTGTGGGCCTACCTAATCTACGGAGTCATGTGAAGCTTTGGAGTAGCCACAAACTATACCCGATTTGATGCTCGAAGCTCAGCCTGCCTCACATATTGGACCGCTTGATGCAATGTAAGATCATATTCGGTCCGCAAAAAGTCAGAGAGTTTTCAACCAGAACTCCCATGGCTATGCGATCATGGATTAGCTTGTCCTTCAGCGCCCTGTATCTGCAATATAGGTCAGTTAGGAACAATTAAATTGATTTCCCAGGTCGTTGTGAGCACATACACATTCAATTACTAAATTTTGCTTTGGGCTAAAATAGGTGTCATAGGTTTTAATAATGGAATCAAAATCTGCAGTGGACTTCTGCACACACTGCCTTCAAAGAATGTTGTCTGCTATTGCACCTACTGCATAGGGAAAGGAACTAACTTGGAGCTTTGGCTCTTTTTTGTGAAGACCTGATGCTGCTTGGTACTGGAGAAAATGGTACTTCTATAACTCCCACTGTGAGGCTCTCTGCAGGCCCTCCAGGCAGTCAAGGGCAAGGAATGCTCACTAGGTATGGTCATTGTTACCTCTCTCCATTGTGCCTCCTTCTGCCACCAACATTTCTCAGGCTGCTTTCAAGGTTTCTTCACTCTGTGGTTCCTTCAATAATACCAATGTTTATTATATTGATGGCTCCACCACTGCCACCATGTTCTGAGATTGAGTCCTTCTGTCTTGGTCTCTAGGCGTGGGACTTGGTTCTTAGGCAGACTGTACACACATTCTGGTATCTACTTAACACTTGTTTATTAGCATTGCATCTAAACAGGTTACAGAGTAGTCATGGAGTTGTCATAGATGAGCTAATCCATGATCACGTAGCTGTGGGCTCTGAAGAAGAGTCATACGGACTCGTAACGTTAATTCTCTTTTTCTCTCCACAGATGCTGTTAGACCTGCTGAGTTTTTCCAGCATTTTCTGTTTTTGTTTCAGATTTCCAGCATCTGCAGTATTTTGCCTTTATACAGAGAAGTCACATAACTCCTAGGCATAATTCCAACTCCCTCGTGAGAAACAAACTAACACATGTCTGACTAGTGTCAGCGGTACATCATCATCTACATCATACATTGGCATATCCCATCTGTTAACCCTTTATACTACACAATCTGCTCAACATTTCTTCATAAGGCAACCCCTTCATCCCAGGAATCGACCTAGTCAACATTCTCTGAACTTCCTCCAATATAAGTATATCTTTCCTTGAATAAGGAGACAAAATCTGTACTCAGTACTCTAAGTGTGATCACACCAATGCCCTGTACGGTTGTCACAAGACTTCCCTACTTTTATACTCCATCAATGCAACAAAGCTTGCAATAAAGGCCAACATTCAATTTGCCTTCCTAATTACTTGCTACAAATGCACATCAACAACATACATGATGAAGCAAACAGGATCAAAGGTAGAAGCCAACAGGAGTCTAATAGATTTCCAGCCAGTTACGTACACTCATGGGGAGGGGGTGGGGGGCAGTGTGGGGAGCAGTCAGGGTTAGGTTTCATTGTCAACCACCAAACAGGGTTGCATTACTAATGTGTGACAGCTCGTCAATGACAATGAAAGTTTAACAGATTTTATCAGAAAGTGATGGAACATTGCATGTCCCATCAAAATTGACATGAAGTGATAATGATGATGTGACATCATATGTTACTTCCTTTCCATTGAGTGTCATCTGTGGTTCAGTGGGTACCTTCTTGTCCCTGAGTCAGAAGCTTGTGGGTTCAAGCCCCCACCCAGAGACTTGAGCTCATAATTGAGGTTGACACTCCAGTGCAATAATGAAGGAGTGCTGAGCTGTCATTCAGATGAAATGTTCTGGTTCTGTCTATCTACTCGGTGGATGTAAGAAAATTTCATAGTACTATTTTGAAGATGAGAAGGTGCATTTTTATGGCCAATATTTATCCCTCAACCAACACCAAAAACAGATTATCTGGTCATTCACTTCATTGCTGTTTGTGGGATCTATTTGCAAACCGAATGTTGTGTTACCTAAATTACAACCATAACTCCCTTCAAAAGTATTTTATTGGCTGTAAAACTCTTTGGAACATCCTTTCCTTCAAATCCCACAGTCAGTGTTGCTCAGGGAGACAGAATGTCAAGAATGGCACAAAAACAATGGGAGGCAATGAATTCTTTCAACAGCAGCTATCTTGCCTCACAGTGACCAAATCTAGGGATAGGCAGAACTCCTGGCCCTTCATCCAATAGATAAACAATGCCTCCAGGAGGAGATTTGAAGCTGCACATTTCTGATGTTGGAATTAGTTTATTGGTGGCTGACAGTGAAACCCCACCCCCTCACAATGTCCCCACCCCTCAATGAGTGTTTCTAACTAGCTGGAAATCTGTTTAAATCTCAGTGCCATTGACTCAGGATTCTGTTTCCATTTACTTCAACATGTCTGCTGTGAATGTGCTTCTCTCAGAGGACAGCCTGCTGTGCGGGATATGCTTGGAAATGTTCAGGGATCCCGTTACAATCCCATGTGGACATAGTTTCTGTCTGGGATGCATTCAGAGTTGCTGGGATCGTGACATGGATGGTGGAGGCCAAAGATGTCCTCAGTGCCAACATAGGTTCACTCCCAGACCTCAGCTTCTCAGGAGCCTTGTCCTGTGTCGAGTGGTTGAGGACTTTGCCTCATCCAAGGGGAGCTTTGCTGAAGACCCTATTGCTGGCCCAGGTGATGTGGCCTGTGATTTCTGCACCCACACCAAGTTACAGGCAGCACAGTCTTGTCTGGCGTGTCTAGCTTCTTACTGCAGATTCCACCTGAAGCCTCACCTGGAGAATGTGGCATTCCAGCACCACAGCCTGACCCAGCCATTGAAGAAGCTCAGCCAGAGATGGTGCCTGGCTCATGGAAAAGCTCTTGACTTGTTCTGCAGAACAAATCAGACCTTTATTTGTTCAGTGTGTACAACAAAAGAACACAGGAACCATGAGACAGTCACAGTGGAGGAGGAAGGGGCTGATAGAAAGGTGAGTTCACTACTGGGGCTTCCTCTATTGTGTATCACTTTACAGAAAAGAAATGGTCCAAAGTAACATAAGGCTGCTCTTATATAGGTACAGGAGGAGGCCATTCAAGCCTATTCTGCCATTCAATTAGATCATGGTTGTTATGTACTTCAAACTCTCTGACCCACCTTGCTTCCCTAATGCCTAATAAAAACCTATTCATCTTTTTCTTGAAGGTTTCAATTGACCCTCCCCAGTCTCAACTAGTTAAAAAAATAAAAGCTCATGGGATCCAGGAGAATGTAGCCAGCTGGATACAGAATTGGCTCAGTGGCAGGGAACATTGTTTCCTTTTTTTTGTGACTGGAAGGCTGTCTCCAGTGGGGTTCAGTACTAGGTCCCCTGCTTTTTGTGGTATATATTAATAGTTTGGACGTAGATATAGGGGGCATGATCAAGAAGTTTGCAGATGACACAAAAATTGGCTGCGTGGTTGATAGTGAGGAGGGAAGCTGCAGACTGCAGAAAGATATCAATGGGCTGGTCAGGTGGGCAGAAAAGTGGCAAATAGAATTCAACCCAGAGAAATGTGAGGTGATGCATGAGGGGTGGTCAAACAAGGCAAAGGAATACACAATTAATGGGAGAATACTAAGGTGTAGAGGAAGGGAGGGACCTTGGAGTGAATATCCTCATATCCCTGAAGATAGCAGGACAGGTCAATATGGCGTTAAGAGGGCATAAGGAATCCTTTCAGTTGTTAGCTGAGGTATAGAATATAAGAGCAGGGAGGTTATGCTGGATCTGTATAAATCATCAGTTGGGACAGAACTTGAATATTGTGTGCAGTTCTGGTCACCTCTTACAGAAAGGATGTAATTGCACTAGAGAGGGTACGGAGGACATTTACAAGGATGTTGCCAGGAATGGAAAATTGCAGCTATGAGGAAAGGTTGGTTGGCAGGGGTTGGTCTCCTTGGAACAGAGGAAGCTGAGGGGAGATTTGATTGAGTGTTCAAAAGTGTGAGGGGCCTGGACAGAGTGAAAAGAAGGGCCTATTTACCTTAGCGGAGAGGTTAGCGATTAGGGGACATAGATTTAAAGTGTTTTGTAGAAAGATTAGAGGGAATATGAGGAAAATCTTTTTCACCCAGAGGGCAGTAGTGGTCTGCAACTCACTGCTTGAGAGGGTAGTGGAGGCAGAAACCCTGAACTAATTTAAAATGTGCCTGGACATGCACCTCAAGTGCTGGAACTTGCAGGGCTACAGGCCAAATGCTGGAAAGTGGGATTAGGCTGGGGAGCTCATTTTTTGGCCGGCGCAGACACGATGGGCCAAGTGGCCTCTTTCTATGCCGTAAACTTTCTATGATTCTATGATTCAAAGAGCTTTTTGCAGAAAAGAGTCTTTTATTTCTATCATCCTTTATATGAAGAAGTGCTTCCTGACATCACCCCTGAATGGTCTCTAACTTGGTTAAACACCTGTTTGAAGTTTATGCCCTTTGCTCTGGACTCCTCCAGCAAAGGAAAGTATTTCTTTCTATCTATCCTAAATATCCTGTAATCATTTTAAACAACTTTATTGGATTTCTCCTTAATCTTTATTGTCAACAGAATACAAGCATAGTCTGTGCAACCTGTCCTCATAATTTAACCCTTTTAGCCCTGACATCATTCTGGTGAATCTACATTGCACCCCTGCCTGTGCCCAGAACAGCACACAGTTACTCCAGATGGGGTCCAAACTGAGTTTTATGTAACTGTAATATAACTTCTACCCCTTTGTCTTCCAGTCCCCTTGAGATAAAAGCTAATATTCCATTAGTTTCTTAAATTATATTTTGTACCTGTCTATTAGCTTTTAGTGATTTCTGTACTTAGATCCCTAAATCTCTCTGCTCCTCCAGAAGTTTTCTCACCATTTGGAAAATACTTTGATTTTCCTTAGGTACAAAGTGAGTGACCTTACACTTGTCCACAGTGAACTCCATCTGCCACAATTTTGCCCACTCACCGAATCTATCGATGACCCCTTGTAACTTGCAGCACGTATCTACAATATTTACAATATCACCTAACTAAGTGTCGTCAGTAAACTTGGATATGACAGATCTTTATTCCTTCATCCAAGTCATTTATAAATATAGTGAGTAGCTCAGGCCCCAGTATAGATCCTTGTGGGACACCACTAGTCACATCCTACCAGTTTGAGTGCATACCCAATATCCCCGATCTCTATCTCCTACCTCCTATCCAATTCCCCATCCATGCCAATACCATGTGCTCTCATTTTTTGTCAGCAACCTCTTATGCAAAATCTCATCAAATGCCTTCTGTAAGTTCATATGATAACATCCATAGATATTTCCTTATATACCATGTCAACCACCTCCACAAAAAATTAATCTAAATCAATTTGACATGACCTACCTCTCACAAATCCATTCCAGCTCTCTCTGATCAGCTCAGATTCAGTGCAAGTGCTCAGTCACTCTGTTCCTAAAGATAAATTCTAATAACTTTCCCACAACAGACATTAGAGCAATAGGTCTATAATTTCCAAGTTTATCCCTGCTAGAGATTTAATGTGTGAATATTGGGTGGTGGCAGGGTCACCATGGGCTGTGACGCTGGCCGTGGTAGCCATCCATTATTCCCAATCAGGGAATTCATCATGAAGATTGGCCTCTTGGGAGAGAATGCACGATACCTGTGGACCTATACCTGAATATCAGCCAGTCCCATCAGCAGAGAGGGTAATATTAGAGGGAACCATGGAAGCCAAGCATCTTAAGGAATAGAACATAGAATGGTTACAACAAAGAAGAAAACATTCGGCCCATCATGCTCATGCCAGCTCTCCATAAGAGCAATCTGCTAATCCCACTTTTCTGCATTTTCCCCATAGCCCTGTAATTTTTTTCTTTTCAGACAACGATCAAATTCCCTTTTGAAATCCACAATTGAAACTGTTTCCACCACACTCTCAGGCTGTACATTCCACATCCTAATCACTTGCCTTGTAAAAAAGCTTTTCCTCATGTCACCTCTGGTTTTCTGCCAATCTCCTTAAATTGGTGTTATCTAGTTTTCAACCCCTCCACCAATGGAAACTGTTTCCCCCTGATTAGTCTGTCCCCTCATGATTTTGGACAATCAATTAAATCACCTTTCAATCTTCTTTTCTCTAAAGAGAACAATCCCAGCTTTGCCAATCTATCTCACAACTGAGGTCTCTCATCTGACAGAACCATTCTTATATATCTTTTCTGCACCCTCCCCAGTGACTTCTTATCCTTCCTAAGGTGCAGGGCCAGAATTGGACACAATACTCCAGTTGAGGCTGTACCAGTTCTATAAAGGTTCATCATAGCTTCCTTGTTTTTGTACTCTATGACCCTATTTACAAAGCCCAGGATTCCACATGTTTTACAAGGCATCACAAGGCTGCACAGTGATTTCATTTTAATTCTCATTTAGCAATCTTGTGCTGGTCAGTATCTCACTTTACTCTGTCAGATTTCTCCTTTCGGAAGAGGGAGCTGCTTCCAGTTGAAATATTATTTATATATATATATAAAGAAAAAACTTTGGATGCTGGAAATCCAAAACAAAAACAGAATTACCTGGAAAAACTCAGCAGGTCTGGCAGCATTGGCGGAGAAGAACAAAGTTGAGGTTTCGAGTCCTCATGACCCTTCAACAGAACTGAGTAAAATTAGGAGAGGGGTGAAATATAAGCTTATAGTATCTACCTTGTGATGGAGTAGCAGCAAGTATTCAAGCAGCCTTTGTAAGATTCCCTCTTTCTGTGTTCCCCTCGCTACTGGGCAGCTCTCCACACAATGATGTGTCAGCCATTATTCAGTTGCTAGCACTTGCCTCTGATTCACAAAATTCAAGGTTTAAGTCCCAGTCCAGGACTTGAGCACAGAAATCAAAACTGAGGTTCTGTCTTTCGGACAAGATGTTAAAATTGAGGCCCCATCTTGTCGAGTAGATGTAAAAGATCCCATGCCACTATTGAGAAGAGCATGGGAGTTAGCCCCAGTATTCTGGCCAATATTTATCCATCTACCAACATTATAAAAACCGATTATCTGGTCATTATTACATTGCTGTTTGTGGGAGTTTGCTCTACGCAAATTGGCTGTGGTTTTTTCCACATTAAAATAGTGACAACACTTCAAAAGTACTTTTTTGGCTGTAAAGCACTTTGAGATGTCCAGTGGTCATGAAACGTACTATATAAATGCAAGCCCTTTTTAACAAGTATCTACTTAAGCAGTGACACACTGAGAAAATCTGCAAATGTTGAAACACATGGAAGGTCAGTGGGCATGTGATTGAGAAAAGGTCTGTATCAATGGTATTCACATAGTAATAACCAGTATTTCCCTTTCAGATGTGAACTGACTTGTGTTTCTAGGCAGGCCTGGGAACTGGAATCTTGGGATGAGGACAGGATGCATTTGTTGGTTCTTGTCAATGTTTCACTGTTGATATATTTTCCTACTTTCAAGAAAAAGCTTCTTCAAAAAGAATGTGAAGCGGAAGCAGAGACACAGAAAACCCTAGCCGAGATCAGGCTTCTGGAACAGACCGTTGACTCAATCATGGTGAGTGGGTCCTTGAGATTTGAGGCACATAGGTTGTCTGTAGTGCATGTGGTCAGACTGTCATTGACCCCGTGTCTTATTCTGTTAGGGCTCTTCACTCAAAGTGGGATGTGAAATCAGAGGCACATTCTCTGCAATGACTGAAGCCATTGAAAAAGCTGGGGAAGAAGTGATTGGATTGGTAGAGGGAGCGGTGCAAGTGGCATTGAACCAGGCTGACAGTATCCAGAACCGACTGGAACAGAAATGTGGTGAGCTGAGAGAGAAAGAGCAGCAACTGAAAACCCTGTCAAAGAGCAATGATCATGTGATGCTGGTGCAGGTAATGAATATACCAAGTGATAAGTATTGAATCTATTCCTCTTCATTGATCGGCCCAACAAAAAAATTTGTTGATTACAATCTTCTGATTAAACATGATAACAGCTTTGTGACAAAGATCAATGTGTGTGCATCCAACAATAAGAGATAAAGACTGAAAGGGTAAGCTCCCTGTTGGCTCAGTGAGTTTATCCTGAGTTACCTGAGTCATACCTGCCTGGACACACAGACTTTGATTACTGCTTAGTGCTGTGTCAGCTAATGGCAGTGGGGCAGCAATAAGAGGCTTCAATAGTCTAGAGTATCCCAGGTCAAAGAGAAAGAAAGCAGTCAGGGTTTCTGTACTGGATCCCTTCTTGAAGAATATGTGTTTTATGCAAGCTGAGGGACAGAGATATATCAACCTGTCTGAAAGTATTGACACAATTAATCACACCATCCTCCTCCAAACCCTTTCTTCCAATCCTAACCCATTGTTTAGCTTGGTGAGATTGCCTTCATCTGGTTCCATATTTACCTATCCAGTTGTAAACTAGAGGATTTTCAGCAATGGATTCTCTTTTTGACTCATACCATTACTTCTGGTATCCCCCGAAGATCTATCTTTGGCCCCCTGGTATTTTGCATCTATATGCCACCCCTTGGCAAGTCCATCCACAGACAATGGCTCAGTTTCTACCTGTGCCCTGACAAAACCCAGCTCTATCTACCTTACCATCACCTCTTAACCCCTCCATTGCTTGTCCAACATCCATTTGAGTCACAATTTCCTCCAGTTAAGTATTGGGAAGACTGAAGCCATTATCTTTACCCCCACTACAAACTCCCTCACCATTGATTCCATCCCCCTTCCAGAAACCTCAAGCTGAACCAGACTGTCCCAATCTTGGCATCTTATCTGACCCTTGGCTGACTTCCTGGCCCCATATCCTCTCCATCATCAAGACCTCATCTATCTCTGTAATAATGCCCATCTCCTAGCCAGCCTTTCATATTCCATAACCTTGAAACATCTAGAACTCTACTGCCTGTATTTTAACTTGCACCAATTCTCGATCACCTATCACCCCTATGCTTGCTGACCTACATTGGCTCCAGGTCTCAGACACCAGAAATGGACAGTGCCTCTCAGACATGAGGAGGGAGCAGTGCCTCTCGGACACTGGGACTGGGCAGCGCCTCTTGGACATGAGGGGTAGGTAGTATGTCTGTGGTATTTTCAAGGTTCTGTTCTGTTTTATTTTCTCTTAGGAATCTTTATCTTTGAACACACCATTGCAAAGTTGGGATATCCCAGTGTTCTGCTCTGACGTTGAAGCCTGTTTCACCTGTGCCAGTAAAGCAGTAACCGACCTCTCAGCACTGGTTACACGATACCTTAAAGCAGCTGTAAGGCAACTGAAAAACCACAAACTTATGGGTCAGTCAGTTAGTTTGTCTGTTAGTTATGTGGCAGAAAATCTATTAATTTTATAAATTTTGGTACAAAGTCTTGTTAATAATGCACTTTGATGTCACAACTTTACAAACGTGGAAATTACTTCTTGCAATACTAAGAATTTTTAATACTTCTCACGTTTGTTCTCAACATCTCTAATTGTGACCATGATGCATTATCCCTCTTGGTGCCCTCTGCAGCCTTCGCAAAGTAAACTTTCTTTCTCCAACATCTCTCCTCTATGAGACTGCCCTCGACTTTCATTTATCTGATCATAGTCAGAGTACCTCCTACAATGGCTTATCTTCCCGACCTCACACCCTATCCACTGGAATCAAACTCATACCAAGTCTTGTTCCCCAATCAACCCAGTGCTGGACCTTGGTAAAGAAATGCCTCAATTTTAAAATTCTCATCCTTGTTTCCAAATCCCTCCATAGCTTTGGGCCTCCCTACTTCTGTAACCTCCTACAACCCTCTGTGATATTGCCACTTCTCCAATTTTGGCCTGCATTCTCAATTTTAATTGGCAGCCATGCCTTCAGTTGCCTGGACCCTAAGCTCTGGAATTTCCTCCCGGAATATCCTCACCTTTCTACCTTTCTTTCATTCTTTAAGGTACTCATTAAATCTTACCTCTTTGACCAAGCTTTTGGTCATCTACTCTAATATCTCCTTCTGTGTCATGGTGTCAAATTTTGTTTCATAGTGCTTCTGTGAAGCACTTGGGATATTTTACTGCATTAATGGTTCTATATTAAATCAAACTGCTGTTGAGTTCCCTCAAGGATCCTTCCCTCTTCCTCATCCATATCTTAACCCTAAGACAACCCTGTTCTCATTATGCATGCTTGGCTGAGAGCCAGACCAGTAAAGGTGTTATCTCAGCAGGGGTTCTGTTTTGACAAGTGAGATGAATTTTTGAGCTTGCTTGATTGACATCTTTAAGTGTTTATAATAAGTTGTTCTTTCTATGTTCTATTTTGTTAATGCCTCAATGTTTATTTGAGCAAGAATAAGAGGTGTGAAATTTAATGGTCTGTTAATTGACACTTTTACAGGATTGTAGGGAACAGCAGTTTATTTTCAAAGAATATTTCTGAATTTTTTTTCCAACAGTTCCACACTTGCCATTGCTATTATCTGGCTCATTGGCTATGTACATAGTGCATACTGGGTGAATGGACAAGGAAGGGGCATGAGTTGGCATAAGAGTATAAGGGGCCATTGGGAGTGGCTGAGGACATGAGTTGGCATGGAGAGTATGAGGAGGCCATGGGGAGTGGCTGGGGGCTACGGGCATGATCTTTTGAACTTGGCTTTCAAAAGGTTCCCAGGTCCAGACAATGGGTTCCAAACTCCTCTGAGGGACTGTGAACCAGGAGTCATGGAGAAGCTGACCTGACTTCACAAAAGTTGCCAGAAGGGCTAGAGGATGCTTATCCCCACAATGGAGCTGGCCAGGTCGAGAGTGCAAGGTGTGGTCTCGCTACCCGCACGCATGTCGGTGAATGGGAGTGGGAATCCTAGAATTATGCCCCGCCTTCCATTTTTAAATGGTTCCAGAGTTTTCCCGATTCTAAAATTACCGCTCCCAGTCTTGAATGAGCTTCAGTTTCCTCCAGTTAATCACTGGGAACACCAAAACTATCACCTTTGCCCCACAGTTAATTCCCTATCATTGCCACCAATTCCATTCCCTTTCCCAGGCTCTACCCCAAGTTGAATCAGACGGTTCACAATTTCAGGTGAGCTTCCAGGCCTGCAGCTGCACCATCACAAAGACTGCCTATTTCCACTTCACAACATCACTCACATCTGCCCCAACTTCAGTCCATCTACCATTGAATCTCTAATCCGTGTCTTTGCTATCTCCAGACTTGACCATTCCTATTTTCCCCACTGGCTCCCATCCTCTATAAATTTCAATTCATCCAAAACTCTGCTTCCTGTATTTTATTCACACCAAGTCCTGTTCATCCATTACCCCTCTGTTCGCTGACATACATTGGCTCCCAGTCCCCCAACACTTCAATTATAATTATAATATAACACATCCTTGCCTCCAACTCTGGCCTCTTGCGCATCCTCCAATCACTTCTCTCCAGTATTAGCAACCGTGATTTCAAAGCCTCTTGGCCTCTTGTTGCCAAGGGTGCAATACAGAGGTGACAATTCCCCTGCTCTATAAGCTCACACCTGTAGGGTGGTCAGGGAAAAAGCAGCTGGTGCCCCTGAACAATGGCATTCAGGACACTCAGAAGTAGGGAGAATTAAGGGTAGAACAAAACAAAGAAGCTAACAAGACACAAACAACACAAAGTAAAGTTATTAAATCTTCCCTTTGTTCTTCCTACATTCATTTGCATAGAACCAGACCAGGATCTCCCCACAGTGGCTTCCTCTCCACAAGTTTCCCTGCTTCACCTGGAGACCAGAGAGGATTTCCTACCCTGTGAGTTTTCTCCACTAATTTATCAGTGTTTTTTTAATGTCACAATCATGGAAATGAGCAGGCAGGTAACTGTGCAACATGATCCCCATGCCTCATTTCAGGGGCTATCCAATTTAGTCCTATTTTTTATAATGAAATTTTTTGAGTACCATATTCCCTGTTCTGTTAAAAAAGCCAATGAAGGATATCTTGTTTCCACTGTCACAAACATAGTGAACAACAGGTGAATTCACACAAATACTTCACTCTGCAAATACTAAAACCATCAGCAGCCAGAAAGAATGTCACAGGTCAGAGCATCATTCAGGCAGTGTTCAATCTGTGCTGATATCAGACAGTAACAGATTATACAATGTTTTAGTGATGTTCTCATCCATCACTGGCTATGTTAGCGGTTTCTATATCAGTAAACTGTGGGGGAAATTCAGTATTACTGGGATATGGGAACAGGAGGAGACCATTCAGCCCCTCCAGCCTATTCCAACACTTAATGAGATCATGACTGATCCATATGCTAACTCTGTCTACCTGCCTTGGCTTCAAAGCCTGTTATATGCTTGGCTGGTAAAAATCTATTGATCTCATATTTAAAATTATTAATTGAGCTAGCAACTACTGTTTTTTTGTGGGGAAGAATTCCACACTGCTACTACCTTTTGTATGGAGAAGTGTTCCTAACTTTTCTCCTGAATGGAACGGCCTGGCTCTGAGTTTAAAGTTATGTCCCCTTGTCCTAGACTTCCCCACCAGCAGAAAATAATTTTCTCTCTCAAATCTATCAGTTCCTTTCATAAAACTAAAATCCTCAATCAAATTACCTTTTAACCATCTATATTCCAGCAAATACAAGCCTAGTTTTTGTAATCTCTCCTAAGCATTTAATCCTTGCAGCCCTTGTAACATTCTGATGAATCTATGCTGCACTCCTTCCAATGCTAATATATCCTCTCTCAGGTGTTGTGCACGGAACTGTATTCAATTCTCCAGATTTGGTCCAATGACGGTTTTGAATATCTGTAGCGAAATTTCTTTTTATATTCTAGCTGTTAGTTATAAAGGCAAACATTACAGCCATTTTGATTTTGTTTGTGCCTGATTACCAAGCCTTCTAACTTTTCTTTGCTGTCTGGGGATAGCTTGTTCCACTGTGAAGTCCCTTTAAGATTGGCGCACAGCCACACATGTGTGCATCTTAAAGAGAATGTTGATTAGGCCTGGCCTGTTTGTTCTCTGGGCAGCACATTCCCAATTGATGCTCGACCATACCACCCGCACAGCTTAGAGGGAAAATTAACAGATAAAAACAAAAAACTGCGGATGCTGGAAATCCAAAACAAAAACAGAATTACCTGGAAAAACTCAGCAGGTCTGGCAGCATCGGCGGAGAAGAAAAGAGTTGACATTTCGAGTCCTCATGACCCTTCAACAGAACTGGGTGAATCCAAGGAGAGGGGTGAATATAAGCTGGTTTAAGGTGGGGGGGGTGGGGGGGGGGGGGGTTGGTGGTGGAGTTGGGTGGGGGGAGAGAAGTGGAGGGGGGTGGTGTGGTTGTTGGGACAAGCAAGCAGTGATAGGAGCAGATAATCAAAAGATGTCACAGACAAAAGAACAAAAGAACACAGAGGTGTTGAAGTTGGTGATATTATCTAAACGAATGTACTAATTAAGAATGGATGGTAGGGCACTCAAGGAACAGCTCTAGTGGGGGTGGGGGGGCATAAAATGTTTAAAAATAATGGAAATAGGTGGGAAAAGAAAAATCTATATAAATTATTGGAAAAAAACAAAAGGAAAGGGGAAGAAACAGAAAGGGGGTGGGGATGAAGGAGGGAGTTCAAGATCTAAAGTTGTTGAATTCAATATTCAGTCCAGAAGGCTGTAAAGTGCCTAGTCAGAAGATGAGGTGCTGTTCCTCCAGTTTGCGTTGGGCTTCACTGGAACAATGCACCAAGCCAAGGACAGACATGTGGGCAAGAGAGCAGGGTGAAGTGTTAAAATGGCAAACGAGAGGGAGGTTTGGGTCATTCTTGCGGAGGAGGCTGGTGGGGTGATAAATGAGGACAAGGGGGACCCTATCATGTTTAGGGTCCCCCTTGTCCTCACTTATCACCCCACCAGCCTTCGCATTCAAAGGATCATCCTCCGACATTTCCGCCAACTCCAGCATGATGCCACCACCAAACACATCTTCCCTTCACCCCCCCGTCGGCATTCCGTAGGGATCGTTCCCTCCGGGACACCCTGGTCCACTCCTCCACCACCCCCTACTCCCCAACCCCCATCTATGGCACCTCCCCATGCCCATGCAAAAGATGCAACACCTGCCCCTTCACTTCCTCTCTCCTCACTGCCCAAGGGCCCAAACACTCCTTTCAAGTGAAGCAGCATTTCACTTGCATTTCCCCCAACTTAGTCTATTGCATTCGTTGCTCCCAATGCGGTCTCCTCTACATTGGAGAGACCAAACGTAAACTGGGCGACCGCTTTGCAGAACACCTGCGGTCTGTCCGCAAGAATGACCCAAACCTCCCTGTCACTTGCCATTTTAACACTCCACCCTGCTCTCTTGCCCATATGTCTGTCCTTGGCTTGCTGCATTGTTCCAGTGAAGCCCAACGCAAACTGGAGGAACAGCACCTCATCTTCCGACTAGGCACTTTACAGCCTTCTGGACTGAATATTGAATTCAACAACTTTAGGTCTTGAGCTCCCTCCTCCATCCCCACCCCCTTTCTGTTTCTTCCCCCTTCCTTTTGTTTATTCCAATAATTTATATAGATTTTTCTTTTACCACCTATTTCCATTATTTTTAAATCTTTTATGCTCCCCCCACCCCCACTAGAGCTATACCTTGAGCGCCCTACCATCCATTCTTAATTAGCACATTCGTTTAGATAATATCACCAACTTCAACACCTGTGTGTTCTTTTGTCTGTGACATCTTTTGATTATCTGCTCCTATCACTGCTTGCTTCTCCATACAACCACACCATCCCCCTCCACTTCTCTCCCCCCACCCAACTCCCCCTCCACCCCTCATCTTAAACCAGCTTATATTCACCCCTCTCCTTGGATTCACCCAGTTCTGCTGAAGGGTCATGCGGACTCGAAACGTCAACTCTTTTCTTCTCCGCCGATGCTGCCAGACCTGCTGAGTTTTTCCAGGTAATTCTGTTTTTGTTTTAGAGGGAATATTGTTGGTCACTACATTTTAACAATCTGTGTACCTGGACCTCTACATCTCTTTGCCCCTCTATAAGGTTCTAGATTTTCACCATTTAAATTATACTCAGATTTATCAATTTTTGGTGCAAAATGGATAACCTCACACTTGCCTGCTTTGAAAATCATCTGCCACAGTTTTGTCTTCTCACTTAATTTATCAATGTTTCTTTGTAATTTTATGCTCCTGTCTTAACACTACTTACTGGATCACCAATCTTTGTGTCTTTGGCAAACTTGAATATATGGTCCTCTACTGTATTACCTAAGATGTTTTTAAATATGGTGAATAGTTGAGGCTCAAGTACAGATCCTTGTGGGACACCATCAATCACTTCCTTCCAATTTGAGTGTTATTATTCTGACTCTCTATCTCCTACCTAACCAATCTCCTAACCAGGTCACTGATTTGCCTTCAGTCCCACAGACTTGAACTTTAGCCAACATTCTCTTCTTTGGAATTTTATAAAATGCCTTCTGGAAGTCCAGATAAACAACACCCATAGACATTCCCCTGTCAGTACTTTAGTTACTGTCTTAAAACATTCAATCAGGTTTATTCAACATGACCTACCCTTTACAAATCCATGCTGGTTCTCTCTAATCAGCTCAAATTTCTTTGTGTTCAGTCACGCTGTCTTTATAAATTTCAATTACTTCCCCACAACAGATATTAGACTAACTGGTCTATGGTTTCCTGCTTTTCGCTCTCACCTTTCATATACAGAGGAAAGACCCCCAGAGTCCACACTCCTGATGGATCCTTCCTAGAGAACATTAATGCAAGATGAGTGAGGGCAGTCAGTTAGTTAAAATCCAGCCCATGTAATCCAAGTATATATCAAATAACTACTTCTTGGTCAATGTACCAGAGTGAATGCCACCTGTGAAGCTGCTGTTCAGTCATGAGTCAGAACTCGATGCCTACAGGAGAGGAGGGGAGGCAATTAACAAGAAAAAAAAGAAACTCCCTAATCAAAAATGCCTGCAAGTTCATTAAAGATTAGAGGCAGAATTTTCTCCTGTGGGCTTCAAAGGCTCAAATGAGGGTCAGAAGCCCACACTGTGTGGGGAACAGTCACTCAGCTCTGATTTTCCCCAGGTTGGCAAATTGAAGGCAGAGGTCAGGCTTACTGTCCAGTTAAGGATGGAAGGCGGGCTTTGAAGCTGGAGGGCCAATAGGAGGACCCTCAGCACACCAAGCAGAAGCTGGCCTTTCAAGGTAAGTGAGAGAGAGAGGATGCCCAAAGATGGAGGCAGCCTCTCTCCTACTTTTCTAAACTCCAAATAAAATTTTAAACAAGTCCTCAGCAGCCAGACCACCATGGTGGAGGGGGAAATACAGCACAGATCTGACTGCTGCTGCAGTTAGATAGGGAAGGCTTTTAAGCCTGCCTGGAGTGCTGCCCCCCACTACGGTCTGCTGCTGGGAGGCTGTCTCTAGTTGGCCTCTGACAATATGCCTTAATTGATCATTAACAAAGCCAATTTGGTTACCGCTACTTGTGGGTAGGTAGCTCTGCCGACACCCCCTCTCCCCAACCTGCTTCTGGGAAAATGATCCGGGAACAGGATGGAGCCAAGAAACTGTTGTGCTAGCTGGCGGCGCAAAACTGATTGCCCACCCCGCTCAGGGCCTAAAATTTCAGCCCCAGGTGTTACATGTAAGGCCAACACTGAACTCACATGGCATGCTGATATAGGAGATCAGTCCATTGCAGCCAACAGAGCGCAACATACCCCTTTTCCATTTCTTCCTGCTGGTGGATACGATCTCACTTCATTTCTGCTTTGCATCCAAACACTCTACCCACCATGGTACCAGTCCCTATCTAGACGTCCCAGGCCTGCTAAATATTATGGTCACAAAACTGCACAGAAAGCATCAATGTTTGGGTTAGAAAGTTATAAAAGGAGACCAGTTGGGTAATAAAGTGAATCTAATTGTAATCATGTCAGCTGCCTAGGGTTGTTGTGGTGACCTTGTTATGGTCAGCCTTTTTCATAGAATCATACGGCACAGAAAGAGGTCATTCGGTCCATCATGTGTACACTGGCTCTCTGAAAGAACTATCCAATTAATCCCACTCCCCCGTCTGCTCTTTCCCTATAGTCCTGTAATTTTTCTTTTTGAGGTATTTGTCCAATATCCTTTTGAAAGATGTTATTGAGTCTGCATCAGCCACCCAAATCCTCAGGCAGTGCATTGCATTTTGTACAGTTTTTCAACCGAAGGGTTTTTAATTGTAGACAATAGAAAATAGAATAAAATCACAGGTAATTTATTGATGTAAAATTGATTTTTTTTTTAAACTATTTCCCAACCAGAGTTTGTGACAGTCCCACTCTTTCTCTCTTTCTCACTACAGATGCTGTGAATCTGACTTTTGATCCTAACACGGTGAATAATTATCTCCGTTTATCAGATGTGAATCAGACGGTGACGGAATGTTACCCGGAGTCACAGGCCTACCCCGACCACCCTGAGCGCTTCGACAGCTTGTGGCAGGTGTTGTGCAGTGAGAGCCTGGCCTGTGGTAAATATTACTGGGAGGTGCAGGGTCAGACCTACTCGCAAAACTTCCTGGCGAAAGTGGGAATCGTGTACAGGAGGATGAGCAGGAAGGGGGCAGAGCGGTCCTGTTGTATCGGTGAGAATGCCATGTCCTGGTGCTTGAGTGTTTACCCAGATGGAGGAAGCTGGCTCCGTTTTGCCACAAGGCACAAAAATAAAGGTGTTAACCTCCCGGCAACCAGGTGTGAGCGGATTGGGGTTTACCTTGACATTGACGCAGGCAACCTCTCATTCTATGCACTCAGTGATAGGATAATCCTTCTACACAGATTCCAAGCTGTCTTCACGGATCCCCTATATCCAGCCTTTGGTCTTTACTCCAATTCCTCTCTCACCATTCAGCAGCTTGAACGCTAGTTATTGCTTCTAACATCCTGTCCTGACCCTGTACCTCATTATTCCAACACCATCCAAATTCCTTTTGGGAATGTTCTCCCAGATATTAGTCCATGCAGCCCCTTTGAGGTGGAGCCAAGATTGAGAGAGAGGAGGATACTCCAAAGAGAAATAAAATCATTGAGCAGACAATGATACCTGTTTTCCATCAATGAGTAAATGTTTGCTCGAGAGGGTCAACTTCCTGCTTCCACTGAGTTTGCTGATTGAACCCAGGGTAACTTTTTAAAATTAGTTCCTGGACATGTGTACTGGCTATGCCATCATTTGTTGCCCATCCCTAATTGTCCTTGAGTTGCCTTCTTGAACCGCTGCAGTCCATGTTGTGTGGCAACACCCAACATGAGGTTAGGGAGGGAATTGCAGGATTTTGATTCAGTGAGAGAAGGAATGATACAGTTCCAAGTGAGGATGGTGTGTGACTTGGAGGGGGCTTGCGGGGGGTGGTGTTTCCATGTGTCTGTTGCCTTTGTTCATCTAGGCAGTTTGGAAGGTGCTGCCAAAGGAGACTTTGGCAGGTTGTTGCAGTGCATTTTGTAGATAGTGAGCACTGCTGCCTCTTTGTGTCGGTGGAGGGTGTGAGGGTTTAAGATAGTGAATGGGGTGCTGATCAAGTGGGCTGCTTTGTCCAGGGTGATGTTGAGCTTCTTTAGTAATGTTGGAGCTTCACTCATCCAGATAAGTGGAGAATATTCCACTGCACTCCTGACTTAATTCTGCCTTGTAGATTGTGGACAGGCTTTGGGGAGTCAGGAGGTGAGTTACATGCTGCAGAGCTTCCAGTCTCTGACCTGCTCTTGTCGCCACAATATTTATATATCTGCTCAATGGTAACCTCCTAGGATGCAGATGGTGGTGGATTCACTGCTGGTAATGCTGTCGAATGTCAAGGGGAGATTATTAGATTCTCTCTTGATGGAGATAGTCATTATTTGGCATTTGTGAATGTTACTCGCCACATATTGGACCAAGCTTGAATGTTGTCCAGGTCTTGCTGTATGTGGGCACGGACTGCTTCAGTATCTGAGGAGTTGCAAATGGTACTGATACTGTGCATTCATAAGTGAACATCCCCACTTCTGACCTTTTGATGGAGGGAAGGTCATTGATGAAGCAGCTGACAATGATTGGACCTATAGGGCACTACCCTGAAGAACTCCTGCAGTGATATCCTGGGGCTGAGATTATTGGTGTCCAACAACCACAACCATCTCCCTTTGTGTTAGGTGTGACCCAAATCAGAGAATTTTCCCACTGATTCCCATTGACTTCAATTTTGCTAGGGCTCCTTGATGTCACACTCGGTCAAATGCTGCCTTGATGTCAAGGGCAGTCACTCTTACCTCAGCTGTTTTGTTCATGTTTGGACCAAAGCTGTAATAAGGTTTGAAGCTGCGTGGTCCTTGTGGAACCCAAAATGAGCTTGTGAACAGGTTTAAGTGCCACTTGATACACTGTCAATGATACCTTCCATCACTTTCTTGATGCTTAAAAGTGGACTGATGGGGCAATAATTGGCTAAATTGGATTTGTCCTGTTTCTTGTGGAAAGGACAAGTCTGGGCAATTTTCCACATTGTCAGGTAGATGCCACTGTTGTAGCTGTACTGAAATATCTTAGCTAGGGACACAGCTCCTTCTGAACCACAAGTTTTCAGTACTACAACCAAGATGGTGTCAGGAGCCATAGCCTTTTCTGAATCCCAGTGCCTTCAGCTGTTCCATGATATCACATGGAGTGAATCAAATTGGCTTAAGAATGACATCTGAGATGCTGGGGACCTCAGGAGGAGGCTGAGATGGGTCATCCACTCAACACTTCTGGTTGAAGATGACCGCAAATGCTTCAAGCTTGTCTTTTGCACTGACATGTTCCCTCATCATTGAAGATGGGGATATTTGTGGAGCCTCTGCCTCCTGTTAGTTTTTTAATTCTCCACTAACATTCATGACTGGATGTGGCAGGACTGCAAAGCTTTGATCTAATCCATTGGTTTTGGGATCGTATCGCTCTATCTATCACAAGCTGCTTCCATCATTTCACATGCATGTAGTTCTGTACTGTAGCTTCACCAGGTTGGCACCTCCTTTTTAGCCTGGTTGCCGGTAGGTAATAATCAGCAGGAGATTTCCTTGCCTATGTTTCAACTGATGCCAGAAAACTTTATGGGCTCTGGAGTCAATGTTGAGATCTCCCTCCTGACTGTATCTGACTGTATACCACCCTGCACCCAACCCCCCTACCCCACCAATGAATCTGCCCTGCCGGTGGGACAGGACGTACCCAGGGATGGTGATAGAGGAGTCTAGAGCATTGGCATTGACTCTAAGGTATGATTCGATGAGTATGACGATGTCAGGCTGTTGCTTGACTAGTCTGTGGGACAGTTCTCTCAATTTTGGCACAAGTCCCCAGATATTATTGATGAGGACTTTGCAGTGTCAAGTGAGCAGTGTGCCTTTATTGTTTTTGCCTAGATAGATCTTGGGTGGTCCATTTGATTTTATTCTTTTTCAACAATTGGGGAGTGCTACAAATAGCACTGACATCACTTGGTGAGGAAGATCCCTGCCTCTCTTTCCCAACAAACCCGTGTGAGTGTCAGGTGTGGACAGGATCAGACTTAGTTGCAAGGTCCTCCATGGCTGAATGCCAGCGCTGACACAGGAAGAGTCAAGGCTTAGATAATGTTCCAGCAGGAGGCTATACCCAGACAGAATCAGCAGCTTCAGGAGGGAGGAGGGGGAAGAGAAGAGGATAATGGAGGGAAGGTGTAATGTGCTCCGCATCCAATCAATAAAGACAGAATTCGGATATAGATTTACACAGATGATATCAGAACTGAGAAGTTATAGCTGTCAGGAAAGACCAAGGCTGGGGCTTTTTTCTCAAGAAAAGGGAAGACTGAGTGGTGGTCCAATAGAGGCCTTTTGGATTTTGAAAGGTTCAACAGGGTCGACACATGCATATATATGTCTACTTGGTACTAGGAACTTGAAATATGTTATGACCGGGTCAACAAGTGTGAACTGACCTTTCTTTGTCCACGCCTGGGTTGGTTACAACAGAGTTTGAATTTAAGGTAGGTAATATTGTCAAGTCAGTATAAATATTTAATGATGTATAGTTTGATGCAAGAAATAAGTCAGCCAGGTTCCTTAAGTTAACAAGTAAAGAGTTAGTTTTATTGTTAAAACTCACTCAGATGAAGATGCAGATATTACCAGAAGGTTTAAAATGTAAAAATATGTCCAACCACCCACTAATACAAAAACAACACGCAAACAATCCCCCCCGCATGCAAAAAAAAAAACTCTGCAGAGTATCAGATATTAAAAACTCGGCCAAGTAACAAATAAAGTCAGAAAAAAAATGATTCATAGAGTGTCCAGATGCTTGTTTACAGCTGAAAGGACCCGGTTCCCAGTTGCTGCTGGCTCTTGGGGTTTCTCACTGGAAACAGTGGTGTTGATTCAGAATTCTCCTTTAAGAGCTCTCGGTTTGCAGCAATGAGGGCTTCTGGCAGATTTTTACAAATTACAAACAGCTCAGCTTTGATGAGAGGTTTCAGAGGAAAGATGGAGTAAAGCTGTTGCCCCTGTGGCACTCTCTCTCTCAGTACCCAAAAATTCAGTATTTTTTTTACACCCAAGATCACGTGACCTCTCTCTGAGAGCTCCACAGACTTGGTGTCTCCATAAAAGCAGCTTGTGTCTTTCACAAATTCAATCTAGTAGGTGCTGTAAGCCAGTGCCCTTTCCTTAAGAAAAATGTTCTTTTCAAAAAAAGTTCAATGCATATTTATCTTTAGCTGATAACAATATAAATTAATATTTTATATAACACATCTTCATAACAAATATAAGATAGTCACTACTGAATTCAATAGGAAATTCAGAAGAAACTTCCTTACCCAGAGAGTGGTTAGAATGTGGAACTCACCACCATAAGGAGTTGAATTGAATAGCACAGATATATTTAAGGGGAAGTTAGACAAAAACATGAGTGAGAAAGGAATAGAAGTTAATGGGGTTATATGAAGAGAAGTGGGAGGAGCACGTGTGGGGTGTAAACACCACACAAACTTGTTGGCCCAAATGGCCTGTCTCTGTATTGTAAATACTATGTAATACTATGGCCCCTGCTAGCCTGGGGAAACACAACAAAGGGTAAAGATAGACTAGGTAGGCAGGTGACGAAATGACAGGTCAGTGACTGAGGCATGGATTTAAAGAGCAGGCCAGATCCACAAAGTGAAGTGAGTAGGGAAAAATATAACCTCTCCAATTGTGGTGGCCAGGGCTTGGAGATAAGGAGCATGAACCAATCAGCACAGCACAAAAACAATAACTTGTATTTGCATGGTTCCTTTAATGTGAAAAAATGTTCTGAAGCATAACTAGAACACAGGCACCAACTCAAAGAAGTTGTGGAATCAGACCTTACAATGGCCAGAATTTCCTGGCCCTGTTGGCATCGGGTGTCATGGCCGGGGAGAACAATATGGTGAGGCAGCCAAAAATCAGGTTCACTCTGTTGTGAAATCAGTTTGCGATTGTCTGCTCCCCCTGTCAATGCATGTCAGGAACCTAATTTCAATACTTTAGCATCTCATTATAAGCCCTGCTTGTCGGAATCATCCCCCCCACCTCCACACGCTGGATCATCCAGGCATGTTGGCCTGTTTCACAACTGTACAGGACTTCAAGGTTTGTTTGCCTATCTTGCTTCGGGCAGCACTCGCGGTCATCAGTGCCAGATTTTGCAGGCAGCACCACATCACTTTTAAGGGGGCTCACAGACAGGTCTCTTCCTACCAGACCGGCTGTAAGGCAGGGGTTATACTGGGGAAGGGAGGTATCCCAGGGTGTGCGTGGGGAGCACGTGTTGATCTGTGCAAGTAGCCTCAAGATGGTGAGGGCTGAGGAGGCAGTCTCTAGAGGAGGTGAGGCCAGGTGGAGATGTGAGGGTGTGTATGAGAAAGTGAGTGGTGATGTCCCTTGAATTGGCAGTGAGTGAGATGCCACTGAATGTGTGATGGCCTTGTGAGTGTGTGAGTTTAGGTTGATAAGATGGTTGCCTTACCCTGGCGGCACAGATGAGCTCATTCATCTGTTTTCTGCCCTGGATGACCGACCTCTTGTGTGCAGCATTGGCACTGACCACCTCTGCCACCGCTTCCCAAGCTGGAGTGCTGAGACTGATGGACCTCCTGTGGTCAGAGCAGGGGTACAGGACATCACAGTGGGCATTCATGGAGTCCAGAAGTCGCCCCAGGGATGTGTCACTGAATTGGGGGAGCTGCACTCTTGGCTTTTGGGTTCATGTCTTCACCAGAGCCGTCCCAGGCTGCAAGCATTAAGAAGTGTGCATGCGGCTGCAGTTAAATATGGTGCCCTGCATGAAGAAATGGCGAAGAACAGTGTGGCGAGCAAATTGGAGGCCGCCCGCCAGTGAGACAGCGTGTTTCCTGTGGCTGCATAATTAATGAGGCAGGAATGATACAGCATGAAAAACGCTATTGCAGCCAGCGGGTAAAAACAACTTTTTTCCCACCCACAACCACTCTTTGTACAAATCTGGGACAATTCCACCCAATGTCCCAGACACCACAATCACCAACCCTGGGTATTTCCTGTCCCACTGACAATTTCACAGCCAAGCTTTCCTCACAGATGTGCCTTCCACACTATTTAAAATGATTGATGCTTCCAGCTGTGTGCTTCTCTAAAATGGAATTTGTGCATTAAGAGAACCAATGAAATTTCTGTCATTTGCCAACTATTGTTCCTGTCAACTTAAGATGTCTAAATATCCCTGATTGTAATGTGAAATACCATCCCTCCATCCAACAATGTCAGTGTTCAAAAATAAAAACAAAAAAACTGCTGATGCTGGAAATCCAAAACAAAAACAGAATTACCTGGAAAAACTCAGCAGGTCTGGCAGCATCGGCAGAGAAGAAAAGAGTTGACGTTTCGAGTCCTCATGACCCTTCGACAAAACTCGTTCTGTCGAAGGGTCATGAGGACTCGAAATGTCAACTCTTTTCTTCTCCGCCGATGCTGCCAGACCTGCTGAGTTTTTCCAAGTAATTCTGTTTTAGTAGTGTCAGTATTCACCCTGGCTGAGGGAAAGTCATGGGGGTAGGGACTTGTGCCTTGCTGGCACTGGTTTGGGGAGGAGGTCTGAAAACAGCCTCTTATTCACCCTCTCAGTGATGATCAGTGCATGGCACATAGAGATCAGCAAATGGACAAGACTCTGAGCTCTGTGATTCCCTTGAAGGCTCAATGGATAAATGCCCCACCTGGTGCATTCAGACTGGAAGATGTCACTACCTGATGTTAAATATTTCCAGCATTTTCTGTTTTTATTTCAGGTCAAGTTCAATCACAGGCCTATGCAGAGTTAGTTTGTTTTCAATGTGCAGCAGAGCCCTACAATTAGCCTCAGTGCCACTGGGCTAAGGTGGGGGAGGACATATTGCAGCAAAATTTCCATTCTCAATCCCTATTCAAAGAACCCTGCTAGAATGTGCATCCATACAGGCACTGACTAACAACAGGGTCATGTTCGGCTGGGATGTCCCCCATAGTCAATTAGTCTGCTGGCATTTGCAATCTTCATGAGCAAGCTTAAGAATGGTCATTGAATGAAGTACAGGAAGAAAGCTAGTGCACCCAAAACTGTACCCTAGCAAGAGGTAGTAAAATTCAGGAAGAATCGAATGGGACGAAGGGAACAACCACGGTTAGGGAAGATGTACTACCTGTGTTAACACATTAAAGTCAAACATTTTTAATAACTTAATTGACTCCTAAACATTCTGGACTTTAATTTCTTACGTTGTTGCCATGTTTGCGCTGACCATTATCCCAATTTACTGAAAAATAAAATAAGCAGCTTTTTAAATAAAGACAATATCATCTGCCTTAAAGTCAGGCCATAAATACAGAGAGAGACTGTCCGCAATATTCATCCAACATACAGACCTAATTTGACTCATGACTGTGCTCTGTCCATGAACGTTATCCACCTATTCTGGTTCAGGCATTTTAAACTCAGCGATCTGGAGGATACTGAGGTTGCACAGCCCAGGATAATAATGGCTCTATTCAGGAGTAATGCTACATGCTGAATCCATCAGTATTCTCACTGCGTTTCCTGTCAAATCAGGAGGAAATTTTAACCACAAAAAGTGGACAGCCTTTGGTCAGGTGGGGTTTTAAAATTAAAAACAAATGAATCCCCTCTCCAACCTGCCCAATTCTGGTTTTCATGGAGATGAGATGAAAGGAGGGTGCACCCCAGCCACTAGTGCAGACAAGCCAGTGTGTATTGGTGCTGGTCCCCAGCATGGACAAATAGGGAAGGTTAGCAGCACAGGAAGGACATCCAGCTGTAAAACCACCAGCCTGTAAATACTGCCACACTCCCAGGGGACCCCTGTAAATAGTGACACACTCCCAGGGATCTCTGTAAATATTGACACAATGCCACCATTGTGCATTCAAAACTTCTTAATGTTTCTAACTTCACCACAACATCTTGATGCATCCCCAACATCCGCAGCTGAGGTGAAGGCAGCCTGCTGACTGCTATACCCTGAAGTCTTAGATGACTTTGATGGTCGTCCTCTGGAGTTCCGAGGCCTGTAGGGCCCCAGCCTATAAGGGTCTCCTGCTCGGGGGCAGGTGCAACCTCCTAGGCCCGACCAGCTGTAGCTAATGGGATCACAAGCAGAGGGAATGTGGAATGCCTGCACATCCTTAGAGTGTCCTAGGTGGATGCCCCTGGGGTGTCCGTCTGACACTCCTCCTTGTGGGTGCCCAATGACTCCTTGAGGAGAAGGGGCACCTGGAGGGGAGGTTGAGGTGCCCCATCCCCCTCTTGCCTAGCCACTGCTGGAACGCACCCATGGCTAGAGCGAAGGAATGCAGTTCCAAGCACAAATCCAGCAGAAACTGTGCATTCTGCTCGACCTGGGTTTCCAAGGTGGCCTCCCTTCCAATGGAGACTTCAATATGCTCACATGCCAGAGCTACAACATCAGACAGAATGTGGACGGACTCCTCCATCCTTTGCTCCAACAACTCTGCCTGATGTTCTCCTGCCTGTCTTTGCAGCTCCAACATTTCTCTCAGGGCTGATTTCAGAAGCTCGTAATTGGACTCAGATTCAGGAGGGACCTGCTCTCCAGCAGTCCTCTGAGTGTTAGAGACCTCTGCGTCCATCCTCTGTGGACCGGAAATTAAACCATATTTTTAATTTTTATTTATTTTCTGGAGGGAAATTCATGTCACCTGCCAACATCAGTGACTGCGCCGATCCTATAACAACTGAAGAAGTCATACGGACTCGAAACATTAACTCTGTCTTCCTCTCCCCAGATGCTGTCAGACCCGCTGAGTATTCCCAGCAATTTTTGTCCCAGATTTCCAGCATCCGCAGTATTTTGCCTTTACCTTATTGTAGCAATTGGCTTCCCTGCCTCACCGGACAAGAAGGACGCCGCCTTTTATTCAATGTTTAGAAGCAACCTGGACTCAGATGTAGGGAGCAGCATTATGGAGCTTGCAGATGATACAAAACTTAGCCGACATGATGAGGATAGTTGGAGGGCTTTGGATGATGATGATTAAAGGGGCAGACAGCATTCATTCGCTATGGAGACGTGGGCAGTGATGCCACTAGGTGGACTAATATGGACCGGACGGTATACAGTAAATAGCAGGGTTTTGAAAAGCGTGGATGAACAAAAACACCCTGGGGGGTCCATATAATCCTCAAAGGTGGCAGGGTGAGGGGTGAGGGGTGGGGGGGGGAGGTGGTTAAAAAGCCCATTGGGCTTAACAAAAGGGGTAAACCCAGAGAGATCCTGCTTGAACTTCTATAAGTCACGGGTTAGGCCTCAGTTCTGGGAGCCACTTTCCAGGGAAGCTGCATAAAAGATGCAGGGAAGGTTTTTTTTTTCCTTAACCAGGGATTCAGGGATGAGGAGAGATTGGAAAGTTAGGAATGTTCTCCTCAGAATTAGGGAAGGTGATTCGAATAGAGATTTTCCAGAGATGTAGATAAGAGTCGACGTGGAACGGGAAAAAAAAAGGTCTCGGGATTGATTTCCCTGCAGGAGGTGGGTCAATAACCAGAGGCTGGAGACATCAAACCATTAACAACAATCACCAGGACAGAGGGTTCTCTCAGAGTCTGGAAGCTTCTGTGGAAGCTGATTCCATAAATAAATTTAAAAGGGATTCGTCAGCCAGTTCGGGAAGAGAAACTTACAAAGCTGCGGCCGAAAGGCGGCTGCTTCTCCTGAAAGAGCCAGTACAGGTTCGAGGGCCCGATCGGCCGTTTTGCTCGACGTTTCCACGAAGCAGAAGCCCGCCCGTTCGGCGTCTGGCGCCCGAATCCTGTTGCCAGGCAACGGGGCAGGCGCGGGAGGGGCAGCTACGTATGGCCGGGGTCCTGAGCGCCTCACTCAAGATGGCGGCGGTGTGGAGGCGGGCGGCGGGGCTCGGGCCTGTCATCAGCCCGGGGGCCGCCGGCCTGAACGGCAGGGGCTGGGTACCGGGGTGAGTGTGGGGGCTTCACCCCAGATCGTGTGCTGGTTTGTGTCAAATGCTGGGGTCCGAGAGAGAGGGGAGGGTGTCCTGAGGGCATGGGAAGGGGTGGGGATGTAGGGGGGTGGGGGTGGGGATGTAGGGGGGTGGGGGTGGGGATGTTGGGGGGTGGGGGAGGGGGGGGAAAGGGGGGAGGGGGGAGGGGGGAGGGACAGGGAAGGAGGGAGAAGGAAATGGGGAGGGGAAAGGGGGGGAGGAGGGAGGGAGGGGGGAACGGGGGGGAGGGGAGGGGGGAACGGGGGAGGGGGGGAAGGGGGGAGGGAACGGGGGGGGTGGGGGAAGGAGGGGGCGGGGGAAGGGGAACGAGGGAGAAGGAAATGGGGAGGGGGCGGGAGAAGCAGAAAGGGGCTGGGGAGGGGAAAAGAGGGAAGGGGAGGGGAAAAGAGGGAAGGGGGAGGGGCGGGAAAGGAGGGAAAAGGGAAACGGAGGGGGAAAGGGGAGTGGGCAGGGATGGAGTGGAGGTAGCGGAGGACGGGATAAGGGAGTAGGGGAGGGCAGGAGAATGCAGCGGGAAAGGGGGAAGTTGGGGGCGATGGGGAGGTGGGGCAATGGGGAGGGTGAGGGAGCGTGGGGGTGCCAGGGTGCTGATGGAAGAAGAGGGTTGGGATGTAGGCGGAGGATGGGCTTGGGGTTGGGCCGGGTGTGGGTGGGTCTTGGTGGTGGTGCTGGGGTGGGAAGATGGGTGTTGCATGCAAATGTCAGGATGCTCGTCTCTGTCTCCTGACACTGAATTACTTTCTCGCCTCCGAACCCCCTCTACCCAAGGATAATGCCTGTGCGGGGGTCTCGATACAACCCCCATTTCCTGGAGCCTGAGCTTAACAAGGAGCAGCACCGGGTCCCGATTACCGAGCTTGGGCCAGAGGAGAGTGCGGCGTTGGAGCTCAGGACGATTCAACCAATAAAGGCAGCACCGAATAACCAGAGCAGCAGTGTCTTCAGTGACCCCTTGACCAGGTCAGTGAGAGGCCTGAGTGTCTGTCTGTGCCCATGTGTCTGTGCACAATCTATATTGACTACTGGAGATGGATTGTCATTATATTCTGCTTATTCCTTTCAAAAGGCACAAAATGCAACCTACCAGACAAAAGCTACAGTGTAAAACTGAGATTAATTTGGACGCAGTATCATAAGGAATCAGTAGAACACAGCAAGTTATTTGTGTTTAATCAACAATTTACATAAAATGTCCCAAGGTGCTTTGTAAGGGCATTATCACAAACCAAGTTTTAGACAAATGCACAGTCGTAGCAGTGAGTACTATCTAAAAGGTGCACTACAACTCACCAAGGTTCCTTTGACAGCACCTCCAAACCCATGAGCTCTGTGTAGAAGGACAAGGGCAGCAGACACATGCAAGTTCCCCTCCAAGCCACACAACATCCTGACTTGGAAATATGTCACCTTTCCTACACTGTCGCTAGGTCAAAGTACTGGAACTCCCTCCTTAACAGCACTGTGGGTGTACGTACACCACGTGGACTGCAGCGGCTCAAGAAGGCAGCTTCTCGAGGGTAACTGGGGATGGGCAATAAATGCTGGCCCAGCCAGAGAAGCCCACATCCCATGAACGAATACATTTTTAAAAATGTGAAAGAAAAGATGAGAAGATGGTTCTAAGGAATGTTTTAAAGGAGGAGAGTGTGTTAGAGCGACGGATTGGTTTAGGGAGGGAAATCCCATTGCTGTGGACCCAGGGAGCGGAAGACACATTCACCAGTTTGTGGAGTAATTGAAATTTGGTTTGACTGGGAGCCAATATAGTCAGTGTGTGCGAGTTGGCCTTTTTCTAGTTTTACTGATTGAACACTGTGTTGTCATTTATGATTAATAGTTTACAAGGAAATCAAGGAAATAACTTTTTTTTTAAACTATAAATATTTTCAGCAAATTCATCAACATGATGATGCGGCGAGGTCAGAAATTACTGTCCACATCGATCATGAGCAAGGTAAAGTCTGTTTCTTCACTCTGTGTCCAACAAACTGCAGGGTTTGCCCTGCGCTTCTGGGAGGAAAACAGACTGTGAGTAGCGATGGGGAAATAGAGCAGTGAGGGAGAATCACTAATTAGTCATTAATCACTCTGATGAGATTGCATGTTGTTGGGCTCATTTAGTGTAACTGCAATTTAGACCACAAAAAATCACAAACCAATACATTTTACTCTGAAATGACTCTTCCCCTTACTTTGCTCCAAGTACAGCAGTGCCAGACCTGTCCCTACCAGTACTGGAATGCAGTGTTATACATGACAGACCTGCCTCCCAAGTACTGTACCCCAGCGTTATACAGACAGACCTGCCCCCACCCCCTAGTACTGTCCCCCAGTGTTATACGTTGTTATGGCACAGCTGATGGTAAATGCTGAGCTGCTCTAATCCCAATGGGAAACTTGAAACAACTGCCACAACTGTTGTGAAATATGTATAAAGTTTGAATTGCGTGCCTTGAATTCGCTAGTACTAAGACCGCCGAGTCTTATAGGTTTCTTACAAAACTAAATTAAATCGTTATTAATAGAAGAAATGATTTTAAGTATACTCACAGATCTACAAATTACTACAATGATAACTTCTAAATCCCCTAGTTAATCTAACTCCCAGTTACACTTTCGTTAAGGCAGCAGTAAGACACACAGATTTTACAAGACCCAGGCTAAGAAACATGATGCCCTGAAGAATCCAATTCAAAGTGAGTTTTCTTAACTTTGGTTCTTTGTAGACAGCAGCTTGAGGCTTAGATGTTGAAGGCTTTTCACACTTGTTAGATCTTAGAATGCCTGCCCTTACACACAGCCTTCTCTCCTTTACACATATTTTTCCCTTTGAATGCAAATTCCCATTGCTTCACTAAGTCTTTGGACTTTACCTCTCTCCTAATAAAAATCTCTCATAGTACCAATTTTACCAGTAATCTTTGGGAAAAATAAACACAATGTTTCTTAACTCCTCCTGGCTAGGTAGAACATTTCACCCTTTTGAATCAATCTAGCCTGGTTTATTTGAAAATGCAAAGGGTCCCTTTACACCTATGTTACCTACTTAACATTTCAAAACTATCTTATCTTTTGATACATCAAAGCCTAAGACAGCTACCTTTAATGCAGTTAAGACACAGGCACACACACCCCTTTACAATAAATCCCAATAACATTATGACTATTATATATTCCTGACAACATGAGACATTTTCCCGCTAGCACTGTGTCCAGTGTTATACAGTGATAGACCTGTCCCCACCAACACGGTACCCCAGAGTTATACAGTGACAGTCCTGTACCCACCAGCTTTGTATCCCAGTGTTATACAGTCACAGACCTGTCCCCACCAGCACGGTACCCCAGTGTTATACAGTGACCGTCCTGTACCCACCAGTACTGTACCCCAGTGTTATACAGTCACATACCTGTCCCCACCAGCACTGTACCCCAGTGTTATACAGTGACAGTCCTGTACCCACCAGTACTGTACCCCAGTGTTATACAGTGACAGACCTGTCCCCACCAGTACTGTAACCCATTGTTATACAGTGACAGACTGTCCCCACCAGCACTGTACCCCAGTGTTATACAGTGACAGACCTGTCCCCACCAGTACTGTAAGCCATTGTTATACAGTGACAGACCTGTCCCCACCAGCACTGTACCCCAGTGTTATACAGTGACAGTCCTGTACCCACCAGTACTGTACCCCAGTGTTATAGTGACAGATTCTTCCCCACTAGTACTGTACCCCATTGGTATACAATGACAGACCTGTCCCCCTAGTACTGTATCCATGTTATACAGTAACAGCCCTGTCCCCACCAGTATTTATCCCAGTGTTATACAGTGACAGACCTGTCCCCACCAGTACTGTACCCCATTGTTATACAGTGACAGACCTGTCCCCTCCAGTACTGTACAATGTGTATGCAGGCACAGCCCTAATTTGGAAGGTCAGAATCTACGACAGTGTGGATATTTTTACAGTCCCACTGGTGTAAGAGTTTTCCTCCCAGTCTGTCATCCGTTCAGTGACTCAGGTTGTGCCAGGTGTGGATGGGAGCTGTTTATTCAGTGCTTTGTGTCCATTTCTCTTAGAGAACAATATGGGAAACCTGGGAGCGCTGAGTGGGATTATCACGTGGACTTAACTAATGAGACAGTTGTGTTCCCTAGACTTTTGAAACCATTAAACGGAAGCAGATTGAAAGTCACCACAAAGCACCAGAGTCTGAGAAAGACGCCATTGAGTGTAACCCACACAAGATCTTCCACCAAGCTCTAGAGAACTGTAAACCTGTCATTGGTTTAACGAGCATACAGCGAGGTGGAAAATCCTACCAGGTAAGGCTGTTCTTTGCCACTGGGCACAGAATGTCACTTTTCATCCTGTTCTTCTCTTTTGTACAGGATGAGCGAAAGGTTCCTCCAATTAAATTAAAGGAGCCATTGTTTTCGGTCCCCATTCCAAACTCCGTTCTTTAGTTACCAACTACATCCCTCTCTCTGACAACAGTCTGGGATTAAACCAGTCTGCTCACAGTCTTAGTGTCACATTCGACCCCAAGATGAACTTCCAACCTCATATTCGCACCATCACTAAAACTGCCTATTTCCACCTCTAATGTTGGCCGACTTCACCCCAGCCTCAGCTCATCTGCTGCTGAAACACTCATCCTTGCCTTCATTACCTCTAGATCTCCAACAATGTGGCCCTCCCTCCATTCTGACCCCGCCCCCCTACCCACCTATGCGGCACTCCCTCTGTTCTGACCCCACCCCCAAACTGGGCTCTCTCCTCCATCCCCACCCCCTTTCCGATCCTTTTTTTCCAATAATTTATATAGATTTTTCTTTCCCAACTATTTCCATTATTTTTAAATGTATTTCCATCCATTGTTTTATCTCTACATTTTAGCCTATTTTGATCCTTCCCCCCACCCCACCCCCACTCCCACTAAGGCTACCTGTACCTTTATCACATTCCTTAGATAATAACACCAGCTTCAACACCTCTTTGTCCTTTTGTCTATCTCCACTTGGCCCTCTATCCAGCTCTACCTGTCCCACCACCCCCCACCCCCCCAAACCAGCTTATATTTCACCTCTTTTCTATTTTTCCTTAGTTCTGTTGATGAGTCATACGGACTTTTTTTGTTTTTGCCCCAAACTGGGCAGCACTCTTAGTCGTGTGCTGGGAGCATCAATCTGGCCTGTAGGCTTGAGTGGGGGTGTGGGTTAGGCTCTTTGCTGGTTCACTGGTGATACTATACTGATCTTTATTTTCATGTAGGTGCCGACACCCCTTACTGATAACCGCCGGCGTTTCCTGGCTATGAAATGGTTAATTACGGAATGCTGTGAGAACCGGCACCGACGCACTCACATGTATGAGAAGTTGTCCCAGGAGCTGCTTGCAGCCTTTAATAATGAGGGCAATGTGGTCAAGAGGAAACATGATCTTCACAAAATGGCTGAAGCAAATAGAGCCTTTGCCCACTACAGATGGTGGTGAGATGCTGGCCAGCAAGAGCATTGATCCATGGACTATTCAGAGCTCTTCTGCAAACTCACTTTCCCCTTCAGCAGGAGCCAATCTGTTGTCAAAGATTCATCAAACTGAAGGGAATGAAACTTTGCATTTCTGATTGCTTAGTTATGGTGAGAGTTTGTAAAATAAATCTTGTGTTGAAACTGTTCTGGGGTGAGGTTGATAGACGAATGTGACCTGGTGTGAGTTGAGACAGGCAGAAGCTTTTGATGACAAATTTACAGAGATAGAATGTGGGAGACTAGTGTATTGGCATTGTCAAGTGTAGAAGTTACACAAACATAGATGAGCAACAGCAGAGTTGGGTAGGGACAAAGTTATGAAAGAAATAGGCAGATTTGTGATGGTATAAATGTGTGGTCAGAAGCTTATCTCAAGATCAATTATGACAAGTGTCTCCAATATTTAAATTGGAAATGTATACTCATCTAGTACTGGGTGTTGTCAGGGTACATGTGAAAACTGCTTTTGGATGCTTTCCAACCTCAGCAGAATAAAGATTCTTCTGGTTGCCCACTGTTCTCAGCTCCTTACAACCTTTACAGTCTATATTGTAGTTAATTAGCACGGTCAGGTTATAAACAGATGAAGGATAAAGGCAAAGTCTCATCTAGAGATGAACTTTTATTTGCATCACAAATCATTCCAATATACCGAAATACAAAGTTCAAAATGCCAGAATTTAGGCTGAAGTCACATGAAAGACACAAACACTCAATAACCACATCACAGGGAGGAACCACTTTTATGCTGTTCCCAGCAGGCCTGATGTTTGGTGCACTTGTGGAAAATGGAGCAGGCACCAATGAAAAGTGAAATGTAAAGTGCTAGTCCAAAAACAGTAGGGCTCAGACTTTGCAGTTCACAATAAAATTAACATTTATTCAGTCTGCAACTCAGGTAGTAAATGGTGGGTTTATCCCAAAACAAGGCTGGAAACACCACCAGGTGGAACTTTTCTGGGTCGAAATGGTTGAGGTGTTACGGGGCTGGGTGTGGACTTTTCCTTAGTTCCCTGGGCCACTTCTTGGTTTTCAATTTCACTGTTGCCTGAAAAAAAGCACAATAGTTAGACAAACTACAGCCCCTCCTTGAAACTGGAATTATGCAGTGCAAACAAATTCCGTTTAAATTAATAAATATGCTATTTGAAAAGTTGACCTAATCAGCATGCAAGTGATGTGAAACTAGACAATGCACAACATTTAGAATAGGGTTGACTAGGCCTTTAAGCAGCAAACAGCATCTGGCTGCTGGCAGGAGAGGCAGGCACTTCAGTCTCAACTAAATTAAACCTTCAAACTTGAATTTATCCAGTACATCAAGTATTGAGAGATGACAGGCTAGGTTTAACCCTTTCTGATGGGGTGGGATTTCTACCCATCTTTAATCCCATTCACTGGGCCAAGAGGGAACTTATTGCTACAAACAGAATTGGGGAGGGGAGGGGTGGGGTGGAGGGCGCAGTTTGGATCAGCACCACTGCAGAGTGGCAGCTGCACCCACTCTCAAGGCCTATTTGATATTGGAGGCAGGAGAGATATCTGGAGGACCATCCTTTATCAGATTGCAGGTTACTACTGCCACGATCCCAGGACATCCACCACATTCCACCCACCAGGCCCAGGGATGGAGGGGAGAAAAATATGGACACTTGCATGAAGTGGACAGGAACATCCTGAGATTAAGGCAGGCAGCCTTATTGCCCATCTTTCTGCTTCCATCCTCTGACAACACAACCTATTTGTATCCTAGTGGATTACTCCACACACCAATGTTTTATTATACACATTCCAGTATGAATGAGTTGGATCATTTGATAATCAGTAAGCATGCGACCTGCTCCAAGATCTCCAACACACTGATCACCAGTAAAAACAAGCACCAACAGGATTTACCTACTTTGATCCAATGGAGGCAGGAAGTAACACACAATCTGCTCAGTGAGAAAGCTGCATCCATGATGTACCAATACCCTGAGGCCCCCACCCCCTCAATACACCGACACAGCCATCCTCAGCAGGAGGAGCAAGAACTCACCATCTATTTCTTCAATAGAAAATCACCTTTGAATACAAACATTGATCTGGAAACTGATAGATCACTGGTGAAACATTAGCTTGGTACATCCCATTTAATACAGTCAGGGAAGGTAGATAATGTTGGAATCTATTTTCTTTGCCAGAGTGACCTGGTACTGCATGCACAAAGGGAATATCTAGATAGCAGCACAATAGTGGAATCAGCAAATTTTTCCACCTGATAATGCATTGAACTGACTCATCTTTTCAAGTACAAAGGTCTTTAGACACAAAACTACAGGTAAGCTCTGCCAGGTTTAATTTAGAGCATTTGATACAACATTTGTAATGCAAAGTTATACTTAACTGCTGCCACAATGTTCAAATCTTTACTAATAGGTTGAAACAACAGCTCCAACATCACTAGTAAAAACTGGTAACCAACAGGGAAATAGCAGAGATCAATTGGGCCAAATAACATTTTGCAGCACAAACAGGTTGTGTTTATATTTGAGTCAATTTCTCATTCTATTCCTACACCAATTTCCACAAGGCTGTAAGCAAGTAAATGCAAGGCCCCAGGAAACATGATCAGAAGTTGCTGTCAATGACTGAAGGATTGTTGAGTGTGTCTGTTATATTTCTGTTACCTTAAGGGAGCACCAACACGTAGGCAGGTTAACCCCTCTATTAAAGTAGGGAACATGTCCCTGCAACATCCTCCATTAAGTGATCATCCACCATCAATAACAGTTTCTAGCTGTGTCAGAAGTTGCAAGCTCCTCAGCATCTCTTTATGTAGAGACAGAATGAGTTAGTATCTGGCAACTTTGCTTGATGTTTTTGCAGTGTTTGTGGCCAGCAAGTTTGCAAACGATGCCATGATATAGGGCAATAGCCACAAGAGCAATGGATAGTCACCATTTAACTTTGCTGCCATTGACAGTTGCTTGAACCCTTCCTGATATGGCCAGCAGCCTTGTATATACTGTTAATGATTCTCCCAAAAATTCCACATTCCCACCCCCTGCCAAATTGGAATGATTTTTTTTTTTAAAAGTTGGTCTATGTATTCCCCATTTTGCAAAATATTAGGTGCATAAGTTATACACGTCATTAGCATGTGTGCTAGAATACTGGAGAATTGGAATTCACTTGGAGAGAAATGACTTGTAATTACAAAAGCACCTTTCAGAACCACAGTATGTCCCAAGAAACTAAATACTTTTGAGGTATAGTCAAATGTAATTGTAGAAAACTTGTCAGCCAATTTGAATACAGCAAACTCCTTCCCACAAACATCATTGTAATAAATGACATATGTTTATGAAATAGGACAAGGTAGACACTTATATCATGCTGGTAGCTATCAGCACAACTCCACCAGTTCATCTTCCACCTCTGGGACAAAAAAGGACATCCCCCTGGAATCTAAAGAATGTGATCTCATTACTATCCACAAGGGGGACAAATCCAATTGTGAAAACTACAGGGGAGATTTCCCTCCTGTCCATTGCAAGTAAGAACCTGGCCCACATCCTCCTGAACTGCCTTCATCCGGTCACTGAGGAGATCCTCCTGGAAACCCAGTGTGGCTTCTGACCATCCTGGGGTACTGCGGGCATGGTCTTTGTGGCTAGACAGAACCAGAAAAAGAGAGTCAGGAGCAAAATCAAGAATTGCTCCTTGACTTCATCGACCTGACCAAGGTGTTTGATTCTTTAAATCGCGAAGCTCAATGGATTGTCCTACAAGGCTTTGGTTGCCCGTTGAAGTTAGTCAATGTGCTGAGACTCCTGCAAAACATGACCTCCACCAACCCAAGTGGAGGATCTGAAACTGGCTTTTCACATCCAGAACGAGGTTAAACAAGGTTGTGTGATCACCCTCACTTTGTTCATCATTTACTTGAATGTCACCATCCACCTTATGCAAGATGACCTACCACCTCGTGTCAGCATTCAGTGTCGTCTGGACAGGAAGCTCTTCAACCTTGGTCACTTCTGGGCAAAAACAAAACTCTCCATGCCTTCAGTTTGCAAATGACTACTGCGTAATGGCTCACTCTGTACAGAACATGCAAAGGATGCTTGACCTCTTCAACCCTCCAAAGATTTGGCTTGTCCTTAAACATTGCCAAGATGAAGGTGTTTCAACCTTCCCTGGGCCAGTTGAACATTCCCATGTCATCCACATAGATGGGGTGGCACTGGAATATGTGCAGCACTTCCTTCATCTTGGCAGCCACTTCTTCCAAGGGAATATCATCGATGAGGAAGTCCAACAGAGTGTCAACTGTGCCAGTACTGCCTTCAAGCTGTGCCATGTCTTTGATTTCCAAAGGTCCCTGTTGTCAAAGGTTCTAGTTTAAGGCCATTGTGTTGACCACGCTCCCCCACTGCAGCAAAACATGGACTGTTTACTGACGCCACATTAAAATCCTTGAGAGCTTCCATCAGCAGTGCTTGTGTCGAATCTTGGGGATCAAATGGGAGGACCAGACTAACACGAGCATCCCCATGAAGCTGTGTCTGCCAGCATTGAAGCCCTGCTCCTGCAGAACCAGCTCCGATGGATAATCCTTTGGTGTATGGATGCCTGAAAACAGCCTCCCTCGGCAGGTTCTCTTCTCAGCTCTGTTGACCAAATCTTAATGGGCAGCCAAAGGAAAAGGTATATGGATATGCTCAAGGTCACCCTAAAGCAGAGGCATTAATACCATTGGCAGGAAGGAAAGTGCTGCCGATCACTCAGCATGGCACCAGCTCCATCAAGGCGCAGGCCACTTCGAGGCTCAGCAACTTGACAGCGAGGCGGAATGGGGCGACAGAGGAAGGACAAGGAAGCCAACCCAGGGCTGCAATTGCCACTCCCCTGTGCAACATGACCCCACTGCAGAACATATGGACCCACATGGACTCTTCAGTCATCTGAAATCTCTCCAAGCTCGATAGATTCCTTGATTCTGAGGGACTGCCAACGATGACAAATAATGACCTGTTTTTGGAATAGGGAAAGGTAGATGTTTAGATATTTGTTTTTTTTTTTAAAGTTCATTTACAGGATGTAGGCTTCGCTGGCTAGGCCAGCATTTATGACCCATCCCTAATGGCCCTTGAGAAGGTGGTGGTGAGCAGCCTTCTTGAACCGCTGCAGTCCGTGTGGTGTAGGTACACCCAGTGCTGTTAGGGAGTTCCAGGAATTTGACCTATTGACAGTGAAGGAACGATGATATATTTCCAAGTGAGGATGGTGAGTGACTTGGAGGAGAACTTCCAGGTGGTGGTGTTCCCATCTATCTATCCTTCTAGATGGTAGTGGTTGTGGGTTTGGAAGGTCCTGCCTAAAAAGCCTTGGTGAGTTTCTGCAGTGCATCTGTAGATGGTACACACTGCTGGCACTGTCAGTGGAGGAGGGAGTGAATGTTTTTGGATGGGGTGCCAATCATGCAGGCTGCTTTGTTCAAGATGGTGTTAAACTTGTGTTGTTGGAGCTGCACTCATCCAGGCAAGTGGAGAGTACTCCATCACAATCCTGATTTGTGCCCTGTAGATGGTGGACAGGCTTTGGGGAGTCAGGTGAGTTACTCACCAAAGGATTCCTAGCCTCTGACCTGCTGATGTAGTCACTGTATTTATCTGGTTAGTCCAGTTCAGTTTCTGGTCAATGTTAACCCCCCCCACGTGGTTGAAAGTGGGAGATTCAGTGATGGTAATGCCACTGAATATCAAGGGGCAAAGGTCATTGCCTGGCAATTGTGTGGCACAAACGTTACTTGCACTTCACATCCCAAGCCCGGATACTGTTCAGGTCTTACTGCATTTGGACATGGACTGCTTCAGTATCTGAGTCGTCATGAATGTGTAATGTTCAGAACCAAATCATCAGCAAACATCCCCACTTCTGACCAGGCTGGAAGGAGGGTCATTGATGAAACAGCTTAAGATAATTGGGCCAAGGACACTACCCCGAGGAACACCCGCAGTGATGTCCTAGAACTGAGGTGACTGACCTCCAACAACCACAACTATCATCTTTTGTGCTATGTATGACTCCAACCAGCAGAGAGTTTCTCCCTTGATTCCCATTGACTCGAGTTTTACTAGGGCTCCTTGATGCCACACTTGGTTAAATATTGCCTTAATGTCAAGGGCAGTCACTCACCTCACTTCAGGAGTTCAGTTCTTTTGTCCATGTTTGAATCAAGGATGTAATGAGGTCAGGAGCTGAGTGACGCTGGTGGAACTCAAATTGAGTATCAGTGAACAGGTTATTGCTAAGCAAATGCCACTTGATAGCACTGTTGATAACACCTTCTATCACTTTACTGATGACAGTAAACTGATGGGGGAGTAATTGACCAGGTTGGATTTGTCCTGCTTTTGGTGGACAGGACACACCTGGGCAAGTTTCCACACAGCCGGGTAGATGCCAGCATTGTAGCTGTACTGGAACAGCTTATCTAGGGGCATCAAGTTCTGGAGCACAAGTCTTCAGTACTATTGCCAGAATGTTGTCAGGGCCCATAGCCTTTACAGTATCCAGTGCCTTCAGCTGTTTCTTGATAACACGTGAAGTGAATCAAATTGGCTAAAGACTTGCATCTGTGATGCTGGGGATCTCAAGGAGGCTGAGATGGATCATCCACTTGGCACCTGTGGCTGAAGACTGTAGCAAATGCTGTGCTGGGCTCCTCCATCATTGAGGATGGAGATATTTGTGGAGCCCCCTCCTCCAGCGACTTGTTTAATTTGTCCACCACCATTCATAACTGCAGAGTTTAGATCTGATCCATTGTTTGTGTAATTGCTTAACTCTTGCACATTCACAACTCCTCAGATACTGAAGCAGTCCATGTCCAAATGCAGCAAGACCTGGACAGTATCCAGGTTTGGGCTGTGAAATGGCAAGTAACATATGTGTCACTTGCTGCTTGGCACATGAATAATCATTTTTAGGTATATCTGGTGCTGCTCCTGGCATGCCCTCCTCCACTTTTCATTAAGCCAGGGTTGATACCATTACCACCAAGCCAGGGGAGAGTGGGGGATATGCTGGGCTATGAGATTACAGGTTGTGTTAGAGTACAATTCTGCAGCTACTGATGGCCCACAGTGCCTCATGGATGCCCAGTTTTGAGTTGCTAGATCTGTTCAAAATCTATCCCATTTAGCACTGTGGTAGTGCCACACAACACGATGGAGGGTGTCCTCAACGTGAAGATGGGACTTTGTCTCCACAATGACTATGCGGCAGTCACTCCCATCGATACTGTCATGGCAGATGCATCTGCAGCAGGCATGTTGGTGAGGATGAGGTAGAGTACGTTTCTCCCTCATTGGTTCCCTCCCTCACCACCTGCTGCAGACCCAGTCTAGCAGCTATGTCCTTTGGGACTCGACCAGCTCGGTCTATGGTGGTGCTACCGAGCCACTCTTGGTGATGGGCATTGAAGTCCCCCACCCGAAGTAAATTGTGCCCTTGCTACCCTCAGTGCTGTTCAACATGGAGGAGCTGTGATTCATCAGCTGGGGGGCAGGGGAATATGTGGTAATCAACAGGAGGTTTCCGTGCCCATGTTTGACTTGATGCCACGAGACTTCATCGGGTCTCGAGATGATGTTGAGGACTGCCAGTGCAATGCCCTCCTGACTGTATACCACTGTGCTGCCACCTCTGCTGGGTTGTCCTGGTGGTGGGACAGGAGATACCTGGTGGTGATAGCGTCTGGGACATTATCTGTAAGGTATGATTCCATGAGTATAATTGTCAGACTGTCGCTTGACTAATCTGAGACAGCTCTCCCAATTTTGACACAAACCCGAGATGTTAGCAAGGAGGGTGAACAGGCTGTTTGCCATTGTGATTTATGGTGCCTAGATCGATGCTGGGTGGTCTGATGAGTTTCATTTCTTTTTATTGACTTTTTAGCAGTTTGATACAACTGAGTCGCTTGCTCAGCCATTTCAGAGGTTATTTAAGAATCAACCACATTAGTGCAGATCTGGAGTCACATGTAGGCCAGGTGAAGATGGCAGACTTCCTTTTCTAAAAGACATTAGTGAACCAGATGGGTTTTTAAAACAACCATTGACAATGGTTTGTTTCATGGTCATCGTCAGATTTTTATTGAATTCAAATTTCACCATCTGCTGTGGTGGAATTTGAACCCAGGCCCCCAGAGCATTTACCCTGGGTCTCGGCTTATCAGTCCAATAACAATACCATTATGCCACAGCCTCCCCCAAGGAGAATATGACCCCTCGAGTCTGCTTATGTGGGAAACCAGAACTTGGTAGCATAAATATAAGATTGTCACTAATAAATCCAATAGGGGATTCAGGAGAAATTTCTTTACCCAGCTGAGTGGTTTAAATGGGGAACTTGCTACCACAAGTAGTGGTTGAGACAACTAGCACAAAAATTTAAAGGCAACACTAGCTAAAGACAAAAGGGGAAAAAAAATAAAGAATTGAGAGATTATGTAGATGTGGTTAGATGAAGTAGAGTGAGTAAACTCATGGAGCATAAACCTGTTCATTTCTGTGCTGCCTATACCATGACCACTTAATAAGTGACATCCTACATCAGGGAACTAAACAATGGAGAAGACAAACTTCACTAGTCGCACCTTTAGAGTGCATTTATTCTCAGGAATGGCTGATGTTGGCAACATTACATTTGTCTATTCCTAGTGGTCATTAGATAGTGGACTTCTTCCTTGAATCACTAGTTTTTGTATCGATACATTGAATGACAAGCAAATTCCTGGATTGTGACTCAATAATAAAGGAACAGCATGTATATCCTTGTTAGGATGGTATCCATCCAAGTGAGCAGTGTTGCATCACTCTCCTGTCTTGGGAATGGTGAAGGGGCTTAAGAGGGTATTAGGCATGGTGATGCCCTGGCTTGTCCAATTCAAGTTTTGATCAAAGGTGATTCACAAGTCATTTCTGCTAGAAAACTCAAATTACAACAGTTAAGATTAGGGGAGTTGGTTGGACGTTTTCTGACTGACATTTATATGGTGGCAAGGTTATCTTCTACTAGTCAGAAATATAAATTTTGCCCAAGTCTTGCCGCAGACTGTTTCATTTTTAGCATGTGGAACAGTTGCCGATTATAGTTTACAGACCTTAGTGATGGAGGACAGTTCTTGCTGAAGCAGCTGCAGATGGTTCGCTGAAGACACTGCTTAAGCGATACCTGCTGCAATGTACTTGGGCTGGAATGATAAGTCAACCTTTGACCAATAACCCACTGAAGTTCATTTCATTTTTTCCCTCCCCACTGATAAGCATTTCAAATCTAAAATGCCCATCAATAGTTTGAATTTATGTCCTATCTTCAAGTTAATTATTTCAATATGATTGAAGTTAACGTTGTACTATTTGCATCACAGCTGCTAGCCAGGCATTCTACATTAAATTTTCAATTCTCAGGATGCAGTTTTTGGCATCAGTCTTGGAACCAGAGATTTGGTCCTTCAACTGTGTTTGTGCTTTTTTTTTTCCACATAAGCAGACTGGTCTAGTTATATTTTTCAAGTATTATGCAACTTTTCTGCAACAATTTCTCTGGAATTCAACCCAGCTTTGAGAAGGTTTCCCCAACTCATTCCTTTATCTCCAATTTGCATCCACAACCACCTCTCTAACCAATGTAAACAATCAGAGTACCCAATCACGATGGAGGCTCCATCAGACCATTCCTCAGCCTTTTCGGGTTATGCTTAAGTTTCTTCAAGCTTGTAAATCCTCACTGATAACATGCTAGTGAAGTTACACTGTCTTTTCCATTTATTTTATCTTTCATATAGTCAGGAGCCAATACTGCACATGATACAATTGTGGCTTACTGAATATTACTTCATTTTGTACTTCATACCTTGAAATAAATTCAAGGATTCAGGTTTGTCTTTTTCTAACCATATCTATTTGTGTAGACATTTGTACAATCTGCACATCAGTGGTCCCTGATCTTCATCTAAAAGCTCACCCACTGATTCCTACAGTGCATTTGGCACTTCACAATACTCAGATTTGAGATATCTATCAATTTGTCACCCTCAATAAATATCACTATTGTTCCATCAATCTCAGTCTGTATCATTTATATCTAAGAACGTTCCCAATTGAAACATTAGCTACGTCATCAAGGAGACCTTTCGAAAGTTTAAGCAAGTATCTCCAGCAGAACTACAACCCTTCGCCAACTCTGCACCAATATATTTAGTTTGGAGAAATCACACTGCTGGCAACTATGGAAAGGGAGTAAGAGAGAAAAGCCAACTTTGGGCCTTTTACTTCATCCATCTATCAAACCACCTAGCAAGTTCATTGATGAGCAAATTGACAGCATTGCTTATCAATCGAATACACTGAATAGTAAAAACACAACCATTTATTTAGCTCAAGCCTTAAATTGACGCGTGGCCCTGGCTACTATTTTGTAGTATAACATAACTGCACAAGCAAGATACTGGTTATCTGCACAAGTAATTGACTCATTTCGTCTGCTTCCAACCCAGTTAACCATTCTTCTTTCCCAGATGAAATAAAGCTAACTTTAGACAGTGTTTTGAAGCTGGAGCAAAGTCATTAAAGTGAATCTGAGTAGATCACTGTCTGTGGTAGTCACCTGTGGGTGGAACAGGAGTAGGCCATTTTGCCCCTCAAGCCTTTTCCACAATTTAATGAGATTGCAGATCAGGCATAATCCAACTTCATTGGTCTCACATCCCTCAATATTTTTGTCTCACAAAAATCCATCAATCTCAGTTTAAAAATGGCCAATTTCTATTTGTGGAAGGGTGTTCCAAACTATGGCTTTTTCAGTGCAGAAAGGTTTCCTTATTTCATTCCTGAAAGATTGGACTAAGTTTTAGATTATGCCCCCTGAGATCGAGACTCCCCAGCCAACAGATATAGTTTCTCCCAGTCTACCCTATCTGTTCCCTTGAGTTCTTGTCAAACCTAATTTCTGATGGAAATTGTTGAATGGCTCAACAGAACTGGTAAAAATTCAGCTTCGCCAATAGCAGATATTAGGCAGCCTTCTGGTTATTCAATTTTAAACTATGAAGCTGGTTCTGAGGTTCCATCTCATTACCAGGAGTAAAGCTTTCCTGTTCTTAACAATCTGAGATGTACACAACTAGAACCCAGAAGGAAATCACAAATTATGAGGTTTACCAATAACACAGCAAAACCCTTCCATTCTCAAACTTTAAAATCCGGAACAGAGAAGACAAGTTTCAAATGTACAGTTTGTGCATGCATTTGTTACCTGACACTCCTACTGGCCAGTGCGAACTATAAGGAGAGAGAAAGGAAATTAGCAAAAGTGGTAGCATTTCCACAATTCAGGTAATTTTTTTTCTTCATGTAAACGCCATAAATCTGAAGGAAATGGCAACCATCAGTTTGAGGGTGGGCAGTTGGAATCTTTCCAGAGGCCATTTACAGAATTCTAGGCTTCACCTTTATCCAAGCAAATGTACTCAATTACTTAATGTTCATTTTTGCTGATGCCAGACTGTACCCAGTCATACCTGTACCACAATGCAGTAGAAACTACAGAACAAAAGGTCATTGGCAAGACTATGCAAGATGTTAATGTCTTTTAAGCAATGTCTCTAACAAGTTATTTAAAGGATTAAAGAGCATTAAAGCACATGGACAAAAGTTGTTCGACAATGCATTCCCTTCATATATAGGTAAGCAATTCTTGTAAAGAAAACTTAGGGCTATGATACTCTGCTGTAAACTTATGCTCAGAAAGCATACAGCCTGTCCCCTACACAAGACATGTGGGAGCATGCCATTAAACAAGAAACCCTTGTTTCTGAAAAGTTTCAGCATAAAGCTAAAGCTGGACGATTAGAAAAATTCAGATTAAAATGAAACAGGATGAGACATGATAAATGTCAGGTCCATTGTACAGTGGAGAATCAAGCAGAAGAGTGCAGAGAATTGAAAAAGGAAATGGGCAACAAAATTAGTCTATTTTCATACCTACTAAGTAACAAAAGGAAAAACTAAAGCATTCACAAAGAGTAAAATGATATTCAAAAAAAGGGTGGTGTTGATTATAGATCAAAATGGAATTCTTTGTGGAGGTTGCAGGCATGACTTCACAAACTACGAAAGCTTTGCATCAGTTTTCACTAAGGACAATGCTGCAAGTCTTGCAGTAAAGAGAAACTGGATAGGGTAAAAATAGAAGATGTACTTTAAGGTTGCCAACACACAAAGTAAAGGCCTGGTCCAGATGAGATACATCCCGTTGCTGAGGGAAGGGTGGAAATAGCAGAGCCTCTGGATGGGCATGATGCCAGGGGACTGCAGGAGTGCAAAGAGATAAACCCAACAACCCTATAGCCAGTTATCAATGTCAGTCGTGGGGAAACCTCCAAAAACAATGTTAATTGTCACTTGGAAAATGTAAAAGTGTTAATAAATAACAGTCCATACTGACTTAAAGGAAAAAATGTCTGAAACTTGATAAGAGTTCAAGTAAATAAAAGTTAAAGATAGTGTATATGGACTTCCAAAAGTTGGGTAAAACACCTCAAAGCCCACAAGATTAAAAGGGGGACAGAAACAAGAATAGCAGTGAAGGGTTATTATTCAGGCTGGAGGGAAGTATACATGATGCCCAGTGGGGTCAGTATGAGGACCACTGTTCAAATGTATATTAATGACTTGGACTTCCAATTTACAATAAATTTCAAAGCCTGCAGACTACATAAAATTCAAAAGCAAACAGTGAAGGGAATAGTAGCTTCAGAAGGCAGAAAGATTGGTATACTCCTGGCAGATTAAATTTAATAAAGAAACATGAAGTGATGCATTTTAGAGGGGAGGAGGGGATGCAGTATAAACTTAAATAATGCAATTTTAAAAGGGGTCCAGAAACAGAGACCTGATCATGACACCAGCAATGGTAGTGGGAATAAGAGCAGGGGAATAACAGACCTGGCTAGAGACAGTAGTGACAATGGCAGAGAAGAGAGAGCACAGGGGAACAGAACTGCTTGTGTTTCCAAAAAAAAGCAAGGAATGATGTCAGAGGGCAGTATGCAAGTGATTGGTGAGTATTTTTTGGTGAGGTTTTTTTTTTAAAAGGGCAGTGATTTAAACTAGAACTGGGAAAATATAAATTAAACTAATAAAATTGAAATCAAGTATAACAATAGAATGAGAATAAGAATATTAGCATTGAATTGGCCTAAAGGCATTAGTTAAAAGTATTTTAAACAAAATATCAACCTAATTCTAAAGAGGAAAGAACATTTTTCTTAGATCATAAATGGGCAGCTTAGACCTGTTCTTTGCAGTTCTGTGCCAATTGGGAACTTCAGGACCATGCATTTAAGGGAGGGACCATGTGTGCCAGAATTGTCTTTTTAATTTATTCATGGGAGTGGGTGTTGCTGGCTAGGCCAGCATTTATTGTCCATCACTAATTGCATTCAAGTTGCTGGTAAGCTGCCTTCTTGAGCTGTAGTCCATGTGATGCAGGTACACCCACAATGCTGTTAGGGCAGGAGCTTCAATATTTTGACGGTGACGGAAATACAATATATTTCCAAGTCAGGATGGTGTGGGGCTTGGAGGGGAACTTCCAGGTAGCATTCCCATGTATCTGCTGCCCTTGTCCTTCTAGATGGTAGTGATTGCAGGTTTGGAAGATGCCAGTGAAGGAACCATGGTGAGTTCCTGCAGTGCATTTTGGAGATGGTACACACTGCTGCTACTGTGCATTGGTGGAGGGAGTGAATGTTTGTGGATGGGGTGCCAATCAAATGAGCTGCTTTGTCCTGGATGGTGTCAAGCTTTCTGCGTGTTGCTGTAGTTGCACTCTTCCAGGTAAGTGGAGAGTATTCCATCACACTCCTGACTTGTGCCTTGTAGATGTGGACAGGCTTTGGGGAGTTGGGTGGCAAGTTGGTCTCTGCAGAATTCCCAGCCTCTGACCTGCTCTTGTAGCCCCAGTATTTATATGGCTGGTCCAGTTCAGTTTCTTATCAATGGCAACCCCCAGGATGTTGGTGGATTCAGTGATGGTAATGCCATTGAAGGTCATGGGGAGATGATTAGATTCACTTTTGTTGGAGATGGTCATTACCTGGCACTTGTGTGGTGCAAATGTTACTTGCCACTTCTCAGCCCAAGCCTGAATATGGTCCAGGTTTTGTTGCATTTGGACAAGGGCAGCTTCAGTATGAGTCATCATAAATGGTGCAGAACATTGTTGGATCATCAGCAAACAGCCCCACTTCTGACCTTATGATAGAAGGAAGGTCATTGATGAGGTAGCTGAAGATGGCTGGACACTTCCTGAGGAATTCCAGTTCCTTCTGTTCAAGTGTAATAAACTTCCAGGACTACAGGAATAAGCTGGGGAAATGGGACTGACTGGATTGATCAAAAAGAGCTGGTTGGACTTAAGGGCCTCCTGTGTAATAATTACCAACTCAAAAGAGCAAATTATGCTTAACAAAGTTAGTTTAACTTGAGACACTCCTCACGTTCCACATGATCTATTCACACTTCCATAAGGCACCACAAAGGGAGATTAACAAGAGTGAAAGCACATGGAATAAACATGAATGCTGGATTCAGCAGGTGTGGCAGCAACTAAGAAAAATAGTTAACATTTCATCAGAACTGGAAAAAGCTACAGATGTAACAGGTTTAAAGTAAAGAGGCAGGAAAAGCAGAGAAAGAAGGAAAATCTGATAAAGTGGAAAACTGCACTGCTTTGAGAAGCTGGCATGGACTCAATGAATGACCCCCTCCTGCCATAATGATTATATGGCTTTAAAACAAGAGAGATTATGTGATAAAAGGGGATGATGGTGCAAGGTATTATCCCTTTTCTCACCATCATTTAATTTCTCTCATCTTCCACCCAGAGCTTTGCTTTTAGACTTTCCTCCCCTCCCCCTTTTCCTCTGCAAGAAAGCTGCAAGGGGCCAATAATAGATTAAATGAGCAGGTAAAAACTGGCAAGTGAAGTTTAATTTGCACAAATGAAATAAATATTATTGCTCAGCTCTACAGATGGCAAAGGACACTTGTCCACTTGCAGAAGGCACACTGGAAGGAAAAAAATGTAGGGAGAGAGCATGGCATGGTCATGGAAAGGTTATATGCTATACTCTTTATCATTTGCTACTGGGCATCCTACACAAGTTATTTACCTAGAGTTCATGTGCAAAATGATCACCATTCTTTTAGTATGGTGTGAACCTTCATTAAATCTTCAATAGATTACAGCAGGTGCAGGACCAATTATCCTTCAGGGTGAAAAAATGTGGATAGAGAGACAAGTGGGGCTTGGCCTAAATAGCCAAGTGGTTATGGTCCTGGGCTTGTAACCCCAAGATCAAGAGTTCAAATCTCACAATGGCAAAACTATGAAACAATGTAACTTCATCTGAATAGGAACAGATGGAAATGTGTTTGTACTCAAGAGTTACAGAGACAAGTGGGCTTGGCCTAAATAGCCAAGTGGTTATAGTACTGGGCTTGTAACCCCAAGATCAAGAGTTCAAATCTCACAATGGCAAAACTATGAAACAATGTAACTTCATCTGAATAGGAACAGATGGAAATGTGTTTGTACTCAAAAGAGTTATAGAGACAAGTGTAGCATTGTAAGCAACAGAAAATTGTTCATAGGAACAGCTATAAAGTTAATCGGGAGAGGATGTGATACTAAAAACTCCAAAACCTCTAACCATGGCCTCAGTGAATTTGAGATATGAGAACTTGCATATCCTGTCTGGAAATTAGGGCCTGGACATCCTGTGTCATTTGGGCATAATTAAGGGGAACAGGAGGGAAGAGGGAGGTCAGAACTTCTAACAATAACTGACAAATATCTAGTTCATGATTTGTGTTAATATTTTAGAGGTAATGTCTAGTCTGGAAAGATTAAAAGTTTAACTGTAGAAAAATGGGATAAATGTAATTAAAGCAGCTTGGAATCTATTACACTTAAAAAGGTTTGGGCCATGTTGACTTAAAGGGTTAAAAGCTGGAAAGGCAAGAGCCATAAGGCAAAAATGGGCTTAATTAGCTGGAGACATGTCTAGACTGCACTTCTTTGCAAGCAGTAGAGAGATTTATTTTGGGTATTCGTTTAAAAACCAGTGAACCTGAAAGACTTCATGGAGATAGGTGGAGCTTGAGAAGGTTTTCTGGATTTCAATTTATCCACGTGACTGCTGGGAGAGCAAGTGTTCTGCAGCAGGGGAAAGACTATACAAAAGGGTACTGCTATTAACAGCTCCAGGCAGTTAGGGCTTGAAGCAGCCCTGGTAGCCATTGGTGCAGTTGAGAGTTGCAGTTTGCACCTTGTGTGGTTTGCAGCTCAGAGAAGCCCTGGGAGCAGTTTTCTGGGATGCTGAGAAAGCCATTGGTTCCATGCTGAGGAAAGTTGGGGCTCAGAGAAGCCTGGGAGCCATTTATAGGAGGCTGGAAAAAGAGTTTGGGAAAAACCAGGGGCAGTGCCAGCTTAGTGAGACTAGCAGTCAGAGAGTTGGAAGTGTGCCAGCAATTAGAGATGGGAGTGCAGCTTTATGGAATGTAGTCTCAGGAGAAGAGACTGAACCATTAGGTGAACAGTTGAGACAGTTCAAGTTGGAACAGCTTTTGAGGGAACTCAGAGGCTAAATTTCTGAAAGTTAAGAGTTAAAAGTCCTCATCAGGGAGACAGAATTTCAACAAGATTGGTGACTTGCAGTGCACACTGACATCTGGGTAGGTTGGTGACTTGCAGTGCACACTGACATCTGGGTAGGTTGGTGACTTGCAGTGCACACTGACATCTGGGTAGGTTGGTGACTTGCAGTGCACACTGACATCTGGGTAGGTTGGTGACTTGCAGTGCACACTGACATCTGGGTAGGTTGGTGACTTGCAGTGCACACTGACATCTGGGTAGGTTGGTGACTTGCAGTGCACACTGACATCTGGGTAGGTTGGTGACTTGCAGTGCACACTGACATCTGGGTAGGTTGGTGACTTGCAGTGCACACTGACATCTGGGTAGGTTGGTGACTTGCAGTGCACACTGACATCTGGGTAGGTTGGTGAGGAATCAGTGTGACCTGTCTTAGTTGCATCCGCCATTTAATGTGCAAGTGTCGTGTTTGACTACAGTTTACCTGTTAATTCATACTTCATGTTAATTCTGAATGTTAGGAAAGTAAAACAATATCTAATATTCTATCTTCATAAAGTTTATTTTATTTAAAACCATGGAATCTTGTGACTATTCTTGTGGGTAACTGGGATTTCAAACTGTCCACTTTAAACAAAGTTACTGGTCCCTAGCCAGATCGTAACACAAGGCAATGGCAGATTTATTAAATGAGTACTTTAGTCGTTTTCACAATAAAGGATGAGAACAGTAAATTACTACTGATAGAAAGGAAAATAATAAAAGGAGGGACTCATTGAATTCAATAAGAATATAAAAACAGTAATGGAGAAAAATAATGAGACTCCAGAAGGATAAAAATCCCGGACCTGTAACTCCAGAAGTGATAATTAATTTTTTTTAAGTTCCTTTAATTCCAAATTGTACCATTAAATTGGAAATTTGTTAACATCATCCCATTAATTAAGATTGGTGAAAGAAACCAGATAACTAGTCCTGTCAGTTTGATGAAGTGTCATACGGACTTGAAACGTTAACCATCTTCCTCTCCACAGATGCTGTCAGGCCTGCTGAATTTTTCCAGCTATTTTTGTTTTTGTTTGATTTCCAGCATCCGCAGTATTTTGCTTTTATCCCGTCAATTTAATGTCAGTTGTTGGGAAATTAGAATAGTCATTAGGGCTAGAATGACTAAGCATTTGAACAAATGAGCTGATGAGTGTCAGCTTGAATTGTTCAGCGTCACTTTGATTAAGACAAATAAGTAATAAGATTTTAAATAAGAGATCAGCAAAAATGAGAGCACACAAAGGAGGTAATCTTTTAACTCTGGAGATAGTGGATATAAAAGAAAGACACTCCGATTGGTGGGGTGCAACAAGTGGTGCCTCCCTCCCCCACCAGGGGGTGTTCTAGAGACTCAACTTTCATTTGACTGGATATTATATCTGTTCCTTTATCCACATTTGTAGATGATACAAGTTAGGAGGGAGCAGCAAGTTACAATAGGATGTGAACAAATTAAGTGAGGGCAAAACTAAGGCAATTGGAGGGATAGACTCACTTCAGCCATCATTAACCCAAGTATCTGAGCATGCTCACTCATTTATATTTAAATTGTGTCCACGTCACTGAAACAGATCAAAAACATGTCCTGCTGGCACCTCAGAATCCTGTTTGAAATTTGGTTTATGATTGTCAGCTCATGTTAAACCATTTTTCTGCACAGCTCACCAGAACTCAAAAAAAAAACTATAGTTCTTGCTTCAATTTTTAAAAATTTAAGATTTAAAATGTGGATGAATGAAAATACATGTATGAAAAAGATTGTACAAGGCACAATGGGAATTAAAAATAATGCAGACATGAAGTTACACTATCCATGGAATGATGGCAGTGAGCTTCAGGCTCAAGTTGGACAATTTTCAAGAGGTGTGTAACAATCCTGGCAAAAAATGTTCACACACTGAAGTATAAGGTGCATTAAAGCAGTCTAGATGTTTAACTGATCTGCCAATGAATTCAGGTGTCAGGTGCAGATACCACAGTTGACTGAAAGGTGTTCAAAGCTTGTATTCAGTAAAATACCAGCAGCAAGTAGAGCTGTAATCAGCCATACTACCAATGTTATTCAAGTCCCGATGCACTAAATGAGTACTGTTCTGAAATGCTTGTGGTGCATAATTCCTTCCAACTGGTATTGAGACTAGGTAGACTAAGAACAGGCTACAAAAGTTTGGACCTTCAGTCTTAAATTAGAGGGTGGACTCAAACATTCCCTCGTATAATTAGAATAGGATAAGATAACTGGTTATTACAAGCAAAATAGACAGGACAGCAGTCTCTCCAAACCTGAACTAAAATGACTAGCAAGAGAGTGATATCAGCTCAACCAGCATCTCCCTGCGCTGGCTTTATTGGATAGGGATAGGCTCGTTAACTGCAAACTAACAAAGACAACAAGCTGAATGAAGAGATGTCTGAACCATGTCACAACGACATTAGAAGCTGTAAAAATCAGACCACTTATACGGAGTTAGCATTTAACTAGACTACAATCAATATTCTCAAAGCACTGAAGAGGTCAATGCTGCAACCTGAAGCCTGTATAAAGCCACTTTGAAAAATTTCAGGTTTAACAGTGGAAGTCCAGTTTAAAGATTCAACATGCAGAAGTCAGCAATTCTAGCCAAAGCTTGCTACTGTGTTTAAAATACAGATTAGCTAGGATGCATAGATTTCAGGGAAATTAGCACATAGTAAGTGTCCTAACAGCCATGTATTTATCATAGCCTCCACAGTTCTGGTTTTCTAAAGGAACCCACTCCTTCCTGTCTGTGCCAGTCTATTTACTAACAGGCATTTAAAAAAAATGCAACAGATAAGCAAGATTCCCTGCAAAATCCACCAAAGGGTGGCTAGGTGCTAACTCCTTGCTGCAAAATTCTAGCAGTTTAATTAGTCATGGCTTTAATCTCCTGACTACCTGAGAATTGAAGAGCCTCTAGTGAGAGAAGTCACTGGAGTGCAATAATGATTAAATCCATATTCCCTCAGCCATGGCCACGCATGGATAGGAGACCAAGGTTCATCCTCAACAAACAGTGCAACAATTACAAGTACTTTTCCTAATAGTGAAATAACTGCAGCTACTGTCACCATCTCAATAAGAAACCTGCAATAAAAAAAACAGTTTAGATCCAGTCTTTTCATAGGAGTCACTTCTCTTTCTCCCACCATCTAGATAGACTATGCATCCCCAATGGTAACAAGCTTAAGTATTCCCACTGGCTGATTTATAATTTAGACACACAAACAAGATGCCAGGTCTGTAAGTGAGTTGGTCTGGTCGATTTCTGCTGGGATATGAGACTGATATTGGCCTCAGTGTCCACCTGTTGAGAAAAAAAAACAAACAAGGTTTGACACGCAGTTATCCAGGCTGGAAATGCACTTGGATCATGACTTTGACCTCCCAGAGAAATAACCTGCCAAAAGTCAACATTCATGAATGGCTACCTGAGGGAACAGTCAGAAGATGACTGACATCCATTGAATGACAAACACCCTTTTCAAAGAAGAGTCGGCAATACCAGATTATAGTCAGAGCCCAATTTTGATCTTCTTAAAACAGGAATGCATAACCTCTTCTATTATATAAAAAATTAGAGCCAGCCTCAAGCCAGTATCACTGACGCTTTCACAATTTTAGCAATGCAATAAACTTCTCTTTTTGGATAAATCCAGTTAAATTCAAATCAAAGTCTAGGATTTACTGTGAAAAGGTTTCCAAGTTCCTCCATATACCAGTGGCCCTTAAGCCCTAGTTCCTATACAGTTATTGACCAAGTCTTAAGAGGGCAGCATTCCAAAAGCTTTCAAGCGCCACTCAAGATTCAATGGTTGATAATGTTCCTGCAGTGGGTTTCACAGGACTGACCAAGTTTTGGCCTAGGTGCAAGTTACTGAAATCTAAAAACAATTCTTAGGAACTGCAATGACTGAAACCAGGCTAGCATGCTTTTCTGATGCAAAATGTAGATTAGCTTCACAGGAGCCAGTTAACCAGACAGAACCCAACAGCAAGTGCAGTGAGTCATTTCAGATTGGTTAATAGCAGTGTTAGTTCATGCAAAGCATTCAGCAGCCTACAGCTGACACATGGAAGCAAGACTGGGACAGTTAGCAGTACTGCATGAGGAAATCCAGCTAACAAAGATACCAGGTATTGCAGTTTAAAAAAACTTTACATCTACCTCATGTAAACTTATTCAATAAACAAATCACAAGCTTCATAAGGCTGTTTTAGGACACAGATTCAGAAAACACAGGAAACACTGGGGGAAAGCTAAAGATGAATCTCCACCATGCCAGTTACTCCAGAATCTTACTTACATGAATCTGGGCACTTTTCATCTTTCCCAGTTGTGAAGTCCTGGATTTTAAAAAAAGTGTTAAAATATAATTAGCATGAAAATCAAGGCTATAGACAAATCCAAATTGTTAAATATCACCATGCACAATAGCAGGAATAGACAAATCAGCAAATTTAACATGGAAGCATTAATACTGCACTGATACAGAGAAAGACCCCAGGTCCACACAGAGCCAAGTTAGTTCAGCTGGGGCAGCACTTGAGGCATTGCATTGAATCCTGCTATCCCATGGGACAGGGGTGGAAACCTCCACTCAAGTAATAAATATTTGGGGAAACTTTTCCAGTGGTTAAGCCACATACACCAAGAATACAAAATATTTAAAACGTGCTGGAAAGATTCAGGTCAGACAACATCTGTGCTAAATTATACATAAGCAAAACACTGCAGATGCTAGAAATCAAATTAAAATAAAAAATTCTGGAAATAATCTTCGCAGAGAGCAGATCTGTGCTGAATCCACTTTCAGTAGGAGTGCTCCAACTGACCACAGCACTTCAGTTAGTGAGAAGGGAGTCCTAGCCCCAGTTAATATTTAGGCACCTCTTCAGAAGGGTGTTCATGTCAGGTTGTCAACATTTATTTTGTGTGTGGCATCTGATTGTATATGCAGTACACAGTCACTGCAGTGTCATTTAAATACAACTAGATGGAGAAATGGAGGGAAACAGTGTCAGAATGAGAAAGTATTCTGAATATAATTGGTGAGCTAGAAGCACAAATTGTGGTGGGGAAATGATACACCACTAACACTAGCTTGGGCTAGAGTAGGATAAAGGATTGGTTAGCTAACAGGAAGTTGAGATTTGGGATAAATGGTCCTTTTTGGGTTGACCAGCTGTAACTAGGAGTGCCACAGGGATCAGTGCTGGGGCCTCAACTTTTTACAATTTATATAAATGACTTGGATGAAGGGACTGAAGGTACAGTTGCTAAATTTGCTGATGACAAAGGTGAGTAGGGAAAGTAAGTTGTAAAGAGGCCATAAGGAGGCTACAAAGGGATATAGATAGGTCAAGTGAGGATCAAAAATCTGGCCAATGGAACATAATGCGGTAAAGTGTGGAAATTGTCCATTTTGGCAGGAAGAATGAAAAGGAAGCATTATCTAAATGGTGAGAGATTGGAGAGCTCAGATACAGAGGGATCTGGGTGTCCTAGTGCATGAATCGCAAAAGGTTAGCGTGCAGGTACAGCAAGTAATTAAGAAAGCTAATAGAATTATTGTTTATTGAGAGGGGAATTGAATACAAGAGTCAGGAGGTTATGCTTCAGTTGTACAGGGCACTGGTGAGATCACAATTGGAGTACTGTATACAGTATTGGTCTCCTTATTTAAAGAAATATATAAATGCATTGGACACAGTTCAGAGAAGATTTACAAGACAAATACCTGGAATGGGCAGGTTGTCTTATGAGGAAAGGTTGACAGGCTGGGCTTGTATCTGCTGGAGTTTAGAAGAGCAAGAGGCGACTTGACTGAAACATGCAAGATCCGGAGGAGTCTTGGAAGGGTGGATGTGGAGAGGATGTTTCCTCTTGTGGGAGAATCTAGAACTAGGAGTCACTGTTTAAAAATAAGGGGTCAGCCATTTAAACCAGCTGAATTTTGAGGGTTGAGTGTCTTTGGGACTCTCAAAAGTCAGTAGAAGCAGAGTCTTTGAATATTTTTAAGGCAAAGGTAGATAGAGTTTTGATAAGCCAAGAGGTGTAAGGTTATTAGCGCAGGTGGGAATGTGGAGTTGAGGTCACAATCAGATCAGCCATGATCTTATTGCATGGTGGAGCAGGCTTGAGGGACTGAGTGGCCTACTCCTGCTCCTAATTTGTATGTTCAGTCCATCATGTATTACAAGATACCCAGATTCTCTACAGCAAAACAAGTTACAAGTCTAGCTGAATAGTGTCAGATTGGTTTAAACAGTATTTACCAGAGTGCTTGGGGGTGTTTTCACAGTGTCAAAGATGCCACTTGTCTTGCCACCAGGAGGGTTTCTCCGTTGCTTTGGATCTGGTGTTTCAGTGGTAGCTGCTCCAAAGATGCCGCTGCTCTTTCCACCTAGAAATAGCAGAAAAGAAAGAGCTGTACAGCAGAAACACAGGAACCATGTAATAAGAGACATTTCCATACCAGTCAGCCATACCTGAATTCCAGCTCTTTCTAAAGAAATGGTGCTGATGTAAAACATTTTCTTACTGGATGATCAACTGTGTTGTAGCAAAGGAGGCAGTGTTTGTTTAGGCAAATTACTTAGAACTAGTTCATGCAGTTTCATCCCACCTCTTATTAGCTGTGACATTGGAAGTTTGGTAAATTGGTAGCAGTGACACCGCTATCGACACAAGTTTCGCTCATATTTTGACTAGCTAGAGGGAATGTATGACAACCTGAAGCTGATCTCCTGAGAGTAGCCAGTACATACCAAAACAGGAACATAGAAGCAGCTGAGTTTTGATATCCATGTATGAATTCAACTAAACCTCCCTGGAAATGCATACACAGAAGCTGTCTTTTCAGATGTCCAAATGGTTTTAAGTTACATAAGGTAAGAAACAGGAGTAGGCCATTCAACCCTCAAACTTATTCCACCATTCAATGAGATCCTGGTTGATCTGTATCTTAACTCCTTAAGTGTCGGAATATACAGCAAGCTGGTTACAAAGCAGAAGTAGGTTAAGGATAGCTACTTGGATTGGCAAAAGGTGGGAAATAGTGTTCCACAAGGATTGGTGCTGGGGCCAGCTGTTCACTGTTTACAAAAATTTTGTACAATTCCAAAATTTGCAGACTGTAGGGTGTAGTTACAGAGGAGGACTGCATCAAAACACATGGAAGATATTAATAAACTTGCAGAATAGGCATGTAATTGGCAAACAGGGATTAAGTGTGAGGTGGTACATCTTGGTAGTAAGAACAAGGGACCTCCTACTCCTTGGAAAGAAACGGTCAGAATGACTTCATTAACATCAAGGCAACATTTGACCAAGTGGGGCATCAAGAAGTCCAAGCAAAACTGAAGTCAATGGGAATCAGGGGAAAACAGAAAACTCTCCACTGGCTGGAGTCATAAAGGGAGATGGTTGAGAAAATGTTGGAAGCCAACCACCACAGCCCCAGGACATTGCCGTTGCTTCATTAACAACCTGCCTTCCATCATAAGGTCAGAAGTAGGGGCGTTCGCTGACAATTGCATGGTGTGCAGTACCATTCTTGACTCCTCTGATACTGAAGTAGTCATGCCCATAAGCCGCAAGACTGGGACAACATTCAGGCTTGGGCTGACAAGTGGCAAATAACATTTGTGCCACACAATTGCCAGGGAATGACCATCTCCAACAAGAGAGAATCCAACCATCTCCCCATTACAGTCAATGGCATCTGAATCTCCCACTGTCATCCTGGAGGTTACCATTGGCCAGAAACTGGACTGAACTGACCAGTCATAATATTATGACTACAGAGGTTAGATTAGGAATTCTGCAGCAAGTAACTCAGCTCGACTCCCTGAAGCATGTCCACCATCCTGTCTACAAGGCACAAGCCAGGAGTGTGATGGAATACTCTCTACTTGCCTGGACGAGTGCAGCTCCAACAATACAAGAAGCTTGACATCATCCAGGATGAAGCAGCTTCTTGATTGTTTGTGGATGGGGTGCCATTCACTCCCTCCACCATCAACACGCAGCAGCATGTACCACCTATAAGATGCACTGTAGCAACTTACCAGGTCTCTTTCAACTGCAATTTCCAAACCTGTGACCTTTACCACCCAAAAGGACAATGTTGCAGATGCATGAGAGCACTACTACCTGCCAGCCACACCGTCCTGACTTCACTGTCATTGGGTCAAAACCCTAGAACTCCCTAACAGCATTGTGTGAGTATCTACACTATGGACTGCAGCAGCTCATCACCTTTTCAACAACAATCAGTGGTGGGCAACTAATGCTGGTGTTAACAGGGGAACTCATCCCATGAAGTAGTAAAAAGGGTCTAAATGCAGCAGGCAAAGAAATCTAGAGGTGCAAAAACACAGCAACAGGTTATTTAGGCCATAAAGACAAATAAAGCACTGGGATTCATTTCTCGTGGGATAGAATTGAAAAGCAGAGATATTAAATGTCTCCATATTTTTGAGAGGGTTAGAAGTACTGGAGAGGATGCAAAAATAAAAATTGTAAGGGTGATACCTGAACTAATACTCAGGAAAGATTACAAGCTGGAGGGTGATCTGACTGAAGTCTTGAAGATTACAAAAGGTTTGATAGGGTAGATATATTACAGAAAATATATGTTTCCAGTCATGGGGAGACCAAATCTAAGGTTGATACTTACAAGACAGTCATGAATAAAACCAACAGGGAATTCAGCAGAAACTTCTTTACCTAGGAGATTAATTAGAATCTGGACCCAGCCCTCTAAAACTGATGAAGGTGATAATGTCAATAAAAGTAAGGAAATGGCTGACATGTTCAGTCATTACTTTATCAGTATTTACAGCAGAGGAAGAGGTCAGTATGCTATCAATCTAAAGGAAATTAGTACTGAATCAGGGACAGGAAATAACCAAAATTAACATAAGCAAAGTAACAATAAAAAAGAAAATAGCACTAGAATAACAAATCCCCTGGAACAGATGATGCCACCTGGTGCTCTAACTATAATCTTCCAAGGTTCTCCTGACACAGAAACCATTCCTTTAGATTGGAAAATTGCATATGTCACTGAACTGAAGAAAAGGGAGGGAGTAAAGCCATGAAATTGGGCCAGTTAGCCCAACATCTGTTGTCAGGAAATTGCTGAATTCTAATTTAGGATAGGGTGACTTTTCAAGGTGTGCAATTTTCAGCTGATTGGAGAGAGCCAGCAAGGGTTTGTATAGGGCAGGTCAGTCTGATCAACCAATAGGATTTTTTTTGGTGACAAAAGCGGACAAGAAAATGATTATGGATTTGTTATTTATATGGAGCCCCAGAAGGCAATTGATAACATTCCTCACAGGACACTATTAACTAAAGATGCAATTTATGGAATTGAAGGCAAATTATTGACCTGGTTGGGAAATTGGTTGAGCAACAGGAGAGTAGGGATAATATACAGGTACTCTTAATTAGCAGATTAACTAACAACATTCTGCTCTGCTTCACCGCTGCTGCCTCAATGGAGTTGTTCTGCTTGCAGTACTGCATAAGTAGAAATTTCCTCCAATTAAACATTGTGAAAACCAGAACCATTGTCTTCAGCCTCCATGACAAACTGTTCCCTAGCCACTGATTCTACATCCTTCCAAGCCACTGCCAGGCTAAACTAGACTGATACAATCCAAGTATCATATTTGAACTAAGAACTCAGACACAAGCATATGTATAATTCAGTATAATGGCCATCCAGACACAATTTTCACTTTCATAATGTTCTTAAATATGAGGGATTATAGGGAACATGTAAGACAGAAATTCAGTCATCAGGCAACTCAACCAGACATTACATATTGGGAGCTCATGAATTTCCACAGCTACCTTGACTACAGGAGTTGGAGCTCTATTCCATTCCCCCAGTTTCTCAAACTCCATGCGTATGTTCAAACAATGCAACCTTCTATAGTAGCAGTTCAATGCATCTTCCATGTTCCTCAGCAAAGGATTTTTTCCCCATCCCTAGCATGGTTGACAGGGTCCTACACTGCATTCAATTTATTTCACACCTCTGCTCTCACGCCATCCCCTCCCAGAATTACAATAGGGCTCTCCATGCCCTCACCTTCCACCCCACTATGCTCTGTATTCAACAGATCATCCTCTTCCATTTCTGCCACCTCCAGTGAGATGCCACCACCAGATACATCTTCCCCTGCTCTTCCCTTTCAGCATCCCAAAGGGATTGTTCCCTCCTTGACATCCTGATCCACTCCTCAGTCACACAAAACAACCCCTCCCTTTCCTTTTGCACTTGCATGGAAAGGTGCCAGCAGGATACCTTTTTTTCATTCATTAGGCTTCATTGGCTAGGCCAGCATTTATTGCCCATTCCCAGTTGCCCTTGAGAAGGTGGTGGCAACCTGCCTTCTTGAACCGCTGCAGTGCTGTTAGGGAGGGAGTTCCAGGATTTTGACTCAGCGACATTGAAGGAACGACAATATATTTCCAAGTCAGGATGAGTGACTTGGAGCGGAACTTCCAAGTGGCGGTGTTTCCATGTGTCTGCCCCTCTTGCCCTTCTAGGTGGTAGTGGTCGTGGGTTTCAAAGGTGCTGTCTAAGGAGCCATGGTGAATTTCTGTAGTGCATCTTGTAGATGGTACACACTGCTGCTACTGTGCGCCAGTGGTGGAGGGAGTGAATGTTTGTGGATGTGGTGCCAATCAAGTGGACTGCTTTGTCCTGGACAGTGTCCAGCTTCTTCAATGTTATGGGTGCTGCACTCATCCAGGCAAGTGGGGAGTATTCCATTACACTCCTTGTGCCTTGTAGATGGACAGGCTTTGAGGAGTCAGATGGTGAGTTACTCATCACACGATTCCTATCCTCATACCTGCTCTTATAGCCACAGTATTTATATGGCTAGTCCAGTTCAGTTTCTGGTCAATGGTAACCCCCAGGATGTTGATAGTGGGGGGTTCAGCGATTGTAACGCCATTGAACATCAAGGGGCAATGGTTGGATTCTCTCTTGTTGGAGATGGTCACTGCCTGACACTTGTGTGGTACAAACGTTACTTGTCATTTATCAGCCCAAGCCTGGATATTGTCCAGTCTTGCTGCATTTGGACATGGACTGCTTCAATATCTGAGGAGTCACGAATGGTGAATATTGTGCAATCATCAGCGAATATCTCCATTTCTGACCTTATGAAAGGAAGGTCATTGATGAAGCAACTGAAGATGGTTGGGCCTAGGACACTACCCTGAAGAACTGCAGTGATGTCCTGGAGCCGAGATGACTGACCAACAATCACAACCTTTGTGTTAGGTATAACTCCAACCAGTGGAGAGTTTTCCCCCTGACTCCAGTTTTGCAAGGGCTGCTTGATGCCACACTCGGTTAAATACTGCCTTGATATCAAGGGCAGTCACTTTCACCTCAGGAATTCAGTTCTTTTGTCCATGTTTGAACCAAGGCTGTAATGAGGTCAGGAACTGAGTAGCTCTGGCAGAACCCAAACTGGGCATAAGTGAGCAGGTTATTGCTAAGCAAGTGCCACTTGATAGCACTGTTGCTGACCCCTTCCATTACTTTACTGATGATCAAGAGTAAACTGGTGGGGCAGGTTGGATTTGTCCTGCTTTGTGTACAGGACATACGTGGGCAATTTTCCACATAGCTGGCAGTGTTGTAGCTATACTGGAACAGCTTGGCTCAGGGCACAGCAAGTTCTGGAGCACAAGTCTTCAGTACAATTGCCAGAATATTGTCAGGGCCCATAGCCTTTGCAGTATCCTGTGCCTTCAGCCATTTCTTGATATTATGTGGGGTGAACCGAATTGGCTAAAAGCTGGCATCTGTGATGCTGGGGACTTCCGGAGATGACAGAGATCATCCACTCGGCACTTCTGGCTGAACATTGTTCAGAAGGCTTCAGCCTCATCTTTTGCACTGCTGTGCTAGGCTCCTCCATCATTGGAGCCTCCTCCTCTCGTGATTTGTTTAATTGTCCACCTCCATTCACGACTGGGTGTGGCAGGACTGCAGAACTTAGATCTGATCTGTTGGTTGCGGGTTTGCTTAGCTCTGTATCATTTGTTGCTTACGCTGTTTGGCACACTACTCCTGTGTTACAGCTTCACCAGGTTAACACCTCATTTTTAGGTATGCCTCGTGCTGCTCCTGGCATGCCCTCCTCCACTGAACCAGGGTTGATCCCCTGGCTTGATGGCAATGGTAGAGTGGAAGATATGCTGGGCCATGAGGTTACAGATTGTGTTAAAGTATAATTCTGCTGCTGCTGCTGATGGCCCCCAGCACCTCATGGATGCCCAGTCTTGAGTTGCCAGATCTGTTTGAAATCTACCCCATTTAGCATGGTGGTAGTGCCACACAACACGATGGAGGGTATCCTCAATGTGGAGACAGGACTTCATCTCCACAATGACTTGCAGTGGTTACTCCTACTGATACTGTCATGGACAGATGCATCTGTGGCAGGCAGGTTGGTGGGGATGAGGTCAAGTATGTTTTTCCCTCGTTAGTTCCCTCAGCACCTGCCGCAGACCCAGTCTAGCAGTTATGTCATTTAGGACCAGGCCAGCTCAGTCATTAGTGGTGCTACTGAGCCACTCTTGGTGATGGGCATTGAAGATTCCACCCAGAGTACATTCTATGCTGTTGTCACTCTGTTTCCTCCAAGTGGTGTTCAACATGGAGGAGCACTGATTCATCAGCTGAGGGAGGGTGGTACGTGGTAATCAGCAGGAGGTTTCCTTGCCCATGTTTGACCTGATGCCATGAGACTTCGTGGGGTCCGGAGTCAATGTTGAGGACTCCCAGGGCAACTCCCTCACGACTGTATACCACTGTGCTGCCACCTCTGCTGGGTCTGTCAGGACAAGCCCAGGGATGGTGATGGTGGAGTCTGGGACATTATCTGTAAGGTGGGTATGATTCTTTGAGGATGACAATGTCAGGCTGTTGTTTGACTAGTCTGAGAGACAATTCTCCCAATTTTGGCACTAGACCCCAGATTTAGTAAGGAGGACTTTGCAGGGTCAACAGGGCTGCGATTGCTGTTGTGTCCGGTGAAACCTTTTCCCATTTAATCTCTGCTGCCCAATTACAGACCTTTCCATTTGTTCTTTCTCCCCCATAGCTCCATTCCCCCACCCCACTTTTCACTTGCTATTACATTTCTATTTTCACTTCTGATGAAGGGTCATCAACCTGAAACATTATTTCTCTTCAGATGCTGCCTTACTGAGTATTTCCAGCATTTGCAGTATTTCGTTTTTGCATTACATATTGTACTGCACCTGGTGGGTTGCTTCTTCTAGCCACAGGCTGGTTTTCCACTGGTGGCCCAAAGATATTCGATGCTGTTTTGTTTGAACGAGAATGCACTGGCTTGACATTTTCCTCCACCCCAAATGAGATGCTGGATCCACCACCAGGAGGCTGCAACACTCTGCTTGCAAAATGAAAAACAAACTTCCATAAATCTTGAGCCACCACAATATTGAACAACCCTTGATTAGGTCTTCTAGCATTTAGCCAATCACAAGAAAAAGGTTATCATATTCAGCAGCCTGGAAAGCAAATGGTACATTCTACTCCAATCCCTTGGTTACAAAAGGTGAAGAGTAAAAAAGTCTCAATGCGATGACACAAAGCTTTGGTGAGACCACACCTGCAGTGCTAGATACAGTTTTGGCTTCCTTATCCAACTGATCAAGAACCAATGCCCTCACTAGTGATGTTGAGCAGGCTGTAAACCAACATGTAGGGGAATGGGCACCAAAATGTAGCATTAGAAAACAGAAACAAGGCTCAAGAGATTGGGAGAGAAAAGTAGCACTAGAATATGTAAATTAAGGTATTAGGTGGGATCAGACTACAATTACACAAAGGTCTAAATTAAGTTTACAATACACGTCTATAAACACAAAACATGGCATGGTTGGCAAGCTGAAGGCACAGCTGCCACAGAAATATGCTGTGACAATAACGGAGACCCAGTTCAGGTCTGGGTACTAAACATTCCTGGATGGGAGGTGTTTTGAAAGATAAGGAACAAAAGAAAGACAAATGGCAATATTGATCGAGAATATTACAGTGCCTTAGAGAGGTCAAGACAAAATATAATTGTTTCTTAGCTCTAACGAATTAGGAGGTGCCCATTATACTACACAATGTATTTGAGGTCACCAACCAGCAGAAAAAACAATTTACAGGGAAATTATAGAGGTACAAGAATGCCTTCACATCCTTCCTGAAGTGGGGTGTCCAGTTCTGGGCATCCAACTTTAGGAAAGATGGGAAGGCATTTAGGAGGGCACAGAAAGATTCACAGGAATGGTTCCAGGGATGAGGAATTTAAATTATGTGAATAGATTGGAGAAGCTGGGGCTGTTCTCCCTGGGTAAGTGATGGTTGAGGGAGGTTTAGATAGAGGTATTACAAAACCACTAGGGTTTGGACTGAGTACACAGGGAGAAACTGTTCCATCTGTGGGAAGATTGCGAACCAGAGGATATGGATTTAAGGTGATTGACAAAAGTAGCAATGGCGCAGCAAGCAGTTAGGATCTGGAATGTACTGCCCGAGAGTGCATGGTGGAGGCAGATTCTATTGTGATTTTCGAAAGAGAATTTGGATAATTATCTAAAAAGAAAAGATTTGCAAGATTTGCCTTAGGGGGTAAAAGGCAGGGGTGTGGGACTTGGCAAGTTGCTTTTGCAGAGAGCAGGCACAGACAACAGACCAAATGGCCTTGGATGCTGAACCATTCTATGATTCCAACTATAGAGTAGTAGGAATGGAGGAATTCAATTTTTTAAATAGACTGGAATGGTAATAGTGTAAATGGACCAGAGAGGGGTCAAAGTATTTGAAGTGCATTCAGGAGAATTTCCTTGATCAGTATGCTTCCAGCCTAACAAAGAAGGCGGCATTGCTGGATATGATTCTGGAGATGAGGTGGGCTAAATGGATCAAGTGTCAGTCAGCACTCATTTAAAGAACAGCAAGCATTGCATCTTAGACTTTAGATTAACTATGGAAACAGACAAGGAACAATTTGGAGTAAAAATAATTAACTGGCCCTCCCAGTTACACTGGTTTGAGAATAGATTTGGCCTAGCTAAATGGAAATCAAAGATTGGAAGGCTAAAATGTAATAGAAGAATGGACGACTTAAAAGAGGAAATGATTCAAGTAAAAAACAATTTACAGGGAAATTATAGAGGTACAAGAATGCCTTCACATCCTTCCTGAAGTGGGGTGTCCAGTTCTGGGCATCCAACTTTAGGAAAGATGGGAAGGCATTTAGGAGGGCACAGAAAGATTCACAGGAATGAGGAATTTAAATTATGTGAATAGATTCTCGCTAAGGGCAAAGGTTGGACATCCCTGGATAAGAGAGAAAGATAATGTAGAAAAAGGAAGTATACAACAGATAAGGTCTATTATACAAATGAGAACTAGGCTGAACATACAATGTTCAGAGGGGAAGTAAAATAAGATACAACAGAGGTAAAGAAAGAACATGAGGAGAGACCGGAAGCCAACATGAAAGGGATGCAGAAGTCTTCTACAGGCATATTGTTGGTATAAAAGGGGAGTAAGAGGAAGGTATGGGGTGATTAGGTACCAAAAAGGAGTTATAAACCAGGAAAATGGAAGTCAGGAAAATTACAGTCACCAGAGAAGTGGTACTGAGTAAATTGTTGGAGCTGCAGGCTAACAGGAGCCCAGGTCCTTAATCACCTCCATCCTAGGGTCTTAAAAGAAGTGGCTAGTGAGATAGTTGATGTATTTGTTTTAATTTTCCGAAACTCCCTAGATTCAGGGAAGGTCCCATTAGGTAAGATTGCACATGTAACTCCATTATTCAAAAAGGGAGGAGAGGGCAAGCAGGAAACTACAGGCCAGTTAGATTAACATCTGTCATAGGGAAAATGTTAGAAACTATCATTAAAGAAGATACAGCAAGGCATTTGGATAAGCTCAAGGTCATCAGGCAGAGTCAGCATGATTTTGTGAAAGGGAAATCTTGTTTAACCAGTTTATTGGAGTTCTTTTGAGGAAGTAACAGGTGCTGTGGATAAAGGGGAACTGTACTTAGATTTCTAGAAGGCATTTGATAAGGTGACACATCAAAGGTTATTGTGGAAAATAAAAGCTCATGGTATAGGGGGTAAAACATTGGCATGGATAGATTGGCTGGCTAACAGAACACAGTAGGCATAAATGGGTCTTTTTCAGGCTGGCAAGATGTAACGAGTGGTGTGCCACAGGGATCAGTGCTGGGACCTAACCGTTTACAATTTATACGATGACTTGGATGAAGGGATTAAAGGAATGGTTGCCAAATTTGCTGACGACAAAAATAGGTCGGAAAGTTAAGTTGTGTACAGGACATAAGGAGGCTACAGTAATAGAGAGGTTGAGAGAGTGGACAAAGATCTGGCAGATGGAGTAGTTGGGAAAATGAGAAATTGTCCATTTTGGCAGGAAGAAAAAAAGCGTATTATCTAAATGAGAGATTGCAAAGCTCCGAGATGCAGAGGGACCTGGGTGTCCTAGTGCATGAATTGCAAAAGGCTATTATGCAAGTACAGCAATTAATTAGGAAAGCTAATAGAATTTTATAATTTGTATGGGGAATAGAATACAAACGTAGGGAGGTTATGCTTCAGTTATACAGGGTACTAGTGAGACCACATTTGGAGTACGGTGTCACTCTATTTAAAGAAGGATGTAAAAGTATTGGAAGCAGCTCAGAAGGTTTACCAGACTAATACCTGGAATGGGTGGATTGTCTTATGAAGAAACGTGCACAGATGAGGCTTGTATTTGCTGGAGTTTAGAAGAGGTGACTTGGTTGAAACCTTTAAGGTCTTGACAGGGTGGATTTGAAGAGGATGTTTCCTATTGTGGAAGAATGTCGAACAAGGGGGTCACTGTTTAAAAATAAGGGGTCACCCATTTAAAAATGGAGATGAGGTGACATTTTTTTTCACTCAGAGCATTGTGGGTTTTTGGAACTCTCTTCCTGAAAGGGTGGTGGAAGCAGTCTTTGAATATTTTTAAAATAGAGGTGGATAGATTCTTGGAAAGCAAGGGGGATGATAGATTACCAGGAGTAGGCAGGATGCATTTGAGGTTACTATCAGATCAGCCAATGATCTTATTAAATGGCAGAGCAAGCTCAAGGGGCTGAATGGCCTACTCCTGTTCCTTGTTAGTTATGTTCACATGTACCTGCACATGGAGGCAGATGGTAGAGTGTACTTTGTGTCTTCACCAAGGAAGATGCTGCCAAAGTCAGTGAAAGGGGAAGAGTAGTTGAGATACTGGGTGGGCTAAAAATTAATGAGGTTTTAGAAAGGCTGGCTGTACTTAAAGTTGATGCACTGAGGATGGTGAGGAAGCAGGGGTAGAAATCTTCAGGTACGGGAAGAGTCCTAGAATATTGGAGAATTACAAACATTACTTTGAACAAGGGTGTAAGTGTCAAGGGAAGTAGTGAAATACTTGTTGGAGATTGACATTGCCTGGCTCTTAAGTGACATCTGTTGTCACACATCAGCCCAAACCCAAGTTGTCCAGCTCACACAAAACCACCGACTGCTTCAATATTATCTGAGGCATTGCGACTGACGTGGAGCACTGGTTGGGGCAGGGTGGGTGAAAAATCAGAACACACACTTCTTATATTACTTTGAAGAATGGGTAATGGTGGGGCATAGGACATTGCTCTGAAGACCTTGGGATGTTAAGCCTCCAACAACCACAACCATCTGGCCTTATGCTAGGTCCAAGGCCAACCAGAGGAGAGCTCTGCCCATACCTTCCACCATTGTCAATATTTTATTCATTCATGGGATGTAGGTATTGCTGGCTGGGCCAGCATTTATTGCCCATCCCTAGTTGCCATTGAGAAGGTGGTGGTGAGCTGCCTTCTTGAACTGCTGGTATAGGTACATGTGCTGTTAGGGAGTGAGTTCCAGGATTTTGACCCAGCAGTGAAGGAAGAGTGTTATATTTCCATGTCAGGATGGTGTGTGGCTTATAGGGGAACTTCCAGGTGGTGGTGTTCCCATGTGCCTGCTGCCCTTGTCCTTCTAGGTGGAAGCAGTCTGGAGTTTGGAAGGTGCTGTCTAAGGAGCTTTCGTGAGTTCCTGTAGAATATCTTGTAGATGGTGCACACTGCTGCCACTGTCAGTGGAGGAGGGAATGAGTTTGACTGAGGTGCTAATCAAGCAGGCTGCTTTGTCCTGGATGGTGTCAAGCTTCTTGTGTTGTTGGAGCAGCACTCATCCAGACAAGTGGAAAGTATTCCATCACACTCCTGATTTGTGCCTTGTAGATGATGGACAGGCTTTGGGGAGTCAGGAGGCAAGTTACTTGCCACAGCATTCCTAGCCTCTGACCTGCTCTTGTAGCCACAGTATTTATATGGCCAGTCCAGTTCAGTTTCTGGTCAATGGTGATGATTAGATTCTCTGATGGTCACTGCCAGCACTTGTGTGGCATGAATGTTACTTGCCACTTGTCAGCCCAAGCCTGGATATTATCTAGGTCTTGCTGCATTTGGACATGGATTGCTTCAGTCTCCAAGTCATCACAAATGGTGAACATTGCATGCTGATTGTACAATCAGCAAACATCCCCACTTCTGACTTTGATGGAAGGAAGGTCATTAATGAAGCAGCTGAAGATAGTTGGGCCAAGGACATGACCCTGAGGAACTCCTGCTGTGATGATGGGCCCCAGCTATGCCTGTCTCTTTATGGGGTATGTGGAACATTCCTTGTTCCAGTCCTACTCCGGCCCCCTCCCACAACTCTTTCTCCGGTACATCGATGATTACTTCGATGCTGCTTCATGCTCTCGTCGGGACTTGGAAAAATTTATTAATTTTGCTTCCAATCTCCACCCCTCCATCATTTTCACGTGGTCCATCTCTGACACTTCCCTTCCTTTCCTTGACCTCTCTGTCTCAATCTCTGGTGATAGACTGTCCACCAATATCCATTACAAGCCTACCGACTCCCACAGCTACCTCGACTACTTTCTTCTGCCTTTTCAGCTGGTGGGATGCACAGTCTTCCTTCACCTGACCTGAGGACTTTTTGGACTGCACTTTGTCTGCCACCTTCCCTTGACCTTCCTGCCAAGGGTGAACTTACCAAGAGCAAGGTGCTCCCACAGCATTGCTCAAAGGATTGGGGTGCACAAGCCTCTCCATCACTTCAAGTGGCAATCCATAGATTGTTGAGTAACTGCCACTTCATAGCACCACCAGTGACAATTTCCATCACTTGGCTGACGATTGAGAGTAGACTAAAGGGGTAGCAATGATTTGTCCTGTTTTTAGTGGACAGCACATACTTGGGCAATTTCCCAGCTGAGTAGATGCTAGTGTCGTATTTGTGCTGGAACAGCCTAGCTAGAGGCAAAGATAGTTCTAGAGCACATGTCTTCAGTCCTACAGCCAGGCTTTTGTAAGGATTCATGGCTTTTGCTCAGCCCTTTTGTTCTACCATTTCTTCATATCACGGAGTGATTTGAATTAGCTGAAGTCTGGCTTCTGTGATGGCAGGAAACCTCGGGAGGAGGCCAGGGTGGAACAACCACTCAGCACTTTTGCCAGAGAATGGTTATTAAACATTTCAACCTCATCTTTCACACTCATTTTGGGATCCGCCATCAAGAAACTTTGAACTTCACTACCCTGGAGGACAACTGTGGATGCTCTGAATACATTCAAGACAGATCAATAGATTTTTAAATATTAAAGGGAACTGAAGGAAAGGGCAGAAAGATTAAATTAATGGAGAGCATCTGTTCAAAGAGCCAAATGGTGTATTCCTGCTCCTAGTTAGTTTTTAAACAGATGCTTGGGCACTAGTCTCATTCAAATGGTATTCAATAAACCAAATATTGCCTAGAGCTAATAATTACACCAATCATCTTTAGGCCAAAAATGCCTGACTTCAATACGGCCTCTATTTCTGTCCCTACCTTCCTGTCATTGTTATTTGTGCAGTTTGTCAGCATTATAGAGCGCCACAATTTCTTTTATGTACGAAATAAAACAGAAATTTGGGAACGGGCAATTTAGCCCAGTCTGTGGCCGTTTGCCCTTGACTCTCACCCATCCTTATTCAATCCAAATCTTGAATGCTGAAAGCAAATTCCACCATATACTAAGCCACAGTATGAACATGCATCTCAGAAGTATAGCCCATTTCCAACCCCTCCCACACCCTGCAGCTTTGAAAGGGGTGCAGCACGATTCTCCATCACCAAGCTTCTGAAACACTCAATTCCTAACACAAGTACAGGGAAGCTCACTTAAATGGAAATAAAATAAGAATTTAAGATCAAAAGAGACCACTGAGTGAATCCAGCCCTACAGTGTCCAAACTTCAGAGTAAAGCAGGAACCCACCTTGAGAAATCTCAATAATTCTCTATAGCAAGTCACAAGAAAACACTAACATTTACTGAAAGATTCCCACACTACAAGCATTTTAAACAGGAGCATATTTAAAATGCCAGTGAAGTGTCGTTATTGAATGAGACAGCAGATACCAAATGCACAACCACTCCCTCTCCTTAGCAGCACTAGTGTTTAGGTGTTGAATGGCACCAGAGGCTGAGCGTTCAATCTAAACCATGAATTAATGACAGCTCTGCAATGCGTGCATATGTATGGCAGAATGCACAATGTTTAAACAAGCAAATCTAATTGCAAATTCCCATTAAGACAGACAGTTCCCCGGTGCTTCATGACCACCTGGCACAGACAGCATCAAGCTAGACAAAAGATCTACACCCAACACAAGCAGTTTCCTCTACACATGCAGACAATTCACACATTTCAGCAGATCATAGGTACAATTTACAGGCTGATCACAGAATGCAACATGCTTTAACCATCATTACCTTCCCCTCTTAGGAAAAAGTTAGGGTGGGGCAGGGATGAAGACAGACAGGGTTCCTGCCTGATCAATGACTCCCAAATCTAAGAACAGAATTTCTGAATAATTGTTGCAATAAGACAGCTGAAGACATCACATTTCCTCTGAGGTGGTACAAATGAAAGACCCACCCATGTTTCTGGACAGGGATTTCACAGGGGACCAATGTCATTTTATGCATTCTTATAGCATGGAACATTGCTGATTCAGTCAGTCATTCAAAAGCCTCGATTAGGAGTGCCAGACTCATCAATTACAACAGCAGCAATACCAGATCTTTGGATACACTCTGTATAAAAATGGATGGCAATTTGTGTTCAAGATGTGCACTATCCAAACCATTCAGCTGTGTCTCTTTACAGGCATACAGACCCTTTAGAAAACAAAGAACATTTTGCAAAAAGGATGAAACAAAGGGTTCATTTTGCCCAATTAAGGTCATGCTGCAGCACTGTTTATAGATGTGCCAACGTCCTGCAGCAGCTGTTAAAAGACTCCTCCATTAAGCCCACTGTCCACAATTGGCTGATACAGAAAACCCACAGGCACTGCATCTGCCTCAAAGAACCAGACTGCAGCAGGATAGCCCAGGACATGGATGGAATCACTGGTGCCAGAGGGGCCACCTCCCCCAGGGGGCAGGCCACACCCACTGTCACTAGGGTGCAGACCCCACCCCATGGGACTGAGGGGCCATTTCCCCACCCCCCTACTCCAGGCAGGGTGCAGACCCCACCCTATTGGGACAGAGGGGCCATTAACTCCCGCAAGGGTGTAAATCCCACCCCAGGGGGGCACATCCCCCCTCACTAGGATGCAGACCCCGCCCCATTGGGACCGAGGGGCCATTTCCCCCCCACCCCAGGGAGGCCACTGCCCTCTCCCCCGGGGTGCAGAGGTATTGGGGTGGGGGGGGGGGGGGGGGAAAGGAGAGAGATGAGGGGGGTTGTACCCCAGGGGGTGGGGTGGGGGGGGTTGGGGAATGAGGGGGGGTTATACCCGGGGGGGGGGGGGGGGGGGAAGAAATGAGGAGGGTTATACCTTGGGTTGCAGAGGTATTGGGGGGGAGATAAGGGGGGTTGTACCCCGGAGGGAGGTTATACCCCGGGATGCAGAAGTATGGGGGGGGGGAGAGATGAGGAGGGTTATAACCCGGGGGGGTGGGGGATGAGGGGTTTATACCCCGGGATGGGGGGGGGGCGCGGGAGATGAGGGGGTTTATACCCCGGGGGGGAATGGGAGGGGTTATAACCTGGGGGGGATGAGGGGTGGTTATACCCCGGGGTGGGGATGGGGGGGGGGGGGGGGGGGTTATACCCCGGGGTGGGGATGGCGGGGGGGGGGGGGGGTTATACCCCGGGGTGGGGATGGGGGGGAGGGGAGGTTATACCCCCCGGGGGTTATACCCCGGGGTGGGTGACCGGAGCGGAGCCGCCCGCCCTCCCGGCTCTACCGCGCAGGTAACCGTCACCGGGATACCTGGAGCTGCTGCGGCCTGTCGAGTCCAGGCCCTGGTATGTGGTGGTCGTGGTCATTTCAGAGGCCGGTTATTGCCGCTTCCTTTCCCTCTCCGTTAACGGCTCCAGACTCCTCGCTCTCTCGCGCGGATCCTGCTGTTCGCCGCTGCTTATTTCTAAACACGCACCAAACCCCGCCCCTGCTGTTCCCCCATTGGTACAAACCCCAGGCAACCCTACCTCCCATTAGCGGTTTGGACAAACTTCCCGCAGCCTATTGGCTTTCGCTGGTGTCAGTCATCCTCGAGAGGCGGGGCGAGCCGGGATGGGTGACGTAATGAGCAGGCTTTGTTTGAGTTGAGGTGACGTAATGCAAGAGCCGAGGCAGAGGGGCAAAACTGGGGGATGGAGTGAAGGCGAGAAGGGGATCGGGATGGGGATAAAATTGAAGAAAACTAGGAGTGAGGGGGTAAAAATGGGAGAGAGGGAGTGAAGCTGGGAGAAGGGACAAAGCTGGAATGGGGATAAAATTGGGAGTGGGCAAAACAAACTGAGAGGGTTAAACTGGGAGACAGGTGGCAAAACTGGGAGGAAAAGATGGGAGAGTGGGGTAAAGTTGGGAGCCAAACTGGAATGGGGATAAAATTAGGAGAGCGGGAGCAAAACTGGAAGTGAGAGGGTAAAACTGGGAGAGAGGGAGTAAAACTGGGAGAAGTGCTATTGACCACAGCAGATGTTAAGTGCTGAGCAAACCAAATCCTGGAGGGAAACTTGGTTATGGGCCATACCCTTTTTTTGTATTCTGAAAATGAGAAGAAAACGTCCAGTAACAGTCTGGGATTTTAAAAAATTATAAGTAAAAGTTTTATTAACAAGAAGAAAAGAAAACTTAAGCACATAAGATTACAGGTACACAGTTAAAAATTAATTTTACAAAACATCTCCCCAAAAGACTCCCTAATTGGTCAGACCCATAAGAAAACACTCCCTTATAGATATTTTTAACTATAAAAATCCAGTAATATTACCCGAGGCAAACACATGTTGCTTTAATAAAGGCATACCACATGACCCCCTAAACTCTCTTCCACTGTGCTTTGGAAATCCAAGACTTAAGGACAAGACTGCCTTTTGTAGCCCAAAACATTTGTGGCTTGATTGGTTGGCTTATTCAAACTGCATCTTGTCCCAGCCTAGGGCTGTTTCCAGGAGATCCCCACACAGCCAACAGCCAACCGGCCCCAGCCAACCCATCCCTAATCTCGCCACAGTAATTCTAAAATACCTTTCGCCCCCTATCATCTCAGGTTCCATTGTTCTCACACCTCTTTGAAGCTCAAATCCTTCCAAATATCAAAACTTTCTTGTTTCTATGTTGTCTCTGTTTTTCGGTCAAATATACCTTCTTCTATTTACCCATGGAAATCCTGTAAAATGCAAAAATGTTTCTTGTCATCTCTGACTTCCCTTTGATATTCAAACAAACTCTCAACTTATCTAAAAATGCAAATATTAGATTCAACCTATTTACTTGTACCTCAAACCCACCATAATACCTCATTACAAATCCACAAACCTAACACCTCTGTCCTTTCATGCCTTAAAGCTCCCAGACAACCCCTCTCTAGTGACTATTCCTCAGTTTAATCAAACCATTTACACACACAGCCTTCTGCATAGAATAACACAATATTTCCCAAAAATATTTTTAAAAATAATATCCATTCTCACAGAAGGGACAAAACTGGGAGAAGGGGCAAAGCTGGGATAGGGATAAAATTGGGAGAGAGGGGGCAAAACTGGGAATGAGGGGGTAAAACTGGGAGAGAGGTGGCAAAACTGGGAGGACCAAAGCTGGAAGAGAGGGGGTAAAGTTGGGACAAAGGACAAAGCTGAGAGAAAGGGCAAAGCTGAGAGAGGAGGGCAGAGTGGGATAAGGAGCAAAGCTAGGGTGAGGATAAAATTGGGAGAGAGGGAGCAAAATTGAGAGAGGTGCAAAGCTGGAAGAGGGGGAAAAGCTGGTAGAGATAAGGCAAAGCTGGGGGGGAAAGCTTGGAGAGAGGGGAAATGCTGGGAGGGAAAAGCTGGCGGGGGGGGAAGCTGGTAGAGAGGAAGCAAAGCTGGGAGAGGGGGGCAAAGCTGGGACGGAAGGGGGAAAAGCTGGTAGAGAGGAAGCAAAGCCAGGAGAGAGTTGGGAAAGATTTTTTGACACCACCTTAAATTGGCGTTCCATGCTGTAATACATAACTGCTACATGCAACCAGAACTACCTGCACTCTTCATTGACTACACACATCAATCAGGGAGGCCGATTGCACTGGTGGCTAGCACTTAGAGGGGAGGTGAATTGAGGCTGCAAGAAATGGTTAGATCCTGTTTCCAATTGTGGGGAAGAACATAACAAGAGGTCGTCAATATAAGATAGTCACCAAAAATCCCATAGGGAATTTGGAAGAAACTTCTTCACTCAAACAGTAGTGAGAATGTGGAACTTGCTACCACAGGGAGTGGTTGAATCCTATAGGCCAGCCTTCTTCATCAATGACCTTCCTTCCAACAGAACATCAGAAGTGGGGATGTTTGCTGATGATTGCACAACGTTCATCACCATTCGAGACTCGTCAGATACTGAAGCAGTCCATGCCCAAATGCAGCAAGACCAGGACAATATCCAGGCTTGGGCTGACAAATGGCAAGTAACATTCGTGCCACACAAGTGTCAGACAATGACCATCTCCAACAAGAGAGAATCTAACCATCGCCCTTTGACATTCAATGGCATTACCATCGCTGAGTCTCCCACTATCAACATCCTGGGGGTCACCATCGACCAGAAGCTGAGCTAGACGAGCCACATAAATACTGTGGCTACAAGAGCAGGTCAGAGGCTAGGACTCCAATGGCAAGTAACTCACCTCCTGACTCCCCAAAGCGTGTCCACCATCTATAAAGCACAAGTCAGAAGTGTGATGGAATACTCTCCACTTCCCTGAATGAGTGCAGCTCCAACAACGCTCAAGAAACTTGACACCATCCAATACAGAGCAGCCCGCTTGATAAGCACCCATTCCACCAACATTCACTCCCTCCACCACCGACGCACAGTGGCAGCAGTGTGTGTACCATCTACAAGATGCACTGCAGCAACTCCTTAGGCAGCGCCTTCCAAACCTACAATTGCTAAATTCTAGAAGGATAAGGGCAGCAGATACATGGGAACATCACCACCTGGAAATTCCCCTCCAAGGTACACACCATCCTTTTTCACAAATATATCCCCATTCCTTCACTGTCGCTGGGTCAAAATCCTGGAACTCCCTCCCTAACAGCACTGTGGGTGTACCTACACCACACGGACTGCAGCGGTTCAAGAAGGCAACTCACCACCACCTTCTCAAGGGCAATTAGGGATGGGCAATAAACGCTGGCCTAGGCAGTGACACCCACTTCCCATAAATGAACAAACAAAAGTGTAGATACATTGAAGGGGAAGCTGAACAAGCATATGAGGGAGAAAGGAATAGAGGTTACCATGGTGGGTTTAAATGAGAAAAGATGGGAAGAGACTGGAATGGAGCCTAAACACCAGCATGAACTGGTTAGGCTGAATAGCCTATTTCTGGGCTGTATGTCCTGTGTAATCCTTTTCAAAAGGCTCACATTGCAGCATTTCAGTATTACGCTCTTGTAATGTTCAAAGGGACATCTTACTGCTAGCATTGTGTCCAAGATAAAGAGGCTCAATCCAATATGTATCCTCTAACAAATGTCCTCTGTCACCCATCCCTGTAGAGACAAGGCTAACCCAGAGGCCTCCCTCATGGACTGAGCTGGTAGTGAGCTGGAGGAGAGACAGGGCACATGGTGAAGCACAGAATGCAAAGGAGGAGGAGAATGTATTGGTTTAACAGAGCTTGTGAGCCTGGTGCTTGCATTTCTCTCAGTTCTAGCCTTCATTGACACTAACAGGGCCCTCCAGGGCAGAAAGAGATAAGGCTGCAGGAACAGTTAAAGCATCCTTGCAGGCATCCATTCTGAGCCAACAGGTATTTTGGAATCGGTCTAACTATCTGTGCCTGCACTCGACACAGGAGTGTTGGTGTGTGGGTATGGCTGACAACCAAAAAGACAAGCCTGACAAACCTCCTCCTCCAGAATCTATAATGAGATATATGCTGTAGGGGAGGAGGGTTGTTGGCAGATGCAAAACGTAAGTAGTACCCAGGCAAAGAGCAATACCAGCTAATGGGTCCTTAGGTTCCTATTGCTACAGAGTTGTGGAGATACTATGAGTATAAGGACAGTGATTAGAGAACACAAACATAGAAATTGTTTGACTGGTACTCTCAGAAGCTGCAGTCAATGTGCCCGGCATAGAAGCTGAGGAAACTATCCATCAAACTGAGCGGTGACTGGAGGGCTGCAGCTCCCATTTTTACCTGGTACGGTTCCCTGGGCAAAATGCCCTTTGGTAACTCATGCATGGTTCAATTCCTGAAACAAAATGTCGGCTTAGGGTTCATCACATCACTGTTGAATCCAAATGAATTTGTTGACTGTATCAATGCCTCCTGCTCTTGCCATGAATTGGAAAACGTTATCTTTGTTTCCAATTTCCACCCCTTCCTCACGTTCACCTCAGATTCAATTCTCACTCTTCCTCTACTTCCTCGACTTGTTTGTCTCCATTTCTGGAGATAGGCCAAAGTTCACTACTAACCCATGGACTCCCACAGATACCTTGACTATACTTCCTCACACCCTGATTCCTTTAAGGACTCCATTCCAATCTCTCAATGTCTCCATCTCTGTCACATCTATTCTGATGATGCCACCTTCATCACCAGCACTTCCAACATTTCTTCTTTCTTCTTCAACCAAGGTTTCCCTCCAGTTCAGTTGACAGGGCCCTCCACTGTGACAGATCCATTTCATCTACTTCTGCTCTCCCTCCTGATACCATGATAGGGTTTCCCTTGTCCAAACCTTCCATCCCACTAGCCTCTGTATTCAACAGACCATCCTCTGTCATTTCCCCCAGCTCCAGCATGATGCAACCACCAAACACATCTTCCCCTCACCATCCCTTTCAGCATTCCAAAGGGACTGTTCTCTCTGTGACACTCTAGCCCACTCCCCTGTCACCCATAACAACACCCCACCCCCTTCCCTACAACATCTTTTTGTGCAAGTACAGAGATGCAATACGTGCCCTTTCACTTCTTCCCTTCTCACTGTCCAAGGCTCCAAACGCTCCTTCCAAGTGAAACAGCAATTTACTTGTAGTTCTTTCAGTTTAGTATACCGTTTTAACTGCTCACAATGCGGTCTCCTTTACACTAGGAGACCAAATGCAGACTGGGTGACCTCTAGGTGGAACACCTCCTCCTTGTCCACAGGCACAACCCTGAGCTTCCGGTCACTTGTCATTTTAATTCTCCATCTTGTCCCTACTCTGATCTTTCTGACCATGACCTGCTACAGTGTTCCAGTGAAGCTCAACACAGGCTCATGGAGCAGCATCTCATCTTTCAACTCAGCACTCAACAGCCTTCTCGACTCAACATCAAATTCAACATAAGCTCTGCCTTCATTTTGTTCTGTGTTTTATTTTGTTTTGCTGGGTTGGTCTTCTCTTGTTTATCCCTTCATGCTGCATTCAGATGGTTGCAATTCATGCCTCATTTGGACTTTATTTCTTTACAATATCCATTACCACTCTCTTCGGTCGTTGCATCATGAAATGTTTTATTATTTAATCTCCTGCCCTCCACTCTATCACAGACTTTCCCTTTCGTTCTTCCTGCCCCATCCCTCTTCAACTGACTTAACTCTTACATTTCTACCTTCTTTCTGTTCTAACAAAAAGTCACCTTGACCTGAAACTTTAACTTTGTTTCTCTCCACAGATGCTGCCTGACCTGCTGAGAATTTCCAGCATTTTCTCTTTTTATTACTGTTGAATCCAAGTCTGTCCTTTCCCCACATTCACACTGCTTCCCTAGGGCTTGTAGCTGACATGTTGTGAAGAGTTAAGAGTCACACAAATTCATTCTGCAGCAAGGATCTCAGTGTACTGACACAAGCTGGAACCCTGGCTGTTTAGTCTTCTACACAGGCTACTGAGGCCACCCATCTCAACCACTGGCCCAAACTGAGATTGGCCTTCACAGCACAGAAGGGGGATTGAATCTGGGAGATTCCGGGTCTGTTCCCTTCTAACACCACAACTGGTCTTCACAGACATGGCAACAAGTGGGGTGCCCAAATCCTCAGTTCAGTCCTCATGAATGTGAAGATGAATCTACTCAAGGGCTGAGTGCTCCATTTCATTCTGCAATTAGGAAGCCCAGTCCTCAGGACTGCCCCAACATGCTCAGGGTTAAAAACAATATGGAGATAGCAGACAATGTATTGGCCTGTGACACAACAGAAGTCACCAGCCGATCGCTCCCAAATTATTTCTCAGGGCAATTTTCTCTAACAGTTCACAAGTAATTAGAAGATGAGATTCTTGCACGCAGCAACAGGTTGATGTTGTTCCAAAGTGGAGCATCTAAACCCTGGTGAATTAACATCTAACATAAAATCGTGAGATCTCTGCTGGCTCAGCGGAATCAAATCACAGCCACTGAGTTCTGATCCTGCACTGGGTCTGTTAGCTGATCTCAGTGGGGAAGTTGTTAGATCACTGCACAGGCCTTAGTGCCCTTGGATTTGTGGGGTTGGGGAGAGGGAGGGGCAGAGGGAGAGAATTCAACCATAGCTCCCTCTCTTCAAATGTGACACAGGCTGTGTATCAAACCCAAACCTGTTGACTTGCAGCTCTTCCAATGCTCTTGTTAGAGCAGTTGTGACTGGAGGGCTGCAGCTGCCAGATGGGGAAAAATCAGCCTCTGACCATCCAGGAACACTGGCATTGATGGAAGTGTGTAAGTGAGGAGAAGCCTAAGCTCACAGCAACATCCCCAGTGATCAAATAACTAACATTCGCTTCTGAGCTGATCTGTGAATAATGGGACACACATGAAACACTGGAGGCCTGTTAGAAAACCTACTGCCACATTCAGCAGGAATGACAGCATTGGACAGAGTATGTGACATGTAACAGTAAACGCACCATTTTCAATGTCAGTACGATTTAAAGTGAATAGAGCCCTGGGTTGTGTATCAGAGCAGAGCTCTATAGGTCAGCAGAGTCTGTTTTGAGGTCTTTACACTGCACTGGCCAGTTCTCATTTGGATAATGCTACGGTCACTGCTAAGAGAGTGCTTAGGGCAGTGCTTCCCAAATGTTTTCCTGATGTGACCCCACATTAATTTTGTGTGACCCTGGAGTGAAAATTGCGGGGAGGGAGGGTTACAGAGTTGTTGAGCTGGCTGGCGAGGGTGAGTGATTGACTGGGGAGGGGTCAGAAAAAAAATTAACATCTGAAGGGCCCTCAAAGCTGTCAAAACTCAGTCTGCACTCCATGGTCGCTATTGCTGCCTCAGAGCTTGTGACCCCAACATCTCATCCCACCATCCCACAGTTTAGAATCCTTTGGCTTAGAGTAACAAAACTGAACCCAAGTGTAAAACCATGAGGAGAGCTCAGAAGCTCCATGGTGTAGTGAGAAGGTGGTTTCAGGACATCTCATTGAGGAGTAGAAAAGGGAGTCCAGAATATTGCTACAAAGTAGTTAGAAGAAGTTTCACATTAGTTATAAATTGTTCACAAAAACTCCAGTGCTAACAAAGCTTGTACTTATATAGCACCTTTAATATAATCATAGAATGGTTACAGCACAGGTCATTCACATCTGTACTGGCCCTCTGAAGGAGCATTCATCTAGCGCCACTCCCATGTCTTTGCCCCATAGCCCTGCAAAGTGCTCCTTTTCATATAGTGATCCAATTCCCTTCTGAAAGCCTATCCACAAAGCTCTCAACCTGACAGATGCACCATAGAGACACTAGCTGCTGCTCCGGGTCCAAAACTCGGAGCTCAAGCTGCTGTAACTGACAACACTTCCTGAACGAATGGTTAAATGGACACAGGAAATGTCCTGTGCAATCACGGGGTCAGAGCTGCTCTCCCATTCCTCTATCTACCAGATAATAAAACTTACTACAGTAAACTCTTGATGGGTCAAATTCTAGGAGAGCAGCCTTCAAACTTGGGTTAAGCTGAGCTTTGTGATAACTAGGGAGGCCCATTTTGCCACATGAATGTGTCATTATGTAACCTGATATGCCTACAAACATAGTCTACGCTGTACTGCATTTGAAATGTTACATATTGAGACATTCTAACACTCATATAAACATTCATACGAATATACAAACACATGAATTCGGAGCAGGCATAGGCCATTTGGCCTCTCCAGCCTTCGCCATCATTTGATAAGATCGTGGTTGATCTGCTTGTGGCCTCAACTCTACTTTCCTGCCTACCCCTTATACCCTTTGACTCCCTTGTCTAACTCAGCCTTAAAAATATTCAATGGCCCCACCTCCCTGCCTCTGGGGAAGAGAATTCCACAGACTAACGACATTCTGAGAAAAACAAATTCTCCTCATCTCCGTCTTAAATGGGAACCCGTTATTTTTAAATTATGCCGTCTAGTTCTAGTCCCTCTCATAAGGAGAAACAAGCTCTCAGCATCCACTCTGCCAAATCCACACACTTTCAGTTATTACTCTGTTTTTCAGATTCAAATGCTGTATAAAAAACATAGTAAAAGAATAAGAAAAGGTTTTATTCCATCTGTTCACTGTTTATCATGTGTTGGCCTTGAAAAAGTCTGGGATTTAGCACCAGAAAACATTTTTTTTTCTGCTTAGCATGCTGTTTTCAGATATGTGCCATGTCATCAAAGCAATCAAACATGGTTTTGGTATTTTCATGCTTCAGTGCAAAATCCCAGAGCATCTCTATGGCCTTTGTGGCATTGGCCAGGGAAGCAGCTGAGCAAGTGGGTGGACATTCATCAGAAATTCAGTCTCCTCAGCTGAAGAATGTATTGCATCTACAGTGGCATCATATGTCAGTTCCATCATGCATATGTTGCATCATCCACCTCTGTGGTTGGCTCTCCATTCCGGCCTCCCACAGATGAGTGAAAAGCGCCTCGTCATTGGTTTGGTTAGTATTGCTCTGCTCCTCCTTGTTCTCACTGTCTTGTGTTTGCAATTGTTGCTTCCTTCAACATTTTCCATGCTTTTTTCAGCATCAATCAACTTGGTCTCTAGTACAGTGGGATTGTTGTCCTGCTTCTTATCAATGGCCTCGATGAACTGAGAGACCAGATGGCCATCGGTAGTGGGTTTTCAGGTTCTGAATCACCCCCTGATCCACTGGCTGGAGCTTGGAAGTGGTGTTGGGGGAACAAGAACAACAGTTTGACCTTCTTCAGGCCAGCGATTTTGGGGTCCGCAGGGCAGCTGAAAATGATGATGGCAATCTTCCTTTTCCTTCGTTTATACTTTCCTGACCCATCCCTCAAAAATGCTGGAGATCATCCAGGCAGTTTTATTTGCCTTATACTTTGTGGGTTGTTCCTTGACTTTCGCAGAGCACCATGGCTTCTTAGATTTCTCTATCACAAGAAGCAGCAGCTTTCCGATGCTGTCCATGTTGTTGCAGAGCAGAGCAGTGAGACGTTCCTTGCTCCTCTTTCCACCATGACATGTGCTCCCCCTTAAACATCAAAGAGTGGTCTGGCAAAAAACAGTCTGGTTTCGTCTGCGTTTAAAATATCTCATGGTGTATACTTGCTCAAGACATGGACAAGACCATCTAGGAGCCAGTTCTCTGTCACTGCTGCCATCATCGCCACACCCTCAGCACTAACCATGCAGAAGGGGATGCCTTCCTTGTCTTGAATCAGTCCAACCATTTGTCACTGCAGATGAACTCCATGTGGCCCAGCTTCTTCACAATGGTGACTCCCCTTCCCTGCAGGATTGGGCAGGAGATGGGAAGGTTCTCTATTCCGGCTGCCTTGAACCACATTAGAAGAGCTTCTTTGATGTTGGGATAGGCAGCCGTTCTCATCCCCTTCCTTGTTGGAGAGAATGCCTATTTGTGGAACTGTTCCAAGATGTTGTCCTTGGCTTTCAGAATGGGGACAAACTTGATGGCAGAACCTCCCATTCCTTTGTGATATTCACTTTCCACTTCACGCCACAGTTTTCCACTTGCTCTACCAACTTCACATTCTGTCTGATCAATAACACTTCAAACTTTCTCACAAGTTTTGCCTTACTCACACATTGCTTCAAAAGAAATTTGAGTGCGCTTAGGTCCAATCACTCCACTCTGATTGGTTGATGTGGTCACATGACCCCTGGCAGAAGAGGCTGGTTTGTTTGCTTTGTGGAGGTACCTTTTTTGCAAGAGATTTTGGCATTTTTCTTGCCGCTGCTGAACAAAAGTTCAGCTAACCCATTTCGACCAATGCAGAATTTCGGCTAATCACGGGCATTGTTCTATCCTTTTGCTATTCTGCCTATGGGAACGGTTGAAATCTTTGACACAAATGGAACTTTGTGTCATCCAAATTTGACTCTTCGAGATTTCACTGTACTTAAAAAATACTCACTAGCTACTCAGAAGCATTATAAAACAAAATGCGACACCATGCCATATAAGGATATATTAGGGCAAACGGCCAAAAGGTTGTTAAAGAGGTAGCTTTTAAGGAGTAACTTAAAGTAAGAAAATGAGATAGAGAGGCAAAGTGATATAGGGAGGGAATTCCAGAACTTAGGCCCAGGCAGCCGAAGGCACAGCCACTAACAGTAGAGCAATTAACATCAGCGATACACAAGGCCAGATTCAGATGAGTGCAGCTATCTCAGATGGTTGTAGGGCTGGAGGGGAGTACAGGGATAAGGAGGGGTGAATCATGGAGGGATTTAGAAAAGAGGATGGGAATTTTAAAATTCAGGTGTCACCTAACCAAGAGCCAGTGAGTACAGGCCTGATGGGTGAATAGGTCTTGGTGCTAGTAAGGGCAGGGGGAGCAATGTTTTGGATTATCTCGTATTTGTAGAGGGTTGAATGTGGGAGGTCCAAGAGTGCATTGAAATAGTCAAGTATAAAAGTAACAAGGTTTCAGCTGGTGAGCTGAGATAGGGGCACTGTCAGATGACGTTTTAGAGATGAAAATAGGCAGCCTTAGCGATGGCATAACTAAATGGTTGGAAGCTCATCTTGGGGTCAGATTTGCAAACAGTCTGGTTCAGACTGTTGCCAGGTGGAGGGATAGAGCCTGTTACAAGGGAACACAGTTTGAAGTGAGGACCAAAGTCTTCCCTAATTGGAGAAAATCTCTAATCAGCCAGTACTGAATGAGGGACAAAACAGTCTGACAGATTAGTAACAGTGGAGGAGCCAAGAGAAGTGGTAGTTAAGTAGAGCTGGGTGATATTAGCGTACATGTGAAAACTGATGGTTTTGAAAGATGTCATCATGGAATGGCACGTAAATGAGAAATAGGAGGGGGCCCTGGATAGATCCTTGGGAATACCAAAGGTAATGGTGCAGGAGCAGGAAAAAAGATCAGTGCAAGAGATACTCTGGCTACGATTGGTTACATAAGAATGGAACCAGGCAAGTACAGTCCCACCCAGCTAGACAGCTTTGGTGAGGCACCGGAAGAATATGGTGTGGCCAACTGTCTAAAATGCTGAAAAAAGGTCAAGGAAGATGAGAAGGGAAAGCTTACATTTGCCACAGCTACATAGGGTGTAATTTGTGTTTTTGATTAGAGCTGTTTTGGTACTAATGAGAGAGGCAGAAATATGATTGGAGGGAATCAGAGATGGAGTGCTAAGAAAGATGAGGATAGATTTGGGAGGCAACAGCACATTCAAGGACTTTGGAGAGTAGAGGGAGGTTAGAATCGGAGGGATAGTTTGCAAGGGCAATAAGATCAAGGGTTTTTTTCTGAGGAGAGGCAGCAATCATTGTCAGCATTTTGTATTAAACGTTACATAGTATTTAAAGCCTGTCGACTACCTGAGTGGGACTGAGCAGGAAAACATAAGAACTTAAGTAGGAGCAGGAGTAGTCCCTCAAGCTTGCTGTGCCATTTAATATGATCATTCGATCAGGGCTGATATCCTGGCTCAACTCCACTTTACTGCCCGGTCCCCATATCCCGATTCCTTGAGTGAGCAAAAGTCCGCCCAACTCAATCTTAAATATATATTCAATGTTGGAGTATCCACAGCCCTCTGGGATAGAAAATTCCAAAAATTCTCAACACGTTGAGTGAAGAGATTTCTCCTTGTCTCAGTCTTAACTGATCAGTGCCTTAACCTGAGACTATGGCCCCATGTTCTAGATTCCTAGCCAGGGGAAACAACCTCTCAGTGTTTACCCTGTCAAGCCCCTTCAAAATCTTGTATGGTTCAATGGAATCATCTCTCATTCTTCTAAACTCCAGGGAGAAAAGGCCCAATTTACTCAGTCTCTCGACACAGGAAAACAGTGTCATCCTAAGAACCAATCTAGTGTACCTTCACCAAAGCCTTCATGGCAAGTATATTCTTCCATAGATATGGAGACCAAAACTGTGCACAATAGTCCAGGTGTGGTCTCAGCAAAGTCCTATACAATTGTAGCAAGACTCCCTTTCTTGTGTACTCCAATCGCCTTACAATAAAGGCCAACATGCAGTTTGCCTTCCTAATTGCTTACTGTAACTGCACGCTAACTTGTGTTTCCTCTAAGAGTACACAAAATTCTCTTTGAATGTCAACATTTAGAACTTTCACGCCTTTAAAAAAATGTTGCTTTTCTGTCCTGCTCTTAATACCAAAGTGAATAACCTGACACTTCCCCACATTATACTCCATCTGCCACCTTGTTGCCCAGTCAGTTAACTTATCTCTCTGTGTCCTCCCACCTAGCTGTATCAATAAACTTAGAACCACTATCATTATATATTATACATTTATTTTTATCTTTTGCCAACCCTCACCACTCCAATCACAGGGCCATTTGTCACTTGTTTATGTGTTTTGCTTTCACAGAACACTGTCCCTTGTTCTGCTATTAACGCATTCTGCCATCTTACCTTTATGCCACTATCAGCACCTTCTTTAGCCTTTAACATACCATTAACACTCCCTTTGTCCTGTGTCCATGACATATTTGTCAAATTTCTCCTTCGAAACATAGAAAATAGGAGCAGGAGTCATTCATAGCTCCCACTTATCGCTGACCTTCTATTTTGCTCCACCCCCTCTTAAACAGTATAAAATCCATCACATTTCTACTTCTCTTTAGCTCTGGAGAGTCATACAGACTCAAAATATTAACTCTGTTTCTCTCTCCACAGATGCTGCCAGACCTGCTGAGTTTTTCCAGCATTTTGTTTTTTATTTTTGATACATTAACCTTGGTTTCTTTGTCTAAGTCATTAATATAGATTGTAACTAGCTTAGACCCCAGCACTAATCCTTGTGGCACTTGAAAAACGTTTATCCCTACTCTTTGCTTCTTGTCCGTTAATTAATCCTCTATCCATGCTATTACCCCCAAATCCATGAGCCCTTATCTTGCCTATTAGCCTTGTGTGTGTTACCTTATTGAATGCCTTTTGGAAATCCAAGTTTACTACATATACTGGTTTCCTTTTATCTACCCTCCTAGTTTCATCCTCAAAAAACCCAAATAAATTCGTCAAACACAATTTCCCTTTCATAAAACTATGTTGATTCTGTCTGATTATATTATGATTTTCTAAGTGCATTGTTAAGTCTTCCTTAATAATAGATCAGTTTCCTGTCTCCCACCCATTTCTTGAATAGCTGTGTTATCACTGATTCTTCTGGATGGGAGTTAACTGCTCCTGAACCTGATGTTTGTGCCAAGTTTTCTGATCTCAGCCAAAATACTGGGCTTGTTCTAAAACTGGCCCAACATCTCCAAGCAGGCTGGGCAAGACTGGTCAGAACTCTACTGTAGAGAATTCCTTTTAAGAAAATGGGGAAAAGGGTAGAACATGGTCAGGTTCCCTATTCTCCAACTCTATTCCCAATAATGTACAAGCACTAACAGGCTTATACATGAAGAAAAATAGCCACTCAGAGAATGGAGCAACTATCAGTCATGGCTTGGTGATAGCACTAATGGGTGAGTTAGGAGGTCATGGATTTAAGTCCCACTCTGGGAGTTGTTCACAATATCCAACTGACACTCCACTGCTGTCCTCAGAGGTGTTGGCTTTTGGGTGAGATGTTGAACTGAGGCTTCTTGTAGATGTAAGAGTTTCCATGGCACTGTTCAAAAAAGAGCAGGGGAGTTCTTTCCAGTGTCCTGTCTGCTATTTATCGCTCATGCAACATCACCAAAAACAGATTACCTGCTGATTTATGTTATTGTCATGTTAATTACATTGTTAAGGTTAAAAGAAACAGTTGATTGGTTTTAACTGTCTTTGAGCACAAGCTGAAAGCCAAAGTCACTACTCGCCTAGGGCACTGGACAGGACTGCTCCGAGTGCTGGTCATAAACCAGCTGATTGCCACTATGTTGTGGTACCGGCTGGACACTTTTACCCCTCCCCCTGAGTTTGTCACAAAAATCCAGAGAATGCTCATTGGCTTCTTCTGGGGCAAAAGGCTGCACTGGGTCACTGCAGAGCTTCTGAGTCTCCTGCTTAGGGAGGGGGGTCAGGCGCTGGTGTGCCTACGCACCCAGGTGGCGACCTTCCGCCTTCAGACCCTGCAGCGATACCTTTATGTTGAGCCTCCTCCAAGATGGTGTTCCCTGGCGACGTATTTTTTCCGCCAAGTTCAAGGCCTGAATTAAGACCTGCAGCTCCTGTTGGTAGACCTGAGGGGCCTTTGTGGCACCTTGCAGGTATTGCCCATCTTTTACCAGGACCTGATCAAAACCTGGAACACGGTCGCCTCGCACCGCAGCTCTCCGCCGTCAGGAGTAGCGGCTTTCGTCAGAGAGCCACTGCTCAGGAATCCGCACTTCCACCACTTTCAGTGGCTGGTGGAAAGGAGGGCTGTGGCTGCTGGGGTGACCAGGATCGGGGAGGTGCTGGCGGAGGAGTGGGCTGGATGCTCCCACAGGAGCTGGCGAATCTCGCGTCGGTGGATGTCCAGCTCGCAGCCAATGCCATCTATGACCTCAGGATGGTCATGCTCAGCCCCGACGACATTCTGGGTCTCGAGGTGGCACTGGTGCACGGTGGTCTTCTGTCCAAGTGTACCCATTTGGAAGGAATTCCATTTTGGCCCCAGGCCCCGAATTCTCCCTTGGGAGCTGAAGCCCCACAATACGAGTTGCCTGGTGGAAATGCCCTCCGTGCTCTTTAGCAAGACGCAGAGGGGTTTCCTGTATGGGCTGCTGCTGCACACCTTTCACTTCCTTGCCCTCGGCCCGGACACACCCTGGCATGTCTTGTTGCCGTCTGGCAGCAGAAGTCCCCAATGGAGGGCCCTGTACAGCTTTGTCCTCCCACTTTCCATTGGCGGGTGGCGGGGGGGCGGGGGGGGGGGTGGGGGGGGGGGGGGGGGGGGGGTGCCTGGGGTGGAGGGTGTTGGGTGCAGCAGTCCCCTACAATTGTAGGATGTGTCGGTACATGGACTCCCAAGATGCTTGCATATTTTGTGGCCTTGTAGAGTCTGTGGACCACGCATATACTAATTGTTGTAGGCTGCACCCCCTTTTTTAGTTATTTGAAGAACCTTTTACTGCTGTTTTGCTTGCTCTTTAGTCTCCTGCTCCTGATCTATGAGCTCCAGGTGGGGAGGGGGAGGATGGGGAAGGAGGAGGAACTCCTCATGAACCTGCTCCTGGGCCTGGCCAAGTTAGCCATTAACAGGTCCAGGCAGTGTACAATTGAGTGGGTTGTCTGGCCTGACTGCCTGCCCCTCTTCCGTAGCTACATTCGCAGCCGAGTGTGCCTGGAGAGGGAACATGTGGGGCCTGGGGTGCTTTATCGACCCCGTTAATCACATTTTGATTTAATGTTTGTAAGTTTCTTTTAAGTTTTGTCTTTTGTTTATGCAGTTTCCCTTTAAGGGGCTGCCTTTTAATTTGTCCATTGGTTTGTTAATTTAGTTTATTTGTTTTATGACCAAAAGAATTACAGGGGTCCAGTGTTAGTCATAAAGCAGCTGATTGCCGGCCTGCTGTACCAGCTGGTCAGTTTGATCCCTTCCCCGGACTTTGTCTCAAAAATACAGAACAGGCTCAATGGCTTCTTCTGGGACAAGTGGATGCACTGGGTCGCTGCTGAGGCTCTGTACCTCCCGCTTAGGGAGGGCGGTCAGTCACTGTTGTGCCTTTGTCAGCAAGTGGCAGCTTTCCGTCTCCAGACCCTGCAATGATACCGTTATGTTGAACCCCCTCCCTGATGATGTATTTCTTTGCCAGGTGCACAGCCTCAACTATGACCTAAAAGCAAAAAAACTTCGGATGCTGGAAATCCAAAACAAAAACAAAAATACCTGGAAAAACTCAGCAGGTCTGACAGCATCTGCGGAGTGGAACACAGTTAAAGTTTCGAGTCTGTACGACGTTCTAACTGTGTTCCTGTCCGCAGATGCTGTCAGACCTGAGTTTTTCCAGGTAATTTTGTTTTTGTTCTCAACTATGACGTGTAGCTCCTCTTTATAGATCTGGGAGGTCATGAAGCACTTGGGGACAACTGGGGGATATGAAGGGCACTATATAAATGCTAGCTCTCCCTTTAACTTTGCTAGAGGCTACATGCACCTGTAAAATAATGTGTCAGACTAACTGCACTCAGCAGCACATCGGGGACAGGGGGGAGCATTAGGAGCATCTATTAAAACCAACGTTAATGGATTGTAAAACTGAAGGTGGGAAACATGGGTACTGAACACATCCCTACCTGTGAACAGCACTCACTAGTAAGGAACAGCAAACAGGGATACAGTTCTCTTTTTGTTCATCATCCTTTAACATATGCCCCAGCTCAGCCCTTGCTCTGTGGTTCTTGTTGGCCACCCTCCAGTGTCTCACCAGTTAGCTGTTCATTATACACTAATGTGGTCAGCCAGATGTCACAGGGGACATCACAGCCAGGTCTGACCCTGTCCTTGCTCATTATCTACAAACACATTCCAACACAAGTCAGCAGAACCGAAGCAACAGCCGAGCTGATTGTGGTTTAAAGTATTCAAATGATGACACTTCCAACAATGTGGCTCTCCCTCAGTGCTACACTGGAGTCAGGGCAACAACAATTCAGCGAGTGCGCTTCTGACTGAGCCAAGCTGACACATTAATAACGAGAGGAGGATATTCCAGCTCTCCTTTCGGCTGCTAATTGTAGTCAGCAGGGTCTAAGGATAATCTTTCAGGCTCCCAGTCAATTGACTGAGTGACAGCAATCCAGCCTGAAGGTTTTCATCCATTCGCCCACATTAGTCTTTGGAAGAGCCTGCAATACAGACTTCCTCACCCGTGAAGAAATTCAGCTTGGGTGTGATATGCAGATCATGGATTAAACTCCGATCATACTGGTTTGTGCATTGTAGGTAAAGATTGTTTTAACCAGCTGAGCCAGAATCCCATTAGAACACAAGAGAGATGCTAAATATAACAGTTCAGTTTTTAATTATTTTAATAAGGAATTTATGAAACAACAGAGACACACAAGGAAAACAAAATGAGAACACCCATCTTCTGACCTATTTTACACTACTTTAATACAGCACCAAGAATGCTCTGTGGGTCTACATCAATACAAATTGTATAAAATAATGGGTTTGTCCTTACACTGATACAGGAAATGGCAACCATTGAGCGAGCTATGCCAGTTTCAACCACCTGAAAACAATGAAATGAATAATTTATCTTATTACAAATTTTTAAAAGCTACATTAGGAGCCAAACACAAACAGATAGAATAAAAAAATAGTTTGCTAAAATGGATTTTTTGGGACTTAGAAATCTGGTTTGGTCGAGAATTCATACTGTTGCAGACATCAGTAAAAACCATTTTTATTCCGATTGCTCTGTATAAACTGGTCATTTTTATTATTTAAACTTGAATGTAATAAGATTAACCAGCAAACCATAAAAGCTCTTATGAAGGTGTATGTGGACGTAAAATATTCTACAAGTGTTTTCCAAACTGCTGCTGAGAGTAACTTGCTGCCTTGTCAGAAGCACTGATGATCCATGGATCAGACAATTACATGGGAAGTGAGAGCAGTTCAGTACTGGCCCCCAGTCTGCTGCTGGAATACATCAATTGTGTCCTCATCTTCCATCTCCAACTGTAACATAAGACAACTGTTAGAACGAGACGAGGCCCACCATCAATACAAGACAACATTCTGACACTGAAAATCCTTCACTTCACCTCTTCCTCAGTAGTGAGATTTTATTTGCTCTCTCTCCCCTGCCAGTATCATAGAATTATATAGCACCAGGGATGACAGTGAGTGAAGATAAAAAGGTCTGAAATTTTATTGCGCCAAGGAATCATGTATATGTTATTGAGTAAAATGGCAAAGTCACTGCAGCATGAGGAACCAGAAAATCAGAGCACTTTTCACGATCTGTAGTCTTCAAATAGGTGGAATTATTAGACTTCAAGTAGGTAGAAACATTAGTTTTCCCTTTGTTTACCTTCTATTACCATCAAGACTGTGAACCAATGCATTTGTATAATATCATCAGCGACCTCAGCATTTCGGCATTCAATGCAGTTATCGAACATAATACAGGATAAGGTCCACACTCACAACAGAACATGACCTTGCTGGATTATGTACAGATTTCCGTAAAGCACACCTAATGTGTTCCTAAAAATACAGCATACTAAATGAAAATCACTTTCCCATATGAAAACATGTAGTAAAGGGGGATTATGTTCCCTGACCTGTAATTTTTACATTAAAAATCTATGGCTGTCTTGAATCTAACTGGCCCAAAATCCTTCAACCAACTCTTATGAACTTTAGAACTCTTAATAACCTAAGAACTCTTCCTACTTACCTCCCGCTAACTGTTTCCTGCTCCCTTCCCCCCTCCCTTGCGCCATTCCCCTCCCCGTCCCTCCCTCTCGCCGTTCCCCTCCCCCATCCCTCTCGCTGTTCCCCTCCCCCATCCCTCTCGCCGTTCCCCTCCCCCATCCCTCTCGCCATTCCCCTCCCCCGACCCTCTCTCTCACCGTTCCCCTCCCCCGTCCCTCTCACCGTTCCCCTCCCCCGTCCCTCTCACCGTTCCCCTCCCCCGTCCCTCCCTCTCGCCGTTCCCCTCCCCCGTCCCTCTCGCCGTTCCCCTCCCCCGTCCCTCTCACCGTTCCCCTCCCCCGTCCCTCTCACCGTTCCCCTCCCCCGTCCCTCCCTCTCGCCGTTCCCCTCCCCCATCCCTCTCGCCGTTCCCCTCCCCCGTCCCTCCCTCTCACCGTTCCCCCCCCCGTCCCTCTCGCCGTTCCCCTCCCCATCCCTCTCACCGTTCCCCTCCCCCGTCCCTCTCGCCGTTCCCCTCCCCCGTCCCTCTCACCGTTCCCCTCCCCCGTCCCTCTCACCGTTCCCCTCGCCTCCCCGGTTCCCCCCCCCCGTCCCTCCCTCTCGCCGTTCCCCTCCCCCGTCCCTCTCACCGTTCCCCTCCCCCGTCCCTCTCGCCGTTCCCCTCCCCCGTCCCTCTCACCGTACCCCTCCCCTCCCTTTCACCGTTCCCCTCCTCCGTCCCTCCCTCTCACCGTTCCCCCTCCCCCATCCCCTCCTCGCGCCGTTTCCCTCCCAGTCCCTCCCTCGCCCTGTTTCCCTACCCCCGTCCCTCCCTCTCATCGTTCCCCTCCCGCCGTTCCCTTCCCCCGTCCCTACCTCTCACCGTTTCCCTTCCCACCCCTCCCTCTTGCCGCTTCCCTCCCCCTCACTGCTTCTTTCCTCTGCCCATTCCTCTTACCGCTTCCATCCCTTTCTCTCCTGCTCATCGGTTTCATATACACATCAACTGCATTACATAAACTCTCTCCGTTATATCAAACACCTCAACCAAGTTATTCAAACACAATTTGCGTTTAACAAACCTGTGTTGCCTTTCATTTATTAGTCCATACTATTCCAAATGCTAATTAATTGTGTCCCAGATCTAAATGTTCCCGGTAACCATTCAGCCGATTGGTCTGTAGTTGCCAGACTTTCCCCTTATTTGAAGAGGGGTGTAACATTTCCAATCCTTATTTCCTTCGGTAACCTAGGTTGCAATCCATCTGCACCAATAGCTAATGATTTGATTTTTTTCTCTCCCCATCCTTCAGTAGTGAAAGATTTTGTCTCTACTTCAGTAATGCTAGACTTTCTTTTCTCTCCCTCCCTCATAGTAACAGGTTTTATTTGCTCTCTCTGATATAATAACTGGCAGAGAACATGGACTGAACTGGAGACCATTTTTGTCAGTACAATCCAGCCAGCAAATTTACCAAATGAATGATTCTGTAGCACTGGACATGCCTTTGCCCAGCAGTCTGTGCCTCAGAATCCATCTATTTCCCACAGCAGCTTCACACATAACTGCTCTTACTGTAGCCGTAGAGTCCGCTTACCCCAGAACTCCAATAAAATGTCTCACAGTCTTGATCTTACCAGCCCCCAAAAGGCACTAAGATAAAAGCAAAATACTGCAGATGCTGGAGATCTGAAACAAAAACAGAAAATGCTGGAGAAACTTAGGCTAACAGCATCTGTGGAGAGACAAACAGAGTTAACAGTTTGAGTCCCTATGACTCTATTTCCAGCATTTTCTGTTTTTGCCCAACCGAAGAGTGGATTACTTATGGGCTGGTGTTCTAGAGATGGGCAATGGGGTAAAATTGACAGGAATATCTGCCTGGGCTGCACTTTACTAGTTACTATGGTGAGTGAATGGCATGTAGGAGCAAATTATCTATCCATGCATAGTAGCAGAAGCATAGGTCATTACAGTCCTATAGCTGTGACAATATACTACTAAATTAAAGGGATTCACTATGGGGTTGGCCAATGCCTGTAAGTGTAACTCTGTCTGCCCCAAGCCTACACATTTTTTTTCATTATTGGAGCCTTGTGCCAGGGCCAGGTCATACCTGTGCAGGTGTATCTGTTTCATTAATTGGCTGTCCATCAAATCGGAATCTGATCTGTCGAATTGCCAAACCCTAGAAACAGAAAAACAAACATCTGAGGCGCTAAAAACTGTGGAAATCAGTAGTTTTAGCATTCAACACTATCATACACCATAGACTATTAGTGGGCACAGGAGCCACAGCTTCTCAATAACTGTCTAATCCCAGGAGCTGCTCTGTGATACAGTGTGACATCAACTCCTGTCTGCTGCCCGCCACACAAGGGAGTGGCTGATTTCATCTATGTTGTCAGTAGAAGATAATTCCCCACAAACCTGGTTGAGAATGTCTAAATGGGAGAACTACAGTGAGCTCTGCTGGCTCATTTTTCTGTTGAAACTCATTGGCAGAGGCCTGCAAACAGGTCCATCATTCAGGTATTGCAGCTAGTACAGGGAGATAGGTTTGCAACAGAAAGCAGATGAAAATGGCAAGCGTACCTGGAAACAATTTTGTTTCCAAAAGTGAGCTGACAGGATAACCTTTCATTTTATAAAAATGCCCTCCCCTAAAGGGATGTGATATTTCTGGGACACAGCTCCAAGAGTTGTTAGTCGTGACCATTTCTCATGCACAAATCCTTTGGTGAATATCGTGGTCACCATTCCAGATCCACCCTGTTTCTATCCAAAGCCCACACACACATACAATTTGCCACTTGCACACAGGTCACTGGCAGTGAGCTGGGGGCAAAATTCCGGTCTGATTTCTCCCGGTTTAAACCAGAAGCACTGAGGTCAATTGGAAAATATTTGTTTCAAAAATCTGTCAACTGAAAATCTTAAAACTCTCACTTTTCACTTAATTTATCTCAGCTAAAATTGGTTAACTTAGCAAACATGTTCAAACCTGGATCCTCCTCCTACCATGTTACTTAATATAATCCACAGGATATACTTACCCACTGAGCCAACAGTAGTCATAGAGCTGGCTTTATTTATCTCACTGATTGGTACTACAACCCTCAATCAATAATGGAGTTTGATCGCATGCTGTCTTGGCTCCATGTTTAACAGGGTCTCTACCACTGAGCCAGAGATAAGCTCAATGAAACATTTTTTAAAGCTGTTCAGGGCACAAACCCGATTTACCCATCCAATTTATGGACAAAGTTCACTATTCTGTGGATAAGGAATTCAGCATTCAGGCCTGTTCAATGATGCAAGACTATGAGATTTGTGCACTGCAGCTCCAAGTTCCCGTACCTGACGTTCACAGTACGCTTTCATCAGTTTGCTTAGCGGTGTATGCTTTTTGATTTTGAACTGCACAACGGAACCATCTTGGCCTGCCACCTTCAGGTTAATGTGGTCATTTTCTGATTTCAGTACATCCTGTGGAGGTGAAAAAGCATGGGTATGAGTGGGATCTCACAGATGGAATCAGACACTTTCCAACCAGAAATGATAACTCATTAGTACTATACATGCAATTACATTAGTGAACTACAACGCCCCAGTGGTTCAACTGGTAAAGCCTGTCTGTAACTAAATTAACTGGGGCGACAATTTAAATATATCGATTCTGTGCAACCAGCTCATGTCAGCACTTAACCTCCACATGAGCAAATACTGTAGTTCCAATCAGAATTATCCAATTGTGTTCCATATTCCTTCAACTGCTTTTCCTTCATCCACCCTATCCAACTTAATCTTTAATGTTAACAGTAAGTTCCACAGCCGTGTTCCAAATCTGACTTTTAATCTTGTATCTGTTACCCATCAGCTACTGGAAACCATCTGTTTCTATCTCCCCTGCACCATTTTTTATAAATTCAAGTTCCATAGCATGTTACCCATTAATCTGCATTGTTAATAAAACAAGAAACATTTTGATGCCGCAATCACACTGAGTTGCACACAACCTACAGCACAAACAGGCCCATTTGGCTCAACTATTCTACACAGGCATTTAGGTTTTACACAAGCTCCTTTCCACCGCTCTTCATCTAACTCAATCTAGCTTCTCCTTAAATGCATCAATGTTATTCACCTCATCTACCCCATGTAGCATTGAGTTCCATATCCTTACCACCATCTGGATCAAGAAGTTTCTCTAGAATTCACCATTTGACTATTAGTGACTAACTTATCTTTATGGCCCTCCCACAACTTGAAATATTTTCTCTGTACTTCTACTGTTTTCAAACACGTTCATAATCTCAAAGACCATCAGGTCATCCCTTGGCCTTCTTTTATCTAGAGAAAAGTCTGCTCAGTCTTTCTTGGCGGGTACATTCTCTCAACTTTGATATCAGCCATGTAAACCCAGATGATACAAATTGGTCTTTGTGACAATTGAGTTCTATATTAAATTTGAAAGTAATGTAGTACTTCAGTCCCAAACAAGAATCTCAAACTAGTAAGATAGATAAAGGAGAACTAGCAGATGTAGAATATTTGAACTTCCAAAAGGCATTTGATAAGGTGCCACATAAAAAGTTAATAGACAAGATAAAGGCTCATGGCACTGGGGGTAATATATTAGCATGGATAGCAGATTTGTTAATAGACAGGAAGCAAAGAGGAGTGATAAATAGGGCATTTTCATGTTGGCAGGGTTTGAGTAGTGGATGTCACAATGATCATTGGTTGGGGCTTTAGCTATGTATAATCCATATTAATGACTTAGGCAAAGAGACTGAGTAATGTACCTAAGTTTGATGATGATACAATTCTAGGTAGGAATGTAAGCTGTGAGGAGGAAACAAAGAGGCTGCAAAGAGATACTGGCAGGTTAAATGAATTGACAACAAGGTGGCAGATGGGGTATAAAGTAGGGAAATGAGAGATTATTCACTTTAATAGTAAGAACAGAAAAGCAGAATTTTTAAAAGGTGTAAAAGTTGTTAATGTTGAAGTTCAAAAAGAACTTGGTATAATTGTACAAGAAACTTAGAAAGTTAGCATGCAGCTACAGCAAGAAATTAAGAAGAGAAATAGCATGTTGGCCTTTACTGCAAGGGGGTTGAAGTACAAGAATAACGAAGTCTTGGTACAATTGTACAGGGCTTTGACTAGACAATACCTGGAATAGTGTGTGCAGATTTGGTCTCCACAGTTAAGGAAGGATATACTTTAATTGGAGGCAGTGCAGCTAAAGTTCACTAGATTGGTCCCGGGGATGCAAGTGTTCCTATAACGAGAGGCTGAGTAAACTGGGTCTACATTCTCTGGAGTTTAGAAGAACGAGTATGATCTCATTGAAACATGTGGGATTCTGAAGTGGCTTAACCAGGTAGGCACTAAAGTTGTTTCCGCTGGTTGGGGAATCTAGCACACAGGGGCACACTCCCAGGATAGGGGGCCGATCTTTTAGGACTGAGATGAGAAACTTTTCACTCAAAGGGCTGTGAATCTTTGGAATTCTCTACCCCAGAGAATTGTGGGTGCTCCATTGTTGAATATATTTAAGGCTCATACAGACAGATTCTCAGGAAATTAAGGAAAATGGGGAGCTGGTGGGAAAATGGAATGCAGGTGGAAGATTAGCCATGATCTTACTGAATGGTGGAGCAGGCTTGAGAGATTATATGATCGACTCTTGCTCCTATTGCTTATGTTCTTTATTATGACTCCATCCTGGGGAAATAGGCAGAGATCTTGCAGCCACTGAGATCTCATTATGGCAGCAGTGTGAACTTTCCACCCAAGCACCCAACGTTATAGCAAATACAGAATGTTTCATTCCAAACGCAGGTTGGGTCTGGAGAGAGCATGCTGAGCTGTGTAACAATGATGTACAGGACTGGTATACAGATCTGCATAACAATGGATTGATAGTTTGAGTGCACTGATATTATCAATGATGGGATCAATTGGACATGGTTAATTAAATGCCTCCGACAAGCATGTTGCTTTAGTGGTATTTTCTCAGAAGTAGATTAGTTACCCATACTAAGTTACCCACATGAAAAAAAAATTATGCCTTCATGGGATGAGAGTGTCACTGGCAAGGCCAGCATTTATTGCCCATCCCTAATTGTCGTTGAGAAGGTGGTGGTGAGCTGCCTTCTTGAACCGCTGCAGTCCATGTGGTACACCCACAATACTATTATGGGGTAAGGGTTCTAGGATTTGATCCAACAACTGCAAAGAAAAGACAATATATTGGGTAGATAGGTTGCCAATCTAGTGCGTTGATTTGTCCTGGATGGTGTTCTTCAGTGTTTTTGGGGCTGTACTCAGCCAGGCAAGTGAAACATATTCCATTACATGCCTGACACGTGCCTTGTGCATTGTGCAAAGACTTTGGGGGGTCAGGTGAGTCACTCACCATAGCCTCTTGAGTTGCTCTTGTGCTCACAGTATTAATGTGACTGGTCCAGTTCTGTCACAGGTCAATGGTAACCTCGAGAACGCTGATGCTGGGGTGTTCAGTGGTAATGCCGTTGAATGGTTAGGTTCTCTCTTCTTGATGATAGAACAGAATCATAGAATGGCTGCAGCACAGAAGGCGGCTATTTGACCCATTGTGTCTGTATTCACCAAGAGCCTTCTTCCCTCTTTTTCAGATAACACTCCAATTCCCTCTTGACTGCCTCTAGTCATTGCTTAGCACTTGTGTGGCACAAATATGACTTACCACTTAGCAGCCTCAACCTGAATGCTGTCAAGTTTTGCTGCATATGAACACGGACTGCTTCAGTATCTGAGTTGTGAATGGTACTGAACATCGTGCAGTGAACATTCCCGACATCTGATCTAATGATGGAGAGGTCACTGATGAAACAGCTGAAGATGGCTGGGCCCAGGCTACTACCCTGAGGAACTCCTGCAGCAATGTCCTGGAGATTGGCCTCCAACAACCATAAGCATCTGCCCCTGTGCTAGGTATGACTCCAACCAGTGGAGAGTTCCCCCCGCCACCCCAGATTCCCATTAACTTCAATATTAATAGGGCTCCTTGATGCCACACACCATCAAATGCTGCCTTGATGCGAACGCAGTCACTTACACCTGACCTTCGGAATTCAGCTCTTTTGTCCACATTTAGTAATCAGGTCTGAAGCTGAGTGGCCCTGGTGGAACTTAAACTGAGCATCATTGAGCAGGTTAAGTATGGGTAAGCGCTGCTTGACTATCATTGACACCTTCCATCACTTTTCTGATGACAGAGTAGACTGATATGGTGGTAATTGGCTGGACTGGATTTGTCCTGCTTTTTGTGGTCAGGACATTTTCTAGGCAATTTTCTGCTTTGGCAGGTAGATACCAGTAGCTGTACTTGAACTCAAACGAGTTTATTGTAGCTGTACTGGAATAGCTTGGCTGGAGAGACAGCTAGTTCTGGAGCAGAAGTCTTCAGTACTACAGATGGGATGTTGCTAGGGCCCATAGCCTTTGCTGTGTCCAGCACATTCAGCTGTTTCTCATGGAATGAAATTGGCTAAAAACTAGCCATGATGCTGGGGATCTCAGGAAGGGGCTGAGATGGATCATTCACTCCATACTTCTGGCTGAAGATGATTGCAAACACATAAGCCTTGTCTTTTATGTTCTCATGCTGGGATCCAGCATAATTTAGTAAGGGATGCTCATGGAGCCACCTTCTTCTGTTAGTTGTTTAGTTGTCTCCCACCATTCTCAACTGCAGATTGTTGATCTGATTGCTTAGCTCTGTCTATAGAACGCTTCTTCTACTTTTCAGCATGAATGGGGCTGTGTTGTAACTTCACCAGTCTGGCACTTCAATTTCAGGTATGCCTACTGTCGTACCTGGAATAATCTGTTACATTCCTCATTGAAAGGGGACTGGACCCCTGACTTGATCAGGAATCAGTGCTAGGGCCTCAAGTATTTACAATCTATATTACTGACTTGGTTGAAGGGACCGGCTGTATTGTAGCCAAATTTGCTAATGATATAAAGATAAGTAAGAAAGCAAGTTGTGCGGAGGACAGAAAGAGTCTGCAAAGGGATATAGGTAGGTTAAGTGAGTGGGCAAAAATTTGGCGGATGGAGCATAATGTGGGAAACTATGAGGTTGTCCACTTTTGGTCCTGGGGATGGAGGGATTTTCTCACCAGGAGAGGTTGAGTAGATTGGGCCCGTACTCATTGGAATTTAGAAGGAGAGACGCCCTTATTGAAACATAAGATTCTTAGGGGGCTTGACAGGGTAGATGCTGAGAGATTGTTTTCCCTTGTGGGAGGGTCCAGGACCAGAAGGCGTAATCTCAGAGTAAGGGGGCACCCATTTAAAATGGAGAGAAGGAGGAATTTCTTCTCTCAGAGGGTAATCAATCTGTGGAATTCTTTATCGCAGAGGGCTGTAGAGGCTGGGTTAAGTATATTCAAGGCTGAGATAGACAGGTTTTTAATCATCAAGGGAATCAAGGGTTATGGGGAAAAGGCAGGAAAGTGGATTTGAGGATTATCAGGTCAGCCATGATCTAATTGAAGGCAGAGCAGACTCAATGGGCTGAATGGACTACTTTTGCTCCTACGTCTTATGGTTTGGTAGGAAGAATAGAAAAATATATAATTTAAATGGAGAGAAACTGCAGAATGCTGCAGTACTGAGGGATCTGGGTGTCCTTGTACATGAATCACAAAAGGTTAGCATGTAGATATAGCAAATAATTAAAGGAAGCAAATAGAATGCTAGCCTTTACTGAAAGTTGGACGGCGTATAAAAGTAGGGCAGTCTTGCTGGAGCCTGCTATGCCATTGAATGAGATCATGACTGGTTTGATTGTGGCCTTAAGTCTACTTTCCTGCTGGTCCCCCATAATGCTTGATTCACCACTTATGGATCAAAAATCTGTCTAACTCAGACTTGAATATATTCAATTACCCAGCCTCCTCTTCCTCTTTGGGGAAGAGAATTCCAAAGACTAACAACCCTCTAAGGGAAGAAATTATTCTTCATCTCTGCCTTAAAAAGGATACTCCTGATTTTGAAACTGTGTCCCCTAGTTCTAGATTCCCTCGGGGGGCGAAACATCCTCTCAGCATCTATCCAATCAAGCCCCCTCAGACTCTTCAATAAGATCACTTCTCATTTTTCTAAACTCCAATGAGTAAAAGCCCAACCTGCTCAACCTTTCCTCATAAAACAATTCCTGCATCCCAGGAATCAGCCTAGTAAACTTTTCTAAACTGCTCCCAATGCAATTATATCTCTCTTTAAGGAGACCAAACTGTACACAGCACTCCAGTTGCAGTCTCACCAATACCCCGTACCCAAGACTTCCCAACTTTTATACTGCATTCTCCTTGCCTAGGATAACCCCAGATAGCCCATGGTTTTGTTCGTAATGTTGCTTGGAGGGGTTTGCTACAACTGAGTGGCTTGTTGGGCCATATCAAAGGATAGTTAAAAGGTTAACCATATCGCTGTGGTTTGGGGTCACATATCAACTAGACCAGATAAGGAAGCCATATTGCCTTCGCAAAAGGGCATTAGTGAACTAGCTGCATTTGTAAAATCACCTTAAACATTCCCTTCCTCCACCACCAACAGTGGGCAGCAGTGTGTACCATCTACTAGATGCACTGCAGCAACTCGCCAAGGCTCTTGCGACAGCACTTTCCAAACCTACGACCTCTACCATCTAGAAGGACAAGGGCAGCAGATGCGTGGGAACACCACCACCTGCAAGTTCTTCTCCAAGTCACTGACCATCCTGACTTGGAAATATATCATCGTACCTTCACTATTCCTCGGTCAAAATCCTAGAGCTCCCTACTTAACAGCACTGTGGGTGTATTTACACCACATGGACTGCAGCAGTTCAAGAAGGCAGCTCATCAACACCTTCTCAGTGCAATTAGGATGGTCAGTAAATGTTGGCCTTTCCAGTGATGCCCACATCCCATGAACAAAAAAAAAACGATAGTTTCATGGTCATCACTGCTAATACCTGCTTTTTATTCCAGGTTTAATTTAACTAACAATTTAAATTCCCCAGCTGCTGTGATGAGATTTGAACTCATGTCTCTGGATCATTAATTCAGGCTTTCAGGTTACTAGTCCAATAATGTTAGCACTATGCTACTTCACACAGATAGTAATTGAAGAGCATCTGTTAATGCATCTACCTCTGCATGTCACACAATACCAAAAAGCTAGTATTTTTAAAGCTTTTCTCATCCACCTTGTTTTCTTTGAACACAAACAGCAGGCTGCATTTAGAGTAAATTAATTATAAGAAAAGTTACATTATAGCCCAATCTTGTAATTAACTTTAATAACTCTAACCAAGACGCAGGAAAACAATCACTGGATCTGAGCTGCATTGCAACTTGTCACATTATGATGAACAAGAACTAGTGAACACTATAAAAAAGTGACAACAGTCAATAGCATATAATTGAAGTTCTAACCGTTGATGACTTGCATTTATATAACATCCATAACATTCTAAAACCTACAAGGCTGGGAATTAAGCTGAATATAATATCCAATGACTTTTTTTTATTCTTTCGTGGAATGTGAGCATCACTGGCAAGGTCAGCATTTGTTTCTCACCCATAATTGCCCTTGAAAATGTGGTGACCTAATATTGGACATTTTACCTCAGTCAGAAAACATGCATCTAACAAGATCTTCTTTGCCTGTACAGTACTATTTTTTATGGATAAATGGTACAGCCATGGGCCCTCTCAATTTAATGAATCTTCTGAAGGTAGAGAATAATCACAAGAAGTGAAAAAGGGATAGTTCAGTTGGTGAAAGCTGTGTGCAATTGAGTCATACACAGAAGACTCCATAGTGATTTCTCAGTCAGTAATCAATTAGCTGCTGTCAGCTGGGGTAGCAAGGTAGTGGATAACTTCACATTTTGCCACATTGTTTTCTCTCTACCACGTTCTTGCCCACTGACCCGATCGATTTCCCTCTATAGCCTCTTTGCATCTGCTCACTGGTTACTTTTCCACCTAACTTTGTATCATGTGTTACACTCAGTCCCCTCATCAGTCATTAATTAAGATAGATTGTAAATAGCTGAGATCAAAGTACTGATCTTTGCAATATCGCTACTTATAGCCTGCCAACCTAAAAATGTCCTGTTTATTGCTACCATTTTCTGTCCATTACCAATCTTTAATCTATATTCATCTATAAGCCCCCATTCAGTCCTAATTGAGTGCAATAAGCTCTTCTGTAGCATCTTATTGAATGTTTTTTGAAAATCCAACTGGTCTCCCCATATCCATCTCACTAGTTACATCCTCAGAAAACTAACAGATTGTCAAACATGATTTCCCTTTCATGAAGCATGTTGACTCTGCTTAAGCATATAAAGTGTCTTGTTACCACATCCTTAATAATAGATTCTAACATTTTGCCTACTACTGATGTCACTTCTTTCTTAAATAGTGGGGTTACATTTGCTACCTTCCAATCCTTTGGAACTATTCTAGAATCTAAGGGATTGTGGAAGATCTAAACCAATGTATCCACTATCTCTGCTGCTACCTTGTTTAAAACCCTAGGATGCAGGTCATCAGTTCCGTGGAATATGTCGGAATTAAATCGCATTAATTTCTTCATCGAGTCATAACAGCACAGATGGAGGGCAGTTGGCTCATCGAATCCATGGTTCAATATTATTTCTTCACTTTTACTGATTTCGTTAACTCCTTCTTTCTCATTAGACCCTTGGTTCTCCATTATTTCTGGAATTTTTCATGTCTTCAATCACGAAGATGGTACAAAGTATTTAAGAGCATAAAAAAAAGGAGCACAGTAGGCAACATGGCTAATTAAACCAATTCAATATGATCCTGGCTGATCGTTAATGTCTGCCATTTCCTTATCCCTATTATAATTTTTCCTGACTCTGCCTCTAATGGGCCCATGTTTACTTTCATTAATCCCTTTCTATTTAAAGGCAAATGTGTCTAACAAATGTGACTGTACTTTTCAATGAAATAACAGATGATAATGTGGTTGTGTTGTGATGTTGGACTCTCATAAGGAATTAAATAAAGTGCTACCTAATAGACTTGTTAGTAATATCAAAGCTGTGGGATTATTTCATGGTATATGAAATTGGCTAAGGCACAAAAAGCAGGGATTGATAAGTAAATAGTTATTTTTTAGACTGGAGGGCAATTTCCAGTCATGTTCCCGAGGATTTGGTGTTGGGGACTACTGCTCTTTTTGACCTATATTAATGGCTTATACTTGGGTATAAAGGGCACAGTTTCAAAGTCTGCAGTTGACAAAAATATTTGGAAATGAAACAAACAGCAAGGAAGATAGTAGCAGATGTCAGGAGACAAACAAGTGAAACAGAAACATGGCAGGTGAATTTGAATGTCAAGATTGCAAAGTGATCCATTTTGGTAGGGAGAATGAGGAGAAGCAATATAAACTAAATGGTAAAATTTTAAGGGGTTGCAGGAACAGAAAGACTTGGGGGTTGAAGGCGGCAGACAAGTTGATAAAGTTGTTATAAAAGCATATGAGATCCTGGGCTTTATAAATATAGCACAGAAGTTATGCCAAATTTAATGCTAAACAATGGTCAGGTCTCAACTGGAGTATTGTGTCCTATTCTAAGCATGATGCTGTAAGGAGGACAGGACACATTCGACAGGGTGCAGAGATTTATTGAAATAGTACCAGGAATGAGAAAATTCAGTTATTCTTTAGTGGCAAGACTAAAGAAGCTGGAATTGTTCTCCTTAGAAAAGAGAAGTTCAGGGGATATTTGACAGTGTTCAGTATTATAAAGGATTTTAATAACATCGACTGATTAGAAACTGTTTCCACTGACAGGAGTGCCAGTGACCAAAGGGCCTAGATAACTGCCAAAGAACAGGAGGGAGACAATGTGTTTTTTTTTAAACACAGTTGAGTTTTTGTAATCTGAAACTCTCTGCCTGGGAGAGTGCTGGAAGTAGATTCAATAATGGATTGGAGTTGTTTGGAAAAGTAAAGATTTCTATGGAGAAAGGGCAAAGGAGTGGAATTTATTGGATAGCTGTTTCAAGAGTCAGCCCAGTAACAATGGGCCAAATGACTTCCTTCTGTGTTGTAAGATCCTGCAATGCCTTATTATGTCTTCAGGCCAACCAATGCATCACTTGTTATGTAGATAAACAAAGCAGCCAATGTGCATTTAGCAACATCACATAAACAGCAAAGAGATACATTGGGAAACCTCTCTGAAATGTCATGGAAACCTTCCCTCATCAGAAACTTATTAACATCTCATTTTAAAGAGGAAACCTTAACAATGCAGCACTCCCTTGGTACTGCATTGAAGCGTTGGTGTACGTGCAGCTTGAGCCTGAAACTTGCTGACTCATAGACAAGAACAGTACCTGAACCAAGTTGCCACTTGAGACACATTTCTTTCACATATCTTACAGAATCCACAGATTGGAAACAGACCACTCGGCCTAACTGTTCTATGCCAATATTTATATTTCATACAAGCTTCCTCCAACAATCTTCACCTAACCCTATCAACTTATCCTTCTGCTCCTTTCTCCCTCACATGTTTATCTATCTACCCTTTAAACGCATGTATAAACTCACCTCAGCCTGTCATGTGCTCCACATTCTAACTTCTCTCTCAGTAAAGAAGTTTCTTCTGAATTCCCTAATGGATTTATTAATGACCATCTTGTACTTGACCTCTAGTTTTAGTCTCTCCAACAAGTGAAAACATTTTCTACTCATCAGTCCCTGACATAATCCAAAAGACATCAGCTCATCCCTCAGCCATGTAGATTTTTTTTTTGTTTTCTTTTATTCACATTTGTGGGGGTTGCTGGCTAGGCCAGCATTTTATTGCCGATCCCTAGTTGCCCTCAAGAAGGTGGTGGTGAGCTGCTTTCCACAATCAAGTCAGTACACCCACAGTGCTGTTAGGGATGGAGTTCCAGGACTTTGACCTAATGAAAATGAAGGGATGGTGATTATATTTCCAAGCCAGGATGGTGTATGGCTTCGTGCTGGTGTTCCCATGCATTTGCTAACCTCATCTTTCTAGGTGGTAGAGGTCAAGGGTTAGGAAGTGCTATCAAAGGAGCCTTGGTGAGACTTTGACATTATTTAAGTAGAAACAATGTGCAGGGTTACAGGAAAAAGGCAGAAGAATGACACTAAGTCATAATGCTCATTTGGAGCGCCAGTGCAGATACAATAGCAGAATGGCCTCCTTCTGCATTGTAACAATTCCGTGATTATGAGTTGTTGCAGTGCATCTTGTAGATGGTACACACTGCTGCCACTGTGCGAAGGGAGTGAATGTTGAATGTGGTGGATGGGGTGCCATTCAAACGTGCTCTTGGTCCTGGATGGTGTTGAGCTTTTTGAACATTGTAGGAGCTGCACTCATCCAGGCAAGTGGGGAGTATTCCATCACAATCCTGATTTGTGCCTTGTAGATGGTGGACAGGCTTTGGACAGTCAGGAGGTGAGTTATTCTCTGCAGAATTCCCAGCCTCTGGCCTGCTCTTGTAATCATATTTATAGGCTACTCCAGTTCAGTTTCTGGTCAATGGTAACCCCCTGCATGTTGATAATGGGGGATTCAGTGATGGTAATGCCATTGAACATCAAAGAGTGATGGTTAGATTCTCTCTTATTGGAGATGGTCATTGCCTGGCACTTGTGGTGTAAATATTACTTGTTACTTCTCAGCCCAAGCCTGGATATTGTCCAGGTCTTGCTGCATTTGGACATGGACTGCTTCAGTATCTGAGTTGCCGCAAATGGTGCTGAACATTGTGCAATCATCAGCAAACATTCCCACTTCTACTTTATGATGGAAGGGAGCTCATTGATGAAGCAGCTGAATATTGTTGGGCCTATGACACTACCCAGTGATGTCCTGGAACTGTGATGATTGACCTCCAACAACCACAACCATCTTTCTTTGTGCTAAGTATGACTTCAACCACATGAAATCAAATGATAGGTTGTTCCCTTCTCTAGGTATGATACCATATCTGAATTCAATTTAAATAAACCATCAATTACAATCTAGCCTTGCATATATCAGCAACAGTGAAATGAATCTTAAACTCAGTGAAGTTTAAATTCAAATTTCCTACATTGGCTGTTTACCTTTTCCTATTTTCTCACATTTCTTTCTGTTCAGATTTTTCCAATGTCTTCTCATTTACTAGAAAACATTATTTTGCCATTTTTACTGTGTTACATTATATTCTAACACTTTTCCATTCAACAGTTTATTTAACTCATTAACACCCTTTCTGTGACTTGGCTGATTCTCCGACCCATTTTCATGTTTCCAACTTTACCAAAATGCTCAATTATCATTACGTTTTCAGTTCTGATGGCTACATACATTGACAGCACAGCCGCAGCCAGAATGGAGATGATTGGATAAATTAAATCTCGCCCAGCAATTGCAAAGCTGGAAGTGGACTGGGATTGATTTTATACACCATCATTTATATTTAACTTTTCTCCAATCGCTGCATTTTGTGGGAGAAATAATCCTGCTTTTATGGAGAAACTTTGCTGTAGTTTTGGTCACAAGTTCTGTTTGTTTTAGTTTGTACAAATTCTGTTTAAATGGACTCTGTCAATAGGCTTGGTTTGCTGTAAAACTGCTTGCCAGTTTGCTGTAAGTCACACCCTGCTTCCATTTTGTGGTTGACAATGGTGCTAATATTCATAAAGATAAAAACAAAAAACTGCGGATGCTGGAAATCCAAAACAAAAACAGAATTACCTGGAAAAGCTTCATCAGTTCTGTGGAAGGGTCATGAGGACTCGAAACGTCAACTCTTTTCTTCTCCGCCGATGCTGCCAGAACTGCTGAGTTTTTCCAGGTAATTCTGTTTTTGTGCTAATATTCACTTTATTTCAGGTTTCCAGCGTTTACTACATTTTTATCTTTTTGTTCCGATCCTGCTGAACAATTCCCCCTTCTGATGGCACTGATAACTCAGTCAAAAATGGTGCATCATCCAAGTAGATATTATTGATGTGCACCTGGACACTGTGGGGGAATGGGAATGGGAACTGATCCTGACCTCACCCTTTCTTTACTCAGAGTGGTGAAAATGTGAAACTCAATACCACATGGAGTTGCTGAGGTGAGTAGCATGAATAGAAAGATATGTTGAATGGGTGCCATTAGATGGAGAGATGTGTGGCATACACTCTAGCACTGCGCTGTAAATTCCATGCAAAAAACCCACCATTCACAGCACAGGCTACTAGGCCACCAGAATTGGTCAGTTTTGCCTCCCTAACCTGTAAGCACTACAACTGTTTGGAACATATCTAAAATAAAAACGAAAAGCACAGACTGAGATTGAATCTGGGAATCTAGTCTTTATGGCTCAGCTCCTCACAGGATAAATCTGGAAGAATCTGAATAGTATATTTCAAACATAAAGGCATAATCAGTAAAACTAAGCATATAATTTACACAATGTGTTTGTATGCACCCTCCTGGTCTCAATCCAATGGTCATTTGTCTACCCACAAGTAACATTGCAAAATCAAAGACACAATGATATCACAACACTACAGTGTCTATGAAATCTGCTCCATATCATCTCTCTCACTCGTCTCAAGCCAGTAGGCAATTGTAGAGTCAGGTTACTGTCTGTACCAGCTCCTCTAAACTCATAAGCATTTGTATATTTTCACATCTGCCTAAACATCTGTACCTTACAGTACACAAGGATGTAAGCAGTATTCAGTGTGAGAACAGCAGATTGGACAGCACCAGAAAGATGTGTTGAATAGTCTCACTCATGCCAGCCCAGTAAATCTTAAATCGGGGAAGTCATCCCTGACAATAACTATTTACAAAAACTTCCTAAATTGCATTGTCTTATAAATCACACTTCAATTTTCTCCCCACTCTTGAGGCTATCATTCTAGTTCCAATTCCTCAAGCATCAGTCACCCTCTGATATTTTGCACAACTGGCTAATGTCTGAACCTAGGGAATGAGGATTAGCAGGCATTTTGACAGTGTGTGGAGATGAGGGTTGGCATTCACAGTTGAGCCCAATCCAATTCCCTTTGTAAAAGAGATGACTATACAGGAATCCGAGATTTCCCCTTCCCTAGCTGAACAGCACTGGGTCCAATTGCAGGACACTGAGTGTAACAACACTGCCTGCAGATTAAGCTTGAGAAACTGTACCATAATCCATATGACTCAAGTTATAAACAAAAATAAAAATACCCGGAAAACTCAGCAGGTCTAGCAGCATCTGCGGAGAGGAGCACAGTTAACGTTTCGAGTCCGAATGACCCTTCAACAGAACTGTTCTGTTGAAAGGTCATTTGGACTCGAAACATTAACTGTGTTCCTCTCCGCAGATGCTGCTAGACCTGCTGAGTTTTTCCAGGTAATTGTTTTTGTTTTGGATTTCCAGCATCCGCAGTTTTTTGCTTTTGACTCAAGTTATAGGCAGCCTGCCCACAACTCCAAAAATAAACAGTGATGTTACTGCTTCTGCTAACAAAGAAATCCACCTCAAGAGATGATTCCTCTCCACCATGGCACCATGCTAGAGGCACTACAACATCACCAGCAAGCTGAAAGCACCAGCAACACAAATTTGTTTTCCACCCATGGTCTAGATCTTCATTTTGCTGCCTGTACAGATGTCGTCCCACTCCCATCTCTTATAAAAGGTAGTCAGCAGCACATGCGCTCCTGTTAAAGTCACAATTTTGAATTCTGAGCTTCCGCAATCAGGTGATGTTTTACACACACTGTAGTCAGTTCAGTGGAGACTTTCTCCCACACAGCACTGTACCAAAGTCTTGCCTTTATACACTGTAGAGTCTTTCACGACCACTGGATGTCCCAAGTGCAATCGCTGCCATAATGTGGGAAACGCAGCTGCCAATCTGCACACAGCAGCTTCCACCATGTGATAATGGACAGATAATCTGCTTTTGTGATGCTGATTGAGGGATAAACATTGGACCGAAGGCAGTGAGGATAACTCCCTCAAACTAGTGCCATGGGATCTTTCACATCCACCCGAGGGAGGGGGTCTGTGAATTTACAGCAGTGTTGGCTCTTAATAATAAAGGGCCATTATACGCAGCACGATATAGCTTCACCATTATAAATTAACAGACAGGCTGTGGCATGTGGCAGGACACAGCCCGGCCACAATATACTGGGGCCAGGGATGGTCCAGCCTGGCCATTTATTGTCTGGATGGCTAACAGCCCGGCTACAGTGATTATAAATAACGCAGTGAGGCCGGGCCGGCCTTGGGACTCCTCTCACCTCGGGCCGGGGCACCGGGCCCCTCTCCTGGTACGTGAGCTCCAGGCCCCGAGGATGGTGGCCGGCGGGACCCCGGCCTCAGGCCTTAGGCCCGGGTTCGGGCCGCTCCGAATATGGCGGCAAAATTTCAAACAGGGCCTCGGGAAGGAGGGAGCGGCCTCGGGCCGAGCGAACAAGAGGAGGCGGCGGCGGGGTTGGGTTGTGGGGGTGGGGAGGAGGTGAGGGAGGGAGGGAGGGAGGGAGGGAGGGGGGGTGGAGGGAGGGAGGGAGGGGGGGGTGGAGGGAGGGAGGGAGGGGGGGGTGGGGGGAGAGCGGCGGGAGGGGCCGGCGGCAGTCCCGGGGCCCGCCTCACGCTGCCCGTTACCTTAGGCTTCTCGTCCGCCATTGCGTCTTCTCGCCCGCGTCTCCTCGGCACAAAGAGACAGAGAGAGGGAGCAGGAGAATCGGGGAGGGGAGGCGAGAGCGCGCCCCCGCCACACTGGCAGGCGCGCGCACGCAAAGCAGGCAGCCGGCCGGCGTGCGCGCGCCCGCGCCCCGGCTCCCCAGCTTAATTGGCGGACGGGGGTGGGGGGCCCCCCGCGAGGCGAGTGTGAGGGCAAAAAGGGCGGGGCGAGGGCCGTGCGCGCCGCCGGGAGGGTCACGTGACCACAGCGCCGCCGCTGATTACGTCAGTGGAGAGAACGCTGTGGGGGAGGGGGGAGTTTGGTGTTGTGGGGGAGGGGGAGTTGGAGTGGTTGATGGGGGGGGTGGGGGAATGTTTGATGGGGGGGGTGGGGGAATGGTTGATGGGGGGGTGGGGGAATGGTTGATGGGGGGGGTGGGGGAATGGTTGATGGGGGGGTGGGGGAATGGTTGATGGGGGGGGTGGGGGAATGGTTGATGGGGGGGGTGGGGGAATGGTTGATGGGGGGGTGGGGGAATGGTTGATGGGGGGGTGGGGGAATGGTTGATGGGGGGGGTGGGGGAATGGTTGATGGGGGGGTGGGGGAATGGTTGATGGGGGGGGGTGGGGGAATGGTTGATGGGGGGGGGTGGGGGAATGGTTGATGGGGGGGGTGGGGGAATGGTTGATGGGGGGGGTGGGGGAGTGGTTGATGGGGGGGGTGGGGGAATGGTTGATGGGGGGGGTGGGGGAATGGTTGATGGGGGGGGTGGGGGAGTGGTTGATGGGGGGTGGGGGAGTGGTTGATGGGGCGGTGGGGGAGTGGTTGATGGGGGGGTGGGGGGGTGGGGGAGGGGTTGATGGGGGGGTGGGGGAGGGGTTGATGGGGGGGTGGGGGAGGGGTTGATGGGGGGGTGGGGGAGGGGTTGATGGGGGGGTGGGGGAGGGGTTGAGGGGGGTGGGGGAGGGGTTGAGGGGGGTGGGGGAGGGGTTGGGGGGGGTGGGGGAGGGGTTGAGGGGGGTGGGGGAGGGGTTGAGGGGGGGTGGGGAGGGGTTGATGGGGGGTGGGGAGGGGTTGATGGGAGGTGGGGGGTGGGGAGGGGTTGATGGGGGGGTGGAGGGGTTGATGGTGGGGGAGGGGTTGATGGGGGGGTGGGGGAGGGGTTGATGGGGATGGTGGGGGAGGGGTTGATGGGGATGGGGTAGGGGGAGGGGTTGGTGGGTTGGGGGAGGGGGAGGGGTCGATGGGTGTGGGGGAGGGGTTGATTGGGGAGGGAGTGATGGGGGGTGGAGTGTGGGGGGGTGGGAGGGTTGATGGGGTGGGGGAGTGGTGTGGGAGGGGGTGGGGCGTTTGGGAGGGGGTGGGCGGTGTGGGGCTGGGGGGAGCTTGATGGGAGTTGCGGTGGCTATGGGGCTGTTGGTGTGGGGTGGGGGTTTGGGGTGGGTATGGGGGTGGGGGATGGAGTGGGGGAGGGGGGTTGGGGTGGGGTGTTGGGTGTTTTGGGTGGGAGAGAGGGTGATGGGGGGTTGATGTAGGGGGGAGGTGGGTGGTGGGGGTGTTGGTGATGGTGTGGGAGAGGGTGGGTGCAGGGGAAGGTGGTGTGGGGGAGAGTGGGTGCAGGGGAAGGGGTGCAGGGGAGGGTGGTGTGGGTGAGGGGTGTGTGTGAGGGAGGGGGGCTGATGGTGTGTGGGGGGGGAGTGGAGTGATGGGGAGGGTGGTGTTGGGGAGGGTGTGTGGGGGTGAGGGGTGATAGTGTGGGGGGCGATGGGCTGATGCTGTGAGGGAGGGGGAATGGTGATGGTGTGGGGGAGAGTTGAGGGTGGAGTGGGGAGATGGACAGAGAGTGAGGGGAAGGGAGGAGTGGATGGGGACGTGGGAAGCGGGGAACAGCATGATAATGTCACTCTACTAGCAATCCTGAGGCTCAGGCTAATGCTCTGGGATCACAGGTTCACATACCAACATAGCAGCTGGTGGAATTTAAATTCAATTAATTAAATTAAATGGAATTAAAATCTAGTCTTAGTATTGCTGACTATGAAACTATCGTTGATTGTCGTAAAATCCCATCTGCTTCACTAATAATACCCTTTTTGGAAATAAGTCTGCCACCCTTGCCTGATCAGGCCTAGATGTGAGTCCAGATCCACAGCAATGTAGTTGACTCTTAAATGCTCCAGCAAACTACTCAATCATACCAAATCACGAAAGAAAAGTCAAAAAGGAATGGAACTGGATGGACTACCAGCATTGATCTTGGTACCAGAAATGACAACAGCACACCCAGCCCTGTCAAGCCAAAGACTTATGTTCCAGTACTAGCTGCACCCCTAGACAAGCTGCTCCAGTACAGCTACAACACTGGCATCTACCCCACAATGTGGAAAATTGCCCAGGTATGTCTGTGCACAAAAAGCAGCCAATTATCACCCATCAGTCTATTCTTGATCATCAGCAAAATGATTGAAGGGGTCGTTGACATCGCTACCAAGCGGCACTACTTCTGCAATGCCATGGTTCACTGACACTCAGTTTGGGTTCGGCCAGGGCCACTCAGCTCCTGACCTCTTTAGAACATTGGTCCAAACATGGACAAAAGAACTGAACTTAGGAGTGCGGAGATAGTAACTCCCTTGACATCAATTTGACCAAGTGTGCTATCAAGGAGTCCTAGGAAAATCGAAGTCAATGGGAATCGGGGGGGAAACTCTCCACTGGCTGGAATCACACCTAGAACAAAGCAAGATGGATGCGGTTGTTGGAGGCCAATCATTTTAGACCCAGTTGATTGCTGCAGGTGTTCCTCAGGGTAGTGTCCTCGGCCCAACCATCTTCAGCTATTTCATCAATGACCTTCCCTTCATCATAAGGTCAGAAGTGGGGATGTTTGCTGATGATTGCACAATGTTCAGCACCATTCATAACTCCTCAGAAACTGAAGCAGCCCATGACCAAATGCAGCAAGACCTCGACAACATTCAGGCTTGGGTTGATAAGTGGGAAGTAACATTTGTGTCACACAAGTGCCAGGCAATGATCATTTCCAACAAGAGAGAATCCAACTATCTACAAGATATAAGTTAGGAATGTGATGGAATACTCTCAACTGGCTTGGTTGAGAGCAGCTCCAACAACACTCAAGAAGCTCAACACTATCCATGACAAAGCAGTCTGCTTGATCAGCATCCCGCCCACCCACCTTAATCATTCACTCCCTTGACCACCGACACATAGTTGCAACAGTGTATACATTCTACAAAACATACTGCAGCAACTCATCAAGGCTCCTGAGACAGCATCTTCCAAAACCATAATCACTATCATCTAGAAGGACAAGGGCAGCAGATACATGGGAACACCACCACCTGGCTATACGTACTGTAATGGTGTGCTCCTTAGAAAGAATAAGTACTTTATCCCTCATTTTGTTAGTTTATTTGGTTGACTCCAAAAGAGTTAAAAAGAATAAGGTGCTCCGAGAAAATGTCCTCATGGATGTCTTGTGGCATTTGCTGCATGCCTGAAGATCCTGGAAGCCAAACATTTTTTTCTAATATTACTCATTCATGGGATGTGGGCATCACTGGCTAGGCTGGCATTTATTGCCCATCTCTAATTGCCCTTGAGAAGGTGGTGGTGAGCTGCAGTCCATATGGTGTGGGTACACCCACGGTGCTTTTAGGGAGGGAGTTCCAGGATTTTGACCCAGGAACAGTGATATATTTCCAAGTCAGGATGGTGAGTGGCTTGGAGGGGAACTTCCAGATGGTGGTGTTCCCATGTGTCTGTTGCCCTTGTCCTTTTAGATGATAGTGTTCCTGGGTTTGGAAGCTACTGCCTAAGTCACTTTGGTAAGTTTCTGCAGTCTATCTTGTAGATGGTACACACTGCTGCCATTGTGCATCGGTGGTGTAGAGAGTGAATATTTGTGGATGGGGTGTCAATCAAGGAGGCTGCTTTGTCCTGGGTAGTGTGAAGCTTCTTGACTGTTGTGGGAACTGCATTCATCCAGGCAAGTGGAGAGTATTCCATCACAATCCTGACTTGTGCATTGAAGATGTGGACAGGCTCTGGGGAGTCAGGAGGTGAGTTACTCACTGCAGGATTCCCAGCAATGTCACAATCCTAACAAGGGGTGAAAAAAACAGACCTGTAAGTGGGTTAAGGTGAGGCATTCACCCCATGAGTGCAGTACATTCAATGTGGGTGAATGTGGTACAGGTGTCTTACATTGCATAAGGATTGAGGTGATTATCAATGGTAGATAGATAAATGGGGAAATGATCAAGTTCAAAGGAAGTGGAGGCTTCGCACTGTTGAAAGATGAGGACAGTATGGTTGAGGTTGGGAGGAGTAAGGGTGAGATTTGGGTACGAGGAATGAGTTTGGGAGACTGGGACTGAGGTGGTGATGAAGTGATTTTTCTTTCATGGGATTTGGGCATTGCTGGCATTTATTGCCCATCCTTAATTGGAAATGGTGATGACCCCACCTTTTTGAACTGCCGCTGTCCATGTGGTGTGATACACCCACAATGTTGTTAGGGCATTCAAAGATTTTGATCCATAAGACCATAAGACATAGGAGCAGAAATTGGGCCATTCGACCCATCGAGTCTGCTTCGCCATTTCAATCATGGCTGATAAGTTTCTCAACCCCATTCTCCTGCCTTCTCCCCGTAACCATTGATCTCTTTAACAATCAAGAACCTATTTATCTTGGTCTTAAATACACTCAGTGATCTGGCCTCCACAGCCTTCTGTGGCAATGAATTCCATAGATTCACCACTCTCTGGCTAAAGAAGTTTCTCCTCATCTCTGTTCTAAAAGGTCTTCCCTTTACTCTGAGACTGTGCCCTCGGGTCCTAGTCTCTCCTACTAATGGAAACATCTTTCCCACATCCACTCTATCCAGGCCTTTCAGTATTCTGTAAGTTTCAATCAGATCCCCCCTCATCCTTCTAAACTCCATTGAGTATAGACCCAGAGTCTCAAACGTTCCTCATATATTAAGCCTTTCATTCCTGGGATCGTTCTCGTGAACCTCCTCTGGATCCTCTCCTGGGCCAGCACATCCTTCCTGAGATACGGGGCCCAAAATTGCTCACAATATTCTAAATGTGGTCTGACCAGAGCCCTATAAAGCCTCAGCAGCACATCCCTGCTTTTATCTTCTGGTCCTCTCAAAATAAATGCCAACATTGCATTTGCCTTCCTAACTACTGTGTCAACCTGCACGTTAACCTTAAGAGAATCCTGGACTAGGACTCCCAAGTCCCTTTGCACTCCAGATTTCTGAATTCTCTCCCCATTTAGAAAATAGTCTATGCCTCTATTCTTCCTACCAAAGTGCATGACCTCACACTTGCCCACGTTGTATTCCATCTGCCACTTCTTTGCCCATTCTCCTAACCTGTCTAAATCCTTCTGCAGCCTCCCCGCCTCCTCAATACGACCTGTCCCTCCACCCAACTTTGTATCATCTGCAAACTTAGCCAGCGACAGTGAAGGATGGCAATATATTTCCAAGTCAGGATGTTGTGTGGCTTGGAGGGGAACTTACAGGTGGTAGTGTTTCCATGCATCTGCCACCCTTGCCCATCTAGGTGGTAGAGGTCACAGCTCTGGAAATTGCTGTCAAAGAAGCCTTGGTGAGTTGCTGCAGTGTGTTTTGTAGATGGTGCACTGCTGCCACTGTATGTTGGTGTTGGAGGGAATGAATGTTTAAGGTGGTGAATGGGGTGCCCCTCAATTGGGCTAATTTGTCCAGGATGGTGTTGAGCTTGAGTGTTCAGGCAAGTGGATGAATGCAGCTTCTTCACACTCCTGACTTATGCCTTGTTGATGGTGGACAGGGTTTGGTGAGCCAGGAGGTAAGTTACTCACTAGAGAATTCACTGCCTCTGACCTGTTCCAGTTGCACACCCCACCCCAACCCAGGATATTAATGGTGGGAAATTCAGCAATGGTAGTGTTGTTGAATGTCAAGGGAGATGCTTAGATTCTTTACTGTTGGAGATGGCCATTGCCTGATGTGGCACAGGCTACTTCATTATCTGAAGAGTTGCAAATGGTATTGAACATTGTGCAGTCATCAGCGAACATTCCCAATTCTGACCTTATGATGGAGGAAAGGTCATTGATGAAACAGCTGAAGATTGTTGGGCCTAGGACACTACCCTGAGGAACTCCTGCAGTGATGTCCTAAAGCTGAAATGATTGGTCTCCAACCACAACCATCTTCCTTTGTGCTTGATATGACTCCAGGCAGTGGAGAGTTTTTCCCTGATTCCCATTGACTTCAATTTTGCTAGGGCTCCTTGATGCCCTTCTTGGTCAAATGCTGCCTTCATGTCAAGGGCAGTCATTCTCACCTCACCTCTGGAATTGAGCTTTTGTTAGTTTGGACTAAGGCTGATGTGAGATCTGGAGCTGGTGGTTCTGGCAGTTCTCAACCTGAGCATATTGAGCAGGATGTTGCTGTGTAAGTGCCACTTGAAAGCAATGTTGACAATGCCTTCCATCACTTTGTTGATGATCGGGAGTAGACTGATGGGATGGTAATTGGCTGGATTCCATTTGTCCTGCTTTTTGCAGGCAGGAGATACCTGGACAATTTTCCACATTTCCAGGTAGATGTCAGTTTTGTAGCTGTACTGGAACAGCTTGGCTATGGGTACAGTTAGTTGTACTGGAACAATTGGCTAGGGGCACTGCTAGTTCTGGTGCACAATTCTATCTTTGGAATGTTGTCAGGGCTCATAGCCTTTGCAGTATCCAGTGCCTTCAGCCATTTTACTGATATTACTGTGGAATGAATCAAATTAGCTGATGATAGGCTTCTATGATGGTGGATATCTCAGAAGGAGGACGAGATGGATCATGTATTTTCCACTTTGACAGAAGATGGTTGATAACGCTTCAATCTTGTCCTTAGCACTCACATACTGTGCTCTGTCACCATTGAGTATGGGGACATTGATGAAGTCTTCTCCTTCCTTTAGTTGTTTACCATTTATGACTGGATGTAGCAGGATTGCAGAGCTTTAATCTGATCCATTGGTTGTGGGATTACCTAGCTCTGTCTATCACATGTTGTTTCCATATTTAGCATTCATGTAATCTTGTGTTGTAGTTGTAGCTTCACCAGGTTGGCACCTCATATTTGGGTATAGCTACATTGGGGAGAAAGTGGCATAGAGGTAATGTCACTATATTAGTAATGTGGAAGCCCAGACTTATGCTCTGGGAACATGGGTTCAACTCCCACCATGGTAACTATTGGGATTTAAATTTAATAAAAATCTGGAATTAAAAGATAGACTCAGTAATGGTGACCATGATACCATCATTTATTATTGTAAAAAACCTGGTTCACTAATACCCTTTAGGTAATCTGCTATACTTACCTGGTCTGGCCTACATGTGACTCTAGACCCACAGCAATGTAGTTGACTCTGAAATGGCCTTAGCCAGCCACTCAGCTCAAAGGCAATTAGGGTTGGGCAACAATGCTGGCCTTGCTAGTGATGCCCATAAGTTAAAAAAAAATCTGGTGTTATTTCTGGTTTTACTTTCTTCATTGACGCAGGTTTTATCTGTTGATTTGATGGTAATGCTAGTGTGAGGGATATACTGAATCATGAAGTTACAGATTGTGGTGGAATACAATTGTTTTCGGGGACCAGTTAGCTGTGTGGTTCAAAATAATGACAACTGCATGGGTTTGATTCCTGTTTTGGCTGAGGTAGATTTGGGAACTGCCTCCTTGCCCTATCCCTGAGAATGGAAGGCAATGGCAAACTACAACTGGCAAAAACTACCAAGAAAACAGTTCAGACTGAATCATCAGCAGACAATGAGCCTTTGGGCAGAGTCCACATGGATAGTTGGGCAATTAAGCTGCTGCTTATGGATGCCCAATTTTGAGCTGCTAAATCTGTTCTCCAGCAATTCCATTAAACATGGTGGTAGTTCCACAAGACACATTAATGCGAAAGCAGGGCTTTGTCTCCACAAGGACTGTGTGGTGGTCACTCTTACCAATACACAGATGCCTCTGTGGCAGGTAGATTGGCGATGAGGGGGTCAAGCAGGTTGGTTCCCACATCACCTGTCACAGGCCCAGTATGGCAGATAGTTCCTACAGGACTTGGACAGCTCAGTCAGTAGTGGTGCTACCAAGCCACTCTTGCTGATGGATATTGAAGTCCACCACCCAGAATACATTCAGTGCCCTTGTTACCATCAATGCTTCTTCCAAGTGGTGTTCAACATAGAAGAATATTGATTTATTAGCTGAGGGAGGGCAGTACATGGTCATCAGCAGATTTCCTTGTCCATGTTTGACCTGATGCCATGAGACTTCATGATGTGAAGAATTGATGTTGAAAACTCCCAACTATGTACAAAAGTAAACTGTGACAAAGGACAACTTTCCCTCATCTTTCTAGACCTGTCTGACAGTTGACCACACATCCTCATCCAGCACCTCTCTTCTGTCACCCAGATGGCTGGGACTACTCTCCCCTGGTTCCATTCTTATCTATCTAAACATAACCAGAGAATCATCTGCAATGGATTCTCTTCCTGCTTCTGTACCTTTACCTCTGATGTCCCTCAAGGATCTACCTTTGGTCCCCTTCTATTTCTTATCTACATGTTACTCCTTGGTGACATCATCTAAAAGCACAGCATTAGTTTTCACTTGTACGCTGACGGCATCCAGCTCTACATCACCAGCAGCTCTCTTAAATCCTCCAATGTTGCTAAATTATCAGACTGTTTATCCAGCATCTAGTGCAGGATGAACAGAAATTTCCTCTAATTAAATATTGGGAAGACTGAAGCCAACCTTTTTGGTCCCTGTTTCAAACTTTGCTCCCAGCTACTGACTCCATCTCTCTTTCTGGCTTCATTTTGAGATTAATTCAGTCTCTTCACAACTTTGGTGTCACATTTCACCCTGAGATGAGCTTCTGACTTCATATTTGCGCCATCACTATGACTGCCTATTTCAACCTCTGTAACATCACTTGATTTTGCCCATCACAGCTCTGCTGCTGCTGAAGCCCTAATTCATTAATTTGTTATCTTTAGATTTGACTATTCCAATGTGGTAGTGGCTGGCTTCTAACACTATAGCCTGTGTAAACCTAAGGTCATCTAAAACTCAGCTGCCTGTGTCGTAACTCGCACCGAGTTCCATTCACCCATCATCCCTATGCTTGCTGACCTGCATTGGCAGTCTAGCAATGTCTTGATTTTAAAATTCTCATATTTGCTCTTAAATCCCTCCTCGGCCTTGACACTCTCAAAGGTGTCTGCTCTTCTTTTATTCTGGCTTCTTGTGCATTGGTGGTTGTGTATTCAGTTGCCGGCCCAACTTTGGAATTCCCTTCTTAACCCTCTTTGCTTTCTGTACCTCTGTTTAAGACATTCTTTAAAGCCTAGATCTTTGACCAAGCTTTTGGTCATCTGGCCTGATATTACTTTACGTTTGGTGTCATACTTGGTTTTAAAACGCTCCAGCGAAATCCTTTGGGATGTTTCATTACCTTAAAGGGCTACCTAAATAGAAGTTGTTCTTATAGCACTGTGCCACTGCAGTTTGGGTCTTTACCCAGGGATGGTGGTGGTAGAGCTGGGACATTACTAGATGGTATGACTTGGTCAGTGCGGCTGTGTCAGAACCTCCTTCGGTCTGTCCACGAGCATAACCCAATTGCTTGCCATTTCAACACACCATCCTGCTCTCATGCCCAAACATCCGTCCTTGGCCTGCTGCAATGATCCACTGAAGCCCAATGCAAACTGGAGGAACAGCACCTCATCTCCCAATCAGGCACTTGACAGCCGTCTGGACGTAACACTGAGTTCAACAACTTCAGACGATGAACTCACTCCTCCATTCTCACCCTCCTTTTAATCCCTTTTTCAACGTTCATTTTTATTTTTAATCCACTTACTTTTAATTTTCATTGTTTTACCCCCTTTTAGTCTATTATCAATTTTTTTCCCCACCACTGCCTCCCACCCCACCCCCACAAGGGCCATCTGTCACTTGTTCATGTTGTTCTTTCCAGAGTGCTTACCCTTGTCCGGCTATTACCACATTCTGCTTTCTGACCTTAATGCCACTATCAGCACCTCCTTTAGCCAGTAGCACTACTATTAACACCCACTTTGTCCTTTTGTTCATGACATCTTTGTCAATCTCTCCTTTGCCCCCACCTATCACTGGCCCTCTATCCAGCTCTACCTGTCCCACCGCCCCCCCCTTAAACAGTATAAACTTCATCACATGTTTACTTCTCTCTATCTCTGAGGGAGAGTCACACGGACTGGAAACGTTATCTCTGTTTCTCTCTCCACAGAGACTGTCAGACTCGCTGAGTTTTTCCAGCATTTTCTGTTTTTTTGTCTCAGATTTGCAGCATCCGCAGTGTTTAGCTTTGATATTGCGGCTGTGTCCGGCTGTTCGGTCTGGGGAACATTCTCCCAATTTTAACACCTCAGGAGGCAGCGGATTGAAGCCCAGAGTTTCCCGCCTCCTATGGGGGCCTTTCCTCGAACTGTCGCTGTTTGATGACGTGTACATTCAGCCGGAATCGGGCCGGGGCTTTGCAGAGAAACAGACAGGAGGTCCCGGGGACTCGGCCGGGAGATCCCTGCGATCCTGATGGGGGGAATCGGGCCAGGATCTGTGACGATTAGACACGGCTGATCAGGCAGCTGTGAGGCCGTCCTAAAGGGGTCCTTGATGAGCGGATGGCGCACCCAGCGAGCGGGATGGAGGATTCAGATACTGAGTATGAACCGATTCCAACGGTGAGAGGGGAGGATAGAAATGGGGGGGGGGGAAAGAGAAGGATGGAGGGGAGAGAGGGGAGGGGGGAGGGAAGGGGAGGGGGGAGGGAAGGGGGGGAGAGGAGGGGGGAGGGAGAGGAGGGGAGGGAAGCGGAGGGAGAGGAGGGGAGGGAAGCTGGGGGAGAGGAGGGGAGGGAAGCGGAGGGAGAGGAGGGGAGGGAAGCGGAGGGAGAGGAGGGGAGGGAAGCGGAGGGAGAGGAGGGGAGGGAAGCGGGGGGAGAGGAGGGGAGGGAAGCGGGGGAGAGGAGGGGAGGGAAGCGGGGGGAGAGGAGGGGAGGGAAGCGGGGGGAGAGGAGGGGAGGGAAGCGGGGGGAGAGGAGGGGAGGGAAGCGGGGGAGAGGAGGGGAGGGAAGCGGGGGAGAGGAGGGGAGGGAAGCGGGGGAGAGGGGGGGGAAGGGGGGAGAGGGCGGGAAGGGGGGGAGGGCGGGAAGGGGGGAAGGGGGAGGGGGGGAGGGAGAGGGGGGAAGGAAGGCGGGAGAGGGGGGGGAAGGAAGGCGGGAGAGGGGGGAGAGGGAGGGAGGGAGCGGGGGGGAGGGGGGAGAGGGAGGGCGGGGGAAGCGGGGGGGAGGGGGGAGAGGGAGGGCGGGGGAAGCGGGGGGAGAGGAGGGGAGGGAAGCGGGGGGAGAGGAGGGGAGGGAAGCGGGGGGAGAGGAGGGGAGGGAAGAGGAGGGGAGGGAAGCGGGGGAAGAGGAGGGGAGGGAAGCGGGGGGAGAGGAGGGGAGGGAAGCGGGGGAGAGGGGGGGAAGGGGGGGGGGAGGGAGGGGGGAGAGGGAGGGCGGGGGGGAGGGAGGGAGGGAGGGGGGAGAGGGAGGGCGGGGGGGAGGGGGGGAGGGGGAAGGGAGGGGGGAGGGAGAGGGGGGAAGGAAGACGGGAGAGGGGGGAGAGGGAGGGAGCGAGGGAGGGAGCAGGGGGGGAGGGGGGAGAGGGAGGGCGGGGGGGAGGGGGGAGAGGGAGGGCGGGGGGGGAGGGGGGAGAGGGAGGGCGGGGAGGAGAGGGGGGGAGAGGGGGGGAGAGGGGGGGAGACGGAGGGCGGGGGGGAGAGGGGGGAGAGGGAGGGAGGGGGGAGAGGGGGGGAGAGGGAGGGGGGGGAGAGGGAGGGCGGGGAGGGAGGGGGGGAGGGGGGGGAGAGGGGGGGAGAGGGGGGGAGACGGAGGGCGGGGGGGAGAGGGGGGAGAGGGAGGGCGGGGGGGAGAGGGGGGGAGAGGGAGGGAGGGGGGGAGAGGGGGGGAGAGGGAGGGAGGGGGGGAGGGGGGGGAGAGGGAGGGCGGGGGGGAGAGGGGGGGAGAGGGAGGGAGGGGGGAGGGGGGGAGAGGGAGGGCGGGGGGGAGAGGGGGGAGAGGGAGGGAGGGAGGGAGAGGGAGGGCGGGGGGGGAGAGAGAGGGAGGGAGAGGGCGGGGGGGGAGAGGGAGGGAGGGAGAGGGAGAGGGAGGGAGAGGGCGGGGGGGGGAGGGAGGCAGGGAGAGGGAGGGGGGGAGAGGGAGGCAGGGAGAGGGAGGGGGGGAGAGGGCGGGGGAGGTGGGGGAGAGGGAGGGGGGAGGGGGGCAGAGGGAGGGGGGGAGGGAAGGGGGGAGAGGAGATGGGGTGGGGGGGGGATGGGGGGCATGGAGAGGGATGGCGAGCGGGATGTAGTGGGAGAAATGTTAGTGGGTGGGTGAAGGGGAGGGGGATTGGGGGTTGTGGTAATTTTATATGTAATATATCTTTAAGGAGAATGTTATAATACATGATCACATGATCTTATTATCCAATGACAGAGTAGTGTAGGCTACCTTCCTAGTCGGTAGTGAGTAATCTAGCGTTAAGAGTCTGTAATGTAGAGACAGGGCTTTAGTTGTAAATACACAAGTGTAGCTGCTGAGTTCCTTTGTAAATAAATAGAATGTGTCCTACATAAGAACTGTCTGCTTCTCTGCTCTGTCTGTGGTACCGACTCAGTCATCCCAAAAGAAATGTGCAACATGGATCCATTAATCCAACTAAACCAGTGACAAGGATCCAACAAACTGGCAGTGAGGTGGACAAAGCAAGGAAGGACGGGAAAAAAAGCAAGAAAAGCGAGGAAGGAAACCAAGTGAATCAAAATCAGGCCGGACCTCGCACGGTAATTGTAAATAGAATTTCCATCTTAATCATCGAAGCAGTCCCCTCGGAGCCTGCCACGGTTTGGAAGAGTTGATTCTTTCCACCCAGCGGTGGACAATTTGTCTCATTATGTTGAATGCCTCGCGTTCTGTTTCCAAGCTGATGACATTGTTGGGGTGGAGAAGAGGCGAGCGACCCTCTTATCCACGTGTGGGAGCAAGACTTATGGATTGATATGAAGTTCAATGGCACCCAGTGCTCCGGATTCGAAAAGTTTTGATGATTTAGTGAATCTTGTGAAGAATCATTACCAGCCTAAGCCCTCGGTAACGATGCAATGGTTCAAATTTAACTCGAACCCCAGGGGAGACAGTCGCTTGTTATGTGGCAAGTCTGAAACAATTAACAGAATATTGCGAGTTTGGTACGTCTGTAAATGAAATGCTTAGAGATCGTTTGGTGTATGGTATAAATGAAGATTCAATTCAGAAGAGATTACTGTCTGAAACAAATCAGAAGGTGCAGGAAGACGCACTGACTATGGAAGCCCCAGTGAGGGACTCGAAAACCATACAGGGAGCGCAAAATGGCACTGACCTCCACGTGGGCGAAAGAGAGAGTCTATTTGGATCACAGGGTAGATGTACAGGGCCTCCACCCAGTTGAAGAAAAAGTGAGAGCAATTAGAGAGGCACCAGTACCAAGGAACACCCTTGAGCTAAAATCATTCTTGGGGATAAAAGCAAAAAACTGCAGTTGCTGGAAATCCAAAACAAAAATAAAAATACCTGGAAAAACTCAGCAGGTCTGGCAGCATCTGCGGAGAGGAACACATTTCATGTTTCAAGTCCGTATGACTCTTCAACAGAACTCGTTAACTGTGTTCCTCTCCGCAGATGCTGCCAGACCTGCTGAGTTTTTCCAGGTATTTTTATTTTCATTCTTGGGGATGATCAGTTACTATGGATGCTTTTTACCTAATTTGTTGATAGAATGGCCACCCCTGTATCACCTACTCAAGAGAAACCAACGTTGATCTTGGCGAACACCACAGAAAGAAGCTTTCACAAAAGTGAAACAGCTGTGGCATTCATCCACCCTATTGGTACATTTTGACCAAAGGAAAGTGTTAGTTCTGACATGTGACGCATCCCCTTATGGAGTGGGAGCAGTGCTCTCCCATTGAATGGATGATGGCTCAGAACGACCTATTGGATATGTATCAAGAACACTCAACATAGTGGAAAAGGGATACTCACAGATAGAAAAAGAAAGTTTGTCAATCATCTTTGGTGTCAAGAGATTTCATCAGTATGTACACGACCATCATTTTACAATCGTTTCAGACCACAAACCTTTGCTAGGCTTGTTCAGTAAAGACAAGACTATACCACCCATAGTCTCAGCAAGAATAGAGATGTGCATTGATTCTGGCAGTGTATGAGTATACTTTCATCCAAAGGCTTGGAAGTCAGATTGCAAACGCTGATGCGCTTAGTCATTTGCCTTTGAAAGAAAACGATGAGGATGTTCCAGTTCCTTAAGAACTCGTTTTATTGTTGAACTTCTTAGATTCATCCCTGGTATGTGCTAGACAGATTAGAGATTGGACAAATCGAGATCCAGTCTTATCCAAAGTACGAGAACAAGTTCTTCACGGTTGGTCACAAGAACAGGAATCTTATTTTAACAGAAGATACGAGACAACCAGCCGGGAGGGTATCTTATTGTGGGGAGCTCGAGTGATTGTTCCTCCAAAAGGATGAAAACCTTTGTTAACTGAATTACATCGTGCACACCCAGGTATTTCCTGAATGAAGAGCATAGCACGTAGCTATCTATGGTGGCCTGGAATGAATGGAGAAATAGAGAGCTTATTGACAGGTTGTATGCAGTGTCAACAAGAGCACAAGTTACCTCCAGCAGCTCCGTTACACCTGTGGGAGTGACCAGGAAGGTCATGGGTACGATTGCTTATTGACCATGACCTTTTATGGGAACATTGTTTCTGCTCATTGTTGATGCCTACTCAAAATGGATGGATATATATGAAATAAAGTCATCAACATCATCTGCTACAATTGACAAGCTACAACAAAGTTTCGCCATCAGCGGACTACTGGAAGTGGTCATTATCAGATGTTGGCACAGCGTTTACAGAGTGCTGAGTTTCAATGGTTTATCAGCCTCAATGGTATTACTCATGTAAAAACTTCATTCCACCCATCATCGAATGGACTGGCTGAGCGAGCAGTTCAAACATTCAAAAATGATAAGAAATTAACTGGAGACTCCATAGCGACCAAGTTAGTAGGTTTTCTTTTCCATTATAGAAATACCCCTCACACGACAACAGGTGTCACACTTGTGATATTGTTGATGAATCACTGAGACTGGGATTCAGCCAAATTTAGGGGGGAAGGTGGAACGGAGTCTGAGAAGTCAGAAAATTGTACATGATTGGCATAGCCGTGACGGGAAGTTTACCGTAGGAGAGTCGGTATAGGTATATGTGGAAAAATCTTGGTAAAGGATCTAAGCGGTTATCAGGTGAAATAAGTAGTTACTGGACCCCTCTCTTACCATGTGAAAGCAGACGACCGAATCATACAGAGACATATAGATCATATGAGGAGGAGAGAAACAAACATCTCCTGTTGAAGGAGCTCATCTTGAGTATAGATGTGTTTGAAGGATCGGCTGTACTTGCAGGAGTTGAAGAAACAGATTTGCAGGTGCCCACCGTAGACTCATGTTCGGACAACATCAGAAAAGCAGGTTCCTGGCAAAACCTCTGAAGCTGTGGAGCTGAGAGGTTCCACACGCATAAGGAAATCCCCAGAAAGACAGAATTTATAAATTACATATCTGTGTGAGTACTTTGAGAAAAGTTGTAATTGTAAAGTGTATTTCTGAGTAAAGTGGGAGGGATGTGGTAATCTGATGTGTAATATGTCTTTAAGAAGAATGTTGTAATAGAAGATCGCATGATCTTATTATCCAGTGACAGAGTAGTGCAGGCTACCTTTGTAGTCGGTAGTGAGTAGTCTAGAGTTCGAGTCTGTAATGTAGAGACAGGGCATTAGTTGTAAATACACAAGTGTAGCTGCTGAGTTCCTTTGTAAATGAATAGAATGTGTTCTACATAAGAACAGCCTGCAAATCTGCTCTGTCTGTGGTACCGACTCGGTCATCCCAAAAGAAGTGTGCAACATGGATCCATTAGTCCAACTAAACCAGTGACCAGGATCCAACTGGGGGAATGGGGGGAGGGAGGCAGAGAGAGTATTTGCCCACTCACCCCGACCTTGCAAGTTTGTTTTTCATTTTGAAGTGTAGTTACTGTTGTAATGTGACAGCCAATTTGGGCACACAGGGGTGGGGACAGGGGCAGTGGTGGGGGAAAACAAAGCCATGCTGGCATTGGGTGGGGTGGGAGGAAAACAAGGTGTGGATTCTTGCTGCGCACAATCCATATGAAAATGGCCGGCTGATCTGTTTTTACTGCTGCTGGTTGAACAAATATTGGTCAGGATATCAGGGAGAACTCCCCTCCTCTTCTTCCAATCGTGCGCTAGGGTCTTTTACACCCACCTGGTGGGGGCGGACGTCTTGTTTGAGAAAGGGGCCTCTAAGGGTGAAGCACTTCAGAGGGAAAGTAAAACATTTCTTCCTCGACTGAGGAGTTTCAATTTAATTGCTTTTGTCATCTTTGCTGTTTCCAGAATATTCCAGGAGTGGATCCTGGAGAGCCCATTGGATTTGAATGGGGCCCTACACAAATGTTGCTCTATCCAACACGGCATGACCGGACAGGTATTGTGACACGAGATTATTTATAAAAAATTCTAAATTATACATAATGAGAAATTGCTGTTGTCCTAAGCTGAATATAATAATGTTTCTCCCAATCGTTTTAATCTGACAAGAAGGAGATGCTTTGCACACACTCCCACACAAGTGATAGAGTAAATAGGGAGTAACTATTTCCACCAGACAACATGGATTTAAAGCAATTGAAAAGAGAACCAGAAACAACGTGGGGCAAAATATTTATGCGGCTGGTTGCTGTGATACGGAATGAATAGCCTGAAAGGATGACGGAAGCAGATTCGATCATAATTTTTCAAAAGAGAATTGGAAAAACACTTGAAAGAAAAATAAATTGGAGAGCATTGAGGAAAAATCAGATAAGTGGAACTAATTGGATTGCTCCATCAAAGTGCCGGCACAGGCAAAATGGATCAAATAGCCGCCTCCTGTAGTATATCATTTCATTAATCTGTCCTGACACAATTAACTCCAATTCTATTTCCAAATATCCTTTTTATAATTTTCCCTTTATTTGAAATGAGAATCTCTATGAATGACCATTTCATCAAGAATGGAAATATCCTGGAATATAAAATGCAGGAAGGACCCAGGTCTGTCAGACCATCTATAGAGAACAGATTGTAGAAAAGTGGATTAATGTTAAGCACGTGGACCTCTCTGTTGAAGTACAGACTGCTGTTTTTGGGAGCCTGGTTTGGTAAGGATATTGAAACCAGATACACAGTGTGATTGGGGTACTCCAGTTTGGAGACTTGAGATATTAGCACTAAATGGGCTGTGACTTCCATGGAGTGGCGATCACAGTTACTTACCCTGAAATGCAGTCACACCTTTCTTGCCCAACCTTCCGACTCGGGCTGGTTAAGAACGGTGTAGTGCAGCAGATTCCCAAGGCCTTGTGTCGAGGGTAAGGAAGCCACACCCCTTTTTTACTTCAGCAGCTGCTGTAAAGCAGGTAGCTTTAAAGGCCCAGCCACTTTGAGAAGCCAGGAAGAAGGTAAGTGTATAAGTTAAATTGTGGGATGGAGGGGTGGGTAGGCAGGAGGTGTGGGGGAAGCCGGGTGGTCAGGGGTGGGAGGCTGGTTGGTTGGGGGTAAAAGATTGGGTGGTGGGGGGCGTTGCGGGTAGCCGGGGGGGGGTGTGTAGTCGGATGTTCTTGTGGGAATAGTTGGTTGGGTTCGGGGGGATGGTGTTAGTTGGGATTTCTAGTGGAGGGTCAGGGTCAGTGCTATAGTTACCTGGAGTTGGAAGTGGTTTTAATTGCTCTAACTTTTTCTGGGTAACTATTGCTGTAAGACAGTTGGAATCATCCAAAGTTTGCGATTTAAACCAGAGTTTTGGATGGTTCCCATTGCAGGGCAATTGTCCAACAGAAGTTTGAACTTCCCAGGCAATTCCCATGCAAGCCTTACCTGGGGACTTGGGTGGGCGAGCCCCCAGCATATCCTCCCCCAGGGCCCCGAGTTCGGAAGTTATTGGCCTTAACTTCCTCTATTTGGAAAGTTAGTTACAAAAGGGCATCACAGGACTTGAAGGTCAATAGAAAGTGGAATACTTTGCTGAAGGGAACAGCAGAGATGGATACAATTGGAAAATTGTTGAAAAACGAATTGAGCAGTGGGACTAGTTTGAATTGATGCTGGGCTATGGGGAGAAAACAAAGTGCTGCGATTTGTTTGGGACTAATACAGGGCTATGGGGAGAGAGTGCGGCAGTGAAAGTAGTTTGGATTGTTAAAGGACTACAGTTTGTGTGTGGGAGAGTGGGGATTAGTATTGGATTGCTCCAGCTAAGAGCTGTGACAGATAGGATGTGCTGAATAGCCTCCTTCTGTGCTGTAAACATTTTGGAGGCTAATTGCACTCTGGTTTGTATCAACCATGAGAGCAGATTAGGGATTGGATTTTGGATCTTTCAGATTCAGGGTTTAGTGCTGTGCAGGTTGTGGTTTCAAATTATTCTGTCAATCGATTGTAGTTGAAGAGCATTTGCTGTGTCTGGTATGCTTTGTGTGGACTGTACAGTTACAGTTCCCAGCTCTTCTTTGTGTTCCAGAGAGTGCCCTTGGCAGTTCCTCGAGGATGCCCTTCATTCAAGTTGTCCACAATGATAAGGATGTTTACTCGCCAATTCTGAGTAAACTTTTCAATGAATCACACGGCATTTTCATGACACTTCAGAAATCCCAGATGGATTGCACTACCCAGAAAACAGAGTGAGTAGGAACTGATTTCTAGATTTTGTTTTCTTTTGAAGTGTAGTCTGTGGGCCCCTATCTTCAGGTAGTTCACTCTTTGTAACAAATTGATATGAATGAAGTGGGGATGATTTTGCTCCCTTGGTGCAATATGGGGTAGTGGGTATAAGAAAGACAGACTTGCATTTATTCTGCACTTTATCAAGCTTCCTGGATGCATCTCAAAACATTTCATGTATAGCAGATTATTATAAGGTGTGGTGACTGTGCTGTGGGAAAGCATGAAGGTTAGGTTGTCAGGATGCCATTGTTGCCCTCTAATAGCTGCCTTGTCAGGCCATCAATGGAAAAAGATAATAAAATATCTGAAAGAAATTAAACACAAAGGATGAAAAATAAAGTGTGAAGAGAAACAGCATCAGGGCATGTGGACAAGATGGTGACTATTTCCCAAATCAGAGTCCTGCAGACACCCACAGCTAGCATAAGGAATAAAACATCTGGAAAATTACAAACATGAGGAAGGTACTGAGCATACTGGGAATCTGAAATAAAAACAAAACATTTTGAAAGCCCTCATTATTTCTGGCGTATTCTGTTTTTAATATGGAAAATTACAAATGTCAGGAGTGGGAAAGCGAAACCAGGTAACAACACACTATCAGCTCAAATATAAAAACAAAAAACTGCGGATGCTGGAAATCCAAAACAAAAACAGAATTACCTGGAAAAACTCAGCAGGTCTGGCAGCATCGACAGAGAAGAAAAGAGTTGACGTTTCGAGTCCTCATGACCCTTCCGCAGAACTGATTTTGCTTTCGCCATATGAACACACTCGACCTCTCCCTCCAGCAGCACCGCCCTACCCTTTTTCAAAGCTGCCTGTGCCCCCAGTTTCATTTTATTCTTCGTCTCATCCGACGCCTCAACAAGAAACTTCTCTTTCTCTCAAGTGCTAAGGAACGCAAGCTCCAACAACTCATCGACACCAACACCCATCTTGGACCCTCCACCCCTGCCTGTCCCTCCATCCCCACCCCATCTTCCAATCCCAACCCCAGCCGTGTATTCACTATACCCCCTGACCTTCCCCTCTCCGACGCTGAACGTTCAGTGCTTAGCAAAAGACTTAGTTTCATATCCTTACACCCTTATCTCAATGAATTTCGGGCTCGGCACGATGCTGACCTCTTCTTCCGCTGTCTTTGTCTCCAGACTCACTTCTTTGGGCAGGAGTCCTCTCCCCGTTCAACGGATCCTTTTACCCACCTCCAATATTCTCCCTCCACCTGGACCCCTCCCTCTGGATTCTTACCTTCTCTTGATCTTTTCATTGAGAATTGTCGGCGCGACATTAGTCGTCTCAATTTCTCTGCTCCTCTCACCCATTCTAATCTCCCTCTCTCCGAACTTACTGCCCTCCGTTCTCTCAGGTCCAACCCTGACATTGTCATCAAACCCGCTGACAAGGGTGGTGCTGTTGTTGTCTGGCGCACTGACCTCTACCTCGCGGAGGCTGAGCGTCAACTCACAGACACTTGCTCCTACATCTCCCTGGACCATGACCCCACCACTGAACATCAAGCCATTGTTTCCAGGACTGTCACTGACCTCATCTCCTCTGGGGATCTTCCTCCCACAGCTTCCAACCTGATAGTCGCCCAACCTCAGACGACCCGCTTCTACCCCCTACCCAAAATCCACAAACAGAACTGTCCTGGTAGACCGATCGTGTCAGCTTGCTCCTGCCCCACGGAACTCATTTCTCGTTATCTTGACTCCCTTCTCTCTCCCCTTGTCCAGTCCCTTCCCACCTACATCTGTGATTCCTCTGACACCTTACGTCACATCAATAATTACCAGTTCCCTGGCCCCAACCGCTTCCTCTTCACCATGGACATCCAATCCCTCTACACCTCCATCCCCCACCAGGATGGTCTGAGGGCCCTTAGCTTCTTCCTCGAAGAGAGACCCAAACAATCCCCATCCACCACTACTCTCCTCCGTCTGGCTGAACTTGTTCTCACACCGAACAATTTCTCCTTCAACTCCTCTCACTTCCTCCAAATAAAAGGTGTGGCTATGGGTACCCGCATGGGCCCCAGCTATGCCTGTCTCTTTATGGGGTATGTGGAACATTCCTTGTTCCAGTCCTACTCCGGCCCCCTTCCACATCTCTTTCTCCGGTACATCGATGATTACTTCGGTGCTGCTTCATGCTCTCATCGGGACTTGGAAAAATTTATTAATTTTGCTTCCAATCTCCACCCCTCCATCATTTTCACGTGGTCCATCTCTGACACTTCCCTTCCTTGACCTCTCTGTCTCAATCTCTGGTGATAGACTGTCCACCAATATCCATTACAAACCTACCGACTCCCACAGCTACCTCGACTACAGCTCCTCACACCCCGCTTCCTGTAAGGACTGCATCCTATTCTCTCAGTTCCTTCGCCTCCGTCGCATCTGTTCCGATGATGCTACCTTCAAAAACAGTTCCTCTGATATGTCCTCCTTCTTCCTTAACCGAGGTTTTCCACCCACGGTTGTTGACAGGGCCGTCAACTATGTCCGGCCCATCTCCCGCGCATCCGCCCTCACGCCTTCTCCTCCCTCCCAGAAACATGATAGGGTCCCCCTTGTCCTCACTTATCACCCCACCAGCCTCCGCATTCAAAGGATCATCCTCCGCCATTTCCGCCAACTCCAGCATGATGCCACTACCAAGCACATCTTCCCTTCACCCCCCCCCGGCGGCATTCCGTAGGGATCGTTCCCTCCAGGACACCCTGGTCCACTCCTCCATCACCCCCTACTCCTCAACCCCCACCTATGGCACCTCCCCATGCCCACGCAAAAGATGTAACACCTGCCCCTTCACTTCCTCTCTCCTCACCATCCAAGGGCCCAAACACTCCTTTCAAGTGAAGCAGCATTTCACTTGCATTTCCCCCAACTTAGTCTACTGCATTCGTTGCTCCCAATGCGGTCTCCTCTACATTGGAGAGACCAAACGTAAACTGGGCGACTGCTTTGCAGAACACCTGCGGTCTGTCCTCAAGAATGACCCAAACCTCCCTGTTGCTTGCCATTTTAACACTCCACCCTGCTCTCTTGCCCACATGTTTGTCCTTGGCCTGCTGCATTGTTCCAGTGAAGCCCAACGCAAACTGGAGGAACAACACCTCATCTTCGACTAGGCACTTTACAGCCTTCCGGACTGAATATTGAATTCAACAACTTTAGGTCTTGCGCTCCCTCCTCCATCCCCACCCCCTTTCTGTTTCTTCCCCCTTCCTTTTGTTTTTTTCCAATAATTCATATAGATTTTTCTTTTCCCACTTATTTCCATTATTTTTAAGTCTTTTATGCCCCCCCACCCCCACTAGAGCCAAACCTTGAGTGCCCTACCATCCATTCTTAATTAGCACATTCGTTTAGATAATATCACCAACTTCAACACCTCTGTGTTCTTTTGTTCTTTTCTCTGTGACATCTTTTGATGATCTGCTCCTATCACTGCTTGCTTGTCCCTACAACAACAACCCCCCTCCACTTCTCCTCCTCCACCCCCCCCCCCCAAAAAAAAACTTAAACCAGCTTATATTTCACCCCTCTCCTTGTAAAGAAAAATCAGTTCTGTTGAATGGTCATGAGGACTCGAAATGTCAACTCTTTTCTTCTCCATCGATGCTGCCAGACCTGCTGAGTTTTTCCAGGTAATTCTGTTTTTGTTTCACTATCGGCTCAACTTAGCTGTGGGTTTAGAGACAGTGACTGAGCACTTAGACAAAATTTGAGCTGATCAGAAAGACTCACTGTGGATTTGTGAATAGTAGGCCATGTCGGGTTGATTTAGTTGAATCTTTTGATGAGGTCATTAATGGGGAATGCCTGTGGATGTAATCTCCATGGGCTTTCAAATGATCAAGTTCAGCAATGAGATGATTAACAAAATGAACGTGCACAGAATTATAAAGGTGATCTTGTGATATGAGTTGGAAATTGGTTGGGAGACAGGGTTGAGATAAATGTTAGATCGTCCTGATTGACGAGATGTGACTTGGTGTTCCCCAGGCATCTGTACCGGGGCTTCAGCTTTGCACTGTATATATCAAAGGATAGAATTTTTGTTGGAATACAAATGAGTGGAAGTTATGCTTCAGTTGCACAGAGCCTTGGTCAGACACCAGGAGTTAGCTGCCTTAATGGCTGGATAAAGGCAGTTTCTAGGATAGCATTGAACCATTATGAGGAGCAAAGCTGTGCTTTGATTTTTGGCCTTGTCTGAGGTATCCGATCTAATTCATGAGATTGATTGAGATGAGAGGCTGTTTAGAAAAATACCCACATTCCAGTCAGTCGAGCTCAACTCTGCATGTTGATTCCTTCCTGTCATTACCCTAAATGTCGCTTTCAACAGTTTCTATTTTGGGCCCTTATCAAATTGTCAGGTTTAATGTGTATTAATGTTCCAGATTTACCATTCTTTTGAACTCTTATATCATCATGTGATGAAGCCCTTGTATACCTGGAAGTACTCCAGCTGCTTTGGCATCCCCTGGAGTGGGGGTGGTGTGGGAGATGGGGAGGGTGGGTAATGTGTTATTCCCATGTGGTAACAGATGATTTTTGTTGCAGGTTAGTCTCTATCAGCAGGAACTATCGCTCGGTGATAAGAGCTTACCTGGAAGAACTGCACAAAGCTGCAGGAAATGGTAAGCTGCAAATCACAATGTGAAGATTTTACTGCAGAGAAATTCATTACATACCAGCCATCAAAATATCAGGGGTTTCAGAAAACAATGTTACTCACTCCTCCTGTGCTTTGTGCTTTTTAAATTGGTTAAAAAAAACCTGCTCATTTCCTTTCTCGTGGAAGGCATTGTTTTATAAGTTATCTGCTCCTGTCCCATAACTGGCTGCTTACAGCTTCCACAATAGCTCAGTGAGTTTATACAGGGAGTAGTTGACTCTCTGTGTGACTGAGTGGTGGGATGAAGGGAGAGGAACAAGCTTATCCAGAGGTTATTTGAGCCATGCTGAATAGGAAATCCCATAATTTGTGTGGATTTAACTAATTGCAAGTGGTGGTGGTGGGGGGGAGGCGGAGGGGGGGCTAAGATTGGTCTCCACTCCCTTTAATTAGGCAGGTTTGAGTCCTGCTTCTGTTTGCTGTCTAATGACTGTATTTAGTGAAAGTCAAAGATTAGAGAAGTCCATTCAGCCCATTGAAATCCATTTCTCCAATACCCAGAAACTCCCATTTTTTTTTCAAAGAAAAGTACAGCACAGGAACAGGCCCTTCGGCTCTCCAAGCCTGCGCCCATCATATTGCCTGTCAAACTAAAACATTTTGCACTTCTGGGGTCCGTATCCCTCTATTCCCATCCTATTCATGTATTTGTCAAGCTGCCTCTTAAACACCACTATCGTACCTGCTTCCACCACCTCCTCTGGCAGCGAATTCCAGACACTCACTACCCTCTGCGTAAAAAACTTGCCCCGCACATCTCCTCTAAAGTTTTCTCCTCTCACCTTAAATCAATGTCCCCTAGTAATTGACTCTTCCACTCTGGGAAAAAGCTTCTGACTATCTACTCTGTCCATGCCACTCATAATTTTGTAAACATTCTTAACATCGAGCTTCTTGAACATGCCTCATCTACTCTGCGGCAGTTCAATTCCATATGTATCCCACTTTGGGTTAAGGGGATCTTCCTTGTAGCTGTTTAAATTTCCTTTTTGCACATGTAAATTTATGTCCTTTGGTCCTTTCTTGAGTTAATTACCATTCAAGGCTTACTCAATACAATGTACTGTTTTATATCCTTCTTTTATCTAATTTTTTCTCAACTGCAGTGTTTGAGTTTCTTAAATGTTTTATCATGGCTCATTCTATAGAATCGTGCACTGTACAAAAGGAGACCATTCAACTCATCATGTCACCTGCTTTAGATACTTATTCTCCTTTTCCCTTAATGGTTAGGTTGTCTCTCCCTCGACTGCTCCCTGTGGCAAAGTATTCAAGGCTTCAGAAACCCTCTGTGGAAATAAATTTCTTCTAATTCCTCTCCTCACTCCATGATGAGAATTTTACACTGATGTTCCTCTAATATGTTTAAAAAATCCCCTGGAATATGTTGAATATTACCCATACCTTGGCAGCCATCTATTTCAAAAGGCCACCATTGACTAGGAGATCCAACACCAGATCAGCTGTGCCAGTTCAGCTGCCTTCAAACTCCGGCAACAAGTGTTTGCAAAAAGAAAAGTTCTAGCGTACAGAGCAGTTGTAATTAATGACTGGATTGATCCAAACCAAGCAACACTCATTCACCTTAATTCTTTGTCTCTTGTTGCTTGTCAGCTTTCTATCGATGTTGTTACATTCCCTCTTAGAATCATACAACTGCAACTTGTATTTATACGGTGCCTTTAACATAGCCACGATCTCAAGATGCTGAACTAGAACTGTAGCAATTAAATGTTGAAAAGGAACCAGAGAAGGAGATATCAGGGCAGATGACTGAAAGATCAGTCAAAAAGGTCGGTTTTAAGGAACATGTTAAAAGAGCCAAGGGAGAGAGAGAGAGAGGTGGAGAAGTTTGGGGAGAAAATTCCAGAGCTCAGGGCTCAGGCAGCTGAAAGAATAGCAGCATAGATGGAGGCCATTTGGCCCATTGTGCCTGTGCCAGCTCTTTGAAAGAACTATCCAATTAATCCCACTTGCCTGCTTTTTCCCAATAACCCTGCAATTCTTTCCTTTCAAGTTTTGATCCAATTCCCTTCTGAAAGTTACTATTGAATCTGCTTCCACTGCCCTTTCAAACAGTGATCTCCAGATCGCAACAACTTGCTGGGTAACAAAAAGAAATTCTCCTTATCTTCCCTGGATATTTTGTCAATCCTCTTAAATCCATGTTCTCTGCTTATTGATCCATGTGGAACTTTTGTAACGAGCTTCTCTTGAGATGCTTTATCAACCAGTTTCCAAGAATGCTTACGTGCCACTACATTCCCTTGTATCCAATCATACATTTCTGAAAACCACTTTCATCGAAGATCATCCCATTAGGCTTGGTCAGTTTTGGTGTCCTTCTCTGCACTGCCTTCTTTGCCTACGTTTTGCATGTCTGATGATTTTAGTGAGCGGTATTTACAATAACATTTATTTTTCTTTTCTCAGTTTTCTCTCAGGATCCAGCTACCTCAGTACAGTATGAGGATCAGGTACGAGAACACTCAAGCACTGTTTAGTTAATGTTTGATTGGGCTGAGGAGGAGGTGATTCCTAAGATCCATATCTATTGCAGATAGATTGTTTTGTGTTGCACTAGAATTGCAAATGAGTTATTTTCACGATGTGAGCAATGTTGAAGCTGCTGTTCCCTTCCAGGGCTGTAGAGCATTCAGGCTGTAAGATACTGTACCACTGGAGTAGGCAGAGGAGCTATGGCTGCTTTTCACTAATTTACCTCGATTTTGTTTCTTTTCTAAAGATGCTGACCCCTCGCCAGAGTACAGGCTCTGTGGGCACAGACTCCGAGCCACAGTGTTGTAAGCAAGTCTCGCCTACATATACTGTGTTTACCTGAGGCTGGAGTAATGGCCTCACTGTCCTATCTGGGCTTTCACAGTCCACATTCAGGATAGACCAGCTACTGAGATCCAGCTGAACTCAGCTAAATTTGAGCCTAAATCTTTGAGAATGACATGAATTTCTAAGGAACTCTGACCATGTTAATTTACATTGTCCTTCAGGGGAGGCTCATTCGGGAATCAGTCCAGAAACAAGAATACCAAAGAATATACAAGCTAGTAAAAGTGTATATCTGCCTCAGAATTGAAAAATTTGTGGTGGATAAAACATTGTAATTCAGACCAAACACTCCCAGGGCAGGTACACTACGAGGTTAGGTACAGGGTAAAGCTCCCTCTATACAGTCCTATCAAACTCCCAGGGCAGGTACAGGACTGGGTTCAATGCAGAGTGAAACTTTCTCAACACTGTCCCCATCAAACACTCCCAGGGCAGATGCAGCATGGGTTAGTTGATACCAAAGAAACCTGTTTTCTGTACTGAAGCTGTCCAAACTCATCTCACATGGGAATCCTTTCAGCTAGGAGATGGAAGGAGACTTGCATCTCTTTGGTCTTGACTGAATCTGAGCTCAGCCCCTGAATGTCTAGCTCACTGCAGTGCCCAGGCCCTGTGTATTCTTAAAGTAGTTTCAGTTTTTGGAGTAAAGTCTTGTGTGCTGACTGAGGGTAACAGCAGGGTTTCCTCTTTTAATGGCAGGTTTCAATTCTGTCTGCGATGGAGCTGATCTGGAATCTTTGCGAGATCCTTTTCATTGAAGCAGCTCAAGGTGAGGTTGGGAAGCTGCCTGTGTGACCTTGCAGTGCTTGACTTAGTTTGATTTAACTTTTTCTCTACCTGTTTTTGGAAATGGGTGACACTGACACTGGCAAGGATCCATCAGTTACCCATTCTCAGGACAGTCAATGATGGTGTGGGTGTGGAGCTGGAGTGGCAGGTGCTTTACCCTGAAGAGCACCCATTGAACCATTTGAGTTTTTACAACAAGCCGATACCTTCACAGTGATTCTCTGGATCCAGTCCACAAATTAGTAATTCAATTTCACAACTTATCTGGGTGGGATTTGAATTCACAACCTGAAGGGTTGTTTGTCCAGTACCACAACCCTAGATGACTAAAATTAGTAGAAATAAAAATTTTCAGCCACCTTGGGTTGACTGGAATGCAGGCATCACTGAGGGTTGTGTGGGCCAGGACTCACTAGGCTGGCATCTCCATATTCGAAGGGTTAGCTGAGACAACAGGAGTGATTCTACTGGGGAAAAGAGGAGAAGGTTCCATCACAGCCCCTGCTCTTGGTTGCTGTGTGAATGGAATGTATGGATGTTGACCAGGGTTAAGCTGGTTATGATGCCCTCTGGTTGAATAGCCTGTCACTGCCATTGTCTGGCTTGAGTATGAAATATGCCAGAGGACTGCCAGAGCCTGTAGGGCCTGTGCCTCAGCAGGAGCAGGAACCTGTGGTTCCTGCACCCCAACAGGAACATAAACTTGCTGGAGTCTGTGGGAACTGTACCCCAGCAGGAACGTGAAACTAGGATTCAGCTGCAGCAATGGGTTGTGACTCAGAATTGTTTTAACTGGATGCTACAACCATGCTTTGTGGAAATACTAAGGCAGTAATGTCTGATTGCAGCTGGTTCTCTCATGTCACTCCTTCTGGACTGGATCAGAGTACATATTTGCCAGGTGGATGCTATGACTGGTCAGGTCCTGGATTCTGAAAACCCTGCAGAACATCTGTACTACTGGAATGTGGTGAGTGATGACCTGGTGCTGCCAGGAGCCCTGGTTTGATGGAGTTGATAGTGGCTGAGATTGTAGTTCCAAAGAATAAGTTCACAATCCTAAAGCACCTTCTGTATTACTGGGTCACACCGGTCCAGCCCTTGCCTCAGCTGGGGCACTACATGTAACCATTGTCCTGGGATAGCAAGGGGAATTGAATGGGCCACACCTCCCATTCCTGATCATTATCTGGTGCTCTGTGCTGACAAGTTGTGTTTTCATTGTGAGGGCCCCCATCGTTGAATAGCTTGTTGAGACTGTCTAGTTTACATATGGAAAGTGGTTATTTGGAATAATGCACTTCCCTATCTTAGGCAATGACAGCTGTTGGACAGTGCCCTGGCTAGATATCTGCAGAGAATTTCAAATACCTGACTTCAGCTAACGTAAAATAATTACAGTCTGGTGGTTATCCTTATTTAGAGCCGTACATTCAGGTTTCTGGTGAGAAATGGCAATCATAATGAGGCTTTGGTTCTAGCTCTGGGAGTGGTGGCAGGAGTTTGGCCCCGGGGTAGGGAACGAAAGGCTGATGTGAAGTACCTAGTCCCTTGGAGTGGGAGTATTCCTGAGCTGGAGAGATTCAGGTCTGACGTTCTTGTAATTTTCTAGGTTACTGGCTACGTTCTACAAGGTCGGTTGGAGGAAGCTCGACAGATGCTGGTTAAGAAGGCTGTGACTCAACCTGCACAAAGTTCCATGTACATGTCTATGGATGAACTGATGAGGAAGATGCCCATTTTCTTTGTATGTTACCAAGTTGGGTTTCTTTGTTCCCTCCCCTCCTGTTGTGCTCTGAAGAAGCTGACTCACTTTCGAGTAGAATTCCAAGGGTCCTTTTATATCCTGTGCTGAATGGTTATATTTTTTTGTTAATTTTCTCTCTTCCCTCAGGTGGTGACTGCTGCTGAAGTATATTTCTTCAAGCTCTGACTTTTGCCTGGTATCTCCTTTTAAGTGGCCATTATTTATGTGTGACCCTTAACTGTGAGCATCAGATCAGCAGCACAGACCAGTTCCCAGCTTTGCCGTCACCTACAGGCAACAACCTGGGACAGCTGGACTGTGATCAGTGTTCCTGCTGATTTATTCCCTGCATCTCCCCAGGTTTGGGCTGCTGAGATCAATTGTCCCATCCCAACTGCTACTGCTCAGCTAAGATTAGAAAACAGACTGGATAATCTGAAACATTATACCCTTGTCTCTCTCGCTGTGAGCCTGGGTTGATGCAGTTTTGTGTGTGGAATAAGGGACTGGCCAAATTCAATTTACAGGCAAACATTACTGCAGCAGTCAAAGGAAGCTTTCATCCATCAATCTGGATGGCTTTCAATTTCTGTCTAGGATTTGAAAAGGTCGTGTCCAAACCAGTCTCCTCACCTGCTTACTTACTGATCCGTGTTGTGACACCAAGAGGGAGAGAATGCTGAGTAGAGGGAAGTGAGAGCACCGGGTGGGCAAGTCTGTTTTCTGTGCTGTTAAGCAGTTCTTGGGTGTTGTATACAGCATGGGTGTCTACCATAACTCCACGTCTAATCCAGCCTCTGAACCCCAAGTAACCCGGTCTTAGTCGTGCTTATGTTTCAGATTGAGTGCTTTGGCTTGTCTGAATTTTGTTGATTGATGGGGAATTTTGCTAAGAGCTACTCTTAGTGCAGTTTCCTCTGTGCTACATCATCCCGAAACAGGAATACTCCATTCTTCGTATCAGTGTCTTCAGACGTAGCATTGGGACACAGCTGCGTAGCGCCAAACAAGGAAAGTGTTAGAGACCCCTCACTGTGCCCCTTCCATTCCAGACCTTGCAACTGGACTGATGGAAGGTTAGGAAGTTGGACAGTTGTTTCCTTCTTGTCAGGGATTGGAAGGCTTCACTGGTAAAATAGGTGTGTTTACTAAGAAGTGACGTACTTGGCTGGTTTTATTGTAGTCGAAGGCTGGTTCCACATGTCCTCTGCATCGTTGGAGTGGCTGTTCTGCCTTGTGAGCCTAACTAGGCCTATTTGACCATGGAGAACATCCCAGTCAAGACTGAACCTGTCCCTCTGGCTGCATTGATTACTGATCTGGAGTGGGCTGATTGCTTCTGCTCCTCCTCACAGCGCCGGCTGATTGTAATATTTTTACTGCCATCCCAGATCAATTTGGGACCCAGGTTCTGTGGTTCGGTGTGCCCGGCTAGCTCAGTCGGTAGAGCATGAGACTCTTAATACCAGGGTCGTGGGTTCGAGCCCCAAGCTGGGCGATGTAAAAAGCTTAAAAAAAAATCTGAATAATAGTAGTACGGGTTGGAAAATTTGTCCCTACACGAGCTGTTGCCTTAGCTCACTTGGGAACTTGGAGCATTTTCATTCACGTGAACCTAATGCTCAAGTTCTAATGTGCTGTGTCCTGCCGCTGTCTGATGACTTAATTATTAGGGCAAAGACATTTTCTGTGGGAATGTTACTGTCTTTGTGAATACTGAACCATTTCATGTTTTCTTGACATTCTGCTTTACCTCACCTCAGCATGGCAGTAATCAGACAGTAACAGAGTTCGAGTTGAAATGGCGTCACTGGCAAGAGGAGTGTGACCGATGCCTGAAAGAGGGAACTTTCGCATCGAATGGTGAGCTACTGCTAATTTGTAAGGTAAGAAAGAAGGCCACTGCTGAGCTCTGATTCAATGATATCCTGGCCTGTAAAGTGGAACTCTCTCTGAGAATTTTGGAACTCTCGCTCTCAGTATCTCAATCATAAAAAAGCCAACAAGAACACCCACTCCCAGCAGCATGCTATTCGTGGAGCTCTCACAGACTGATAGAACACAAACTTTTTTGGGAAGGGAAAAAGCCATTAGGATCAGCACCTTGTCATCAAATCTTGCTTCCCATTTACTTCAGAAGTCATCTAATTATTGTTTGACCACATTTCACACCGACTACTGCAGTCCCTTTTCTTTGGTGTAAACCTTTTACCTGGGTCCCCTTTCGTGCCTCAGGTTCCCAAATTTTTAATAGTCCTCCCATTTTGATTTATGTGACCATCTGCAATTTACCAGAATCAGTCATCTCCGTGAAAGTAATCCGTGAGGGAGACACAAAGAGGCTGCGGGGTATTATAGACAGGTTAAGTGAGTGGGCAAGAATAAAGCAGATGTAATATACTGTTGAGAAATGTGATATCCATTTCAATAGGAAAGATAGAAAAGCATAATTTTTAAAAGGTGAGAGACGAGGAAATGTCAGTATTCAGGAACCTGGGTGTCTTTGTACACAAATCACAAAATTAACATGCAGGTACAGCAAGAAATTAGGAAAACAAATGGCATGTTAACCTTCAGTTACAATGGGGTTAGAGTATAAGAGTGAAGTCTTACTTCAGTTGTTTAGGGCCTTGGTGAGATCAGGAATGCTGTTTGCAGTTTTGACATCCTTACCTAAAGATGGTGTTACAATTTCTGTGGAGACCAAAAATGTTTAAAAAGAAACTCAGACTTCCAGTTAATAGCTGAAAGAATGACACATTAAGATTTTTTGGTTTAAAACTTCTGTAACAAATGACTAAAAACACTGTTGCCTAAACAATATTTTTGTTTTGTAGGTAACTTATACTTTAATCTTCAGAAAGTGACGTTCCTTTTTATACTTCTCACCCATCACACTCTCCACGGAATTACAATCCTTTTAGCAAACAGTCCACAGCTGCTGCCAGATCCCAACGGCTTCCTGTATCCCCGTTTCGCTGAGTAGTAACTTCGAGTGACCATTTCCGGGCACTTTCCTCAGTTTTTGAAGAGTTCCTTAAGCCACCAGCAGCAGTGAAGCCTGTTCTGATGACTGATCTTCCCCCCGGTCTCGCCAGGATGAATCTCGTGGAATCCTTAGATGGCTGCAGGATGTGTTTCTTTGACCAGAGAACTTCTCCCTCCCACATCCAGCTGTGGTAGCTCACAAAACCACGCATCCCCTTATCTCTGGTGACCACACAGAACTTTTGCTGTGATGTTCATTGATTTGTAGAGCAGCTTGTAACTTGGTCTCAAAAATGGCCTTTTCTGCCCTTTTCCCGATAGCCACGTGACATATATACACACCTTGCATCCAGGTAGAAATGCTAATTAGCTGCCCTTGACCCCAACTCCCTTTCATCCGAGAAGTAAATGGAGAGTTTACAGCAAATCTATTTATAATCTTATCCCAACAACATCTTTCTGGGACTTTCGGAGACTCTACGCATGGCGAACTCAGACTGCTGCCATTGTCTCCAAACGTAAATACCTTGCAACATCTTCTCAGTAAAACAATCTAAGCCTTCCTTTGATCTCCAATAATCAAATCACCCAGGCTTACTGTCAGTCAAATAGACTGCAGAACAGGTGGCATCACCCCCTTCCTTTACCCTAAATTTAAAGCTACAGTCCCAAAATGTAAACTTATGAAACTCACATTTGTGACAAAGGATATAATTTCCTTAGAGAGAATGCTACGAATGTGGAGTACAGAAAGTGCAGGGTGGAGCTTAAGAAAGCAATTAGGAGAGCAGAGGAGATATGAGAAAGCTCTGGCTGGTAAAAGTAGGGAAAATCCCAAGATATTCTATAAGTATATAAATGGGAAGAGGATAACCAGGGGAAGAGTAAGGCCCATTAGGGACCAAGGGGGCAATCTATGGGTGGAGCCAGAGGACATCGCTAGAGTGTTGAATGAATACTTCACATCCATCTTCACCCAAGAGAATGAGGATGAAGGTATTGAACTCAAGGAGAGAGACTGCGAGGTTCTTAAGCAAATTGATATAGGGAGTGACAAGGTATTGGTAGGCTTAAAAGTGGACAAATCTCCAGGTCTGGATGATTTATGTCCCAGACAGCTGAGGGAGGCAAGGGAGGAGATTGCAGGGGCTCTGACCCAAATTTTTAATTCCTCTCTGGCCACAGGGAGGTGCCAGAGGACTGGAGAACAGCTAATGTGGTTCTGCTATTTAAGAAGGGTTGTAGAGATAAGCCAGGGAACTACAGACTAGTGAGTCTCACATCAGTGGTAGGGAAACTATTGGAGAAAATTCTGAAGGAGAGTATCTATCTGCACTTGGAGAGGCAAGGTTTGATCAGGGATAGTCAGCATGGCTTTGTCAGAGGGAGGTCATGCCTAACAAATTGGATTGAATTTTTTCAGGAGGTGACCAGGTGTGTAGATGAGGGTAGTGCAGTTGATGTAGTTGATATGGATTTCAGCAAAGCCTTTGACAAGGTCCCACATGGGAGACTTATAAAGAAAGCAAATGCACATGGGATACAGGGTAATTTGATAAGGTGGATTCAAAATTGGCTTAGTTGTAGGAGACAGAGGGTGATGACAGAAGGCTGCTTTAGTGACTGGAAGCCAGTGTCCAGTGGTGTACCACAGGGATCTGTGCTGGGTCCCCTGTTATTTGTCATTTATATAAACAACATAGATGACTATGTGGGGGGTAGGATTAGTAAGTTTGCGGATGACACCAAGATTGGCCGGGTGGTTAACAGTGAGGTTAAGTGTCTTGGACTACAGGAAGATATAGACGGGATGGTCAAATGGGCAGATAAGTGGCAGATGGAATTTAACCCTGAAAAATGTGAGGTGATATACTTTGGAAGGAGTAATTTGACAAGGAAGTGTTCAATGAATGGCATGGCACTAGGAAGTTCTGAGGAACAGAGGGACCTTGGCGTGTGTGTCCATAGATCTCTGAAGGCAGAGGGGCATGTAGTGGGGTGGCGAAAAAGGCATATGGGACACTTGCCTTTATTAATCGAGGCATAGATTACAAAAGTAAGGAGTTCATATTGGAGTTGTATAGAACCTTGGTGAGGCCACAGCTGGAGTACTGTGTGCAGTTCTGGTCGCCACATTATAGGAAGGATGTGATTGCACTGGAGGGGGTACAGAGGAGATTCACCAGGATGTTGCCTGGGATGAAATATTTAAGTTATGAAGAGAGGTTGTTTTCGTTGGAGGAGAGAAGACTGAGGGGCGACCTGATCGAGGTATACAAGATTATGAGGGGCGTGGATAGGGAGCAGCTGTTCCCCTTAGTTGAAGGGTCAGTCACAAGGGGGCAGAAGTTCAAGGTGAGGGGCAGGAGGTTTAGGGGGGATGTGAGGAAAAACTTTTTTACCCAGAGGGTGGTGACGGTCTGGAATGTGCTGCCTGGGAGGGTGGTGGAGGCGGGTTGCCTCACATCCTTTAAAAAGTACCTGGATGAGCACTTGGCACATCATAACATTCAAGGCTATGGACCAAGTGTTGGTAAATGGGAATAGGTAGGTAGATCAGGTGTTTCTCACATGTCGGTGCAGGCTCGATGGGCCGAAGGGCCTCTTCTGCACTGTGATTCTGTGATTCTGCAAAGTTCTTTTAGACTAATTAGTGAGAGATTGAGTAGACTGGGTCTGTACTCACTAGAGTTTAGAAGATTGAGAGGTGATCTCATTGAGACCAATAAAATTATTAAAAGGCTTGACGGGGTAAATGCTGCAAGGATGTTTCCCCTGATTGGGCAGTCTAGAACATGTATCACAGCCTCAAATAAAGGGTCAACCATTTAGACTGAGAAATTTCTTCACTCTTAAGAGTCATGAACCTTTGGAATTTACTACTTCAGAGCATCATAGATGCTCAGTCATTAAGTGTACTCAAGTCAGAGATCAATAGCTTTTTCGATACTGAGGGAATCCAGGATTATGTGTGGGAAGGTGTATCTGAGGTGAAAGACCAGCCATGATCTTATTGAATATGGAGCAGACCTGAAGGGCTGAATGGTCTAGTCCGGTTCCTATTTCTTAAACTTTCATTTGGACCATTACTTGGATCTTGCTTTCTCTGGAAAAGAAGTAACTAAGCCCAATTTCTCTGAGTGTTTCTCCCAGGATGTACAAATACCTAATGCTTTATGGACCTATAAGCTTAGAAATGTAGGAAATAGGAGAAGGAGTAGGTCGTTCGGCCCTTCGAGCCTGCTCTGCTATTTAACATGATCATGGCTGATCCTCTATCTCAAAGCCATACTCCTGCACTCTCCCCATACCTCTTGATGTCTTTAGTCTAGAAATCTATTATTTCCTTCTTAAATATATTCAGTGACTTGGCCTCCACAGCCTCTGTGGTAGAGAATTCCACAGGTTCGCTAACCTCTGAGTGAAGAAGTTTCTCTCCATCTCAGCCCTAAATGGTCTACCCAGTATCCTGAGATTGTGACCCCTTGTTCTAGACGCCCCCCAGAACTCAGTTCTGATGAAGGGTCATGAGGACTCAAAACGTCAACTCTTTTCTTCTCCGCCGATGCTGCCAGACCTGAGTTTTTCCAGGTAATTCTGTTTTTGTTTTGGATTTCCAGCATCCGCAGTTTTTTGTCTTTATATTTATATGACTCCTTTTTGAATCTAATATTATCCTTAATTTATTTTGTTAGCCATGGTTTGGCTGCTTTTCCTGTTGTGTTTTTGCACCAGAAAGGAATGTACACTATTGCAATGCATACATTTGCTCCTTAAATATTAGCCATTGCCTGTCCTCCGTCATGCCTTTTAATGAAGTTCCCCAATCTCTGTTAGCCAACCCACACTTCATACCTTTGTAGTTTCCTTTGTTTAGATTTAAGACCCTAGTTTTGGATTCAGCTACTTCACTTTCCATCCTAATGAAGAAATTTGGAAGACATCAATCAAAATCAACCCATCGAATCCTGTACTCCAGATTGGTGCTATTGAACTGATATATCCCACCCTTAAAATCCATGTTTTGTGTGTCTTACATGTCGTGTGTGTGTGCATAGGGATTTAATGGAGTAGAGTTTAAGTTAGCTAGAAATTAGCAGTTCGTTTTTCCTTCTTTTACCACTGGTTAATGACAGTTTGTTCAATAAACAGTTATTTACTTATTAAGTTTATAAACCTGGTGCTCATAATTCTGTTAACCTAAATTAAACAGTGAGGTAGAATTGGGGAAATCTGGTGGTTTGATCAAACTTTCCACATTTGTCACGGCTCAGGGTAGAGTGGGGTTTGATATGACAGCACCCTTTCCCCAATGAGTTGTGACAACAATCAAATGATTGTAAAACAGTTCTTATTGATGACACGAGGTGGCCTTCCAACACTTTCAGTATTTAGTTCACTGGTTGAGAACTTTGCTTTTCAACGTCTCTAACAGTGGTTTTCCCAATTTCCTTTTTACAGGGGTTTTCAGAAAGAGAGCAGGTTATAGAGATATGAGGAGAAAAGCCAGCTAGCTGTTATTGTGGAATTACTGGAATCTTCCCCACAGGCAGCTCCCTTAGTCCAGGACTCCTTTCCGGCACTATCCTGTTTTTCACAGTACGCTCTGTTCCAGGACTGCAACATTATATATATCGCTCATCCTGTTCCAGTGGACATGTCTTTCAACCTGCAGCCGTTGTAATTCTAATCCACAGTCCAACAGAAAATAAAAATATATGTTCTTTACAATAGCCCAACAGAAATAACGATATGTTCCTTACATTGTTCATAAAGAATGTACATGGAAACGTTATGACATTCCTCAATACAACAACCACTTGAATGAATGAAGAGTTTTTGCTTCCATTGCTTTACCCAGAGACCATTCCAGATGTGGTCACACCGTGAAGAAGTCCTTACCTTGCATCTCCCTGTAAGGTGCCCTGGTGGCTATTTCCATAAGTGTTAATGTATTGCAATTAGAGATTGGTCAAATTGGTTGGAACAGATGGATGGGTGTTTCAGGAGTGGTCAAGACATTCAGTTTGGTCTCTTTTCACTTGTGCTTTCTGCTGTGTGGCAATGAGAGCTCCAACTCATGTTGCCCTTGTTACTTCACCCTGGATCACTGTGACATGGCCAGTTGTCCTGCTTCTACTGCTTCCCTTGCTGAGCTCGACTAATTGGTGCATGAAATATTTGTGACATGACTGAATTGGCTCCTTACAAACAATTTCTGTTCCCTTCTTAGATCCTAGCGGGTAATGAGGATGCATTGTTTGAAAAAAAGGATCTCTTGTCTACCTGGTACCACTTCCTGGTCAGTAAGCTACTGTACTGTCACCCAACTATAAAACCTACTGACCTTTTTCAATATGCTGAGGTAAGAAATCTTTCAGAGAACTTGTAATTGCCCAGCTTATCCACCAAAATACAGTGTGGTTCTTAATTTGGTTAGGTGGAGCAATCCATTCAGACACTCACTCCCTGAAACTGATACTCAATGTGAAAAGAGAGGTGCAGGGGGCACTGTAGTCAGAGGGAAGGCTGGGTTAGGCACCAACCTTTAACCTTGATTTCAGTTTGGACAGTTTGTTTTAAAGTCTGCAAAGTTAAGAGGAAATTTTGAAGATACAGAGCATATCAGTCTAGAGTCGGGTGTATACTATGACGTTTGATGGGGACAGGATAGAGGGAGCTTTACTCTGTATCTAACCCTGTGCTGTACCTGTCCTGGGAGTGTTTGATGGGGATGCTGTAGGGGGAACATTACTCTGTATCTAACCCTGTGCTGAAACTGCCCTGAGAGTGATGATGGGCAGTGTGGAGGGAGCTTTACCTGTTCTTGGAGTGTTTGATGTGGATAGTCTAGAGGGAGCTTTATTCAGTAAGTAACTGTAACTACTGTGTTGTAACTACCCTCGGAGTGTTTGATGGGATGGAATTATGAAGTGCTTGACAAAGCAGTTGCTAATCTTCTGAAGTTGGCTGTGGTGTTCGAATACTTTAAGTTAGTTGCAACATGTTTTATGTTGTCGGAGGTAAAAAAAATTCAGGGGATCCTTTCTTAAATTGAGAAAGCTGGGTAAATTGTCAAAGCTCATGGTGTGAGACGAGGCTAATCTGAATAATTATTTTGCAAGCACATTTTTAGTTTGAGCAGGTCAGTTTTTGAGTGATGTCCTCTGCACTTGACTCGTGTTTGTGAATATCCTGGTATCACTGGGCACATTTTTTGCCACTCCACTGGCTCAGTCAAATTGCTCAGTATCTTCCTTTTTGGTTCCTCCTAAACTGAAAGTACAACATCCTTGACACTGCATGCTAACTGTGCATTAGGCAGTGCAGTCATGGGTGTAAAATGGGGATAGATTTTAGGAGGGAGTACAGACTGAAGGAGGTGAAGTGATAGTTCTGAGTTCCCATGAAAGAATGAGTTCAGACTGCCAAGTATTGATTTCATGAGAATTTAGGAAGGACGAAGTATATGTAAGACTGGGTATTTGCATTGTAACTGGAATGAGCGGGGAAATTTCAGAGGAGCCCTGACCATAGTAGTTTAGATTTGAAGAGAAATGAGAATGTGTGCCAGGAGAAGGGTTAGGAGGTTAGAAATGAGCAACCAATCAGCTGTTACCAGCTACCTCTTGTATGTTGTGACCTTCCTGACAGTGATTTCCCTCCCTCTTGATGTGTGTAGCTGTGTCTGGATCATTTTGCTGCTTTTGGGAACCAGCCTGAGGCCCTGGACCGTATCCTGTTGGCAGCATTCGAATTCAATATCCACCAGGTGTTGAAAGACTGCAGGTGAGCACGCACCCACCTGCAACATACACAAAAGCTCAGTCAAATTGTATCTCTTCTGCCTTCAGAAAAAAGATGTTGGTGACTGATTTTTCTTCTGATTTCACTCTGAATGTGAAAACATGGTTTCCCCACACATTATTTCCATTTCCTTCATCTGGTCTGCCAAAGGCCATAAGACATACGAGCAGAAGTAGGCCATTCGGCCCATCGGGTCTGCTCCGCCATTCAATGAGATCATGGCTCATCGGATAATCCTCAACTCCATTTCCTGCCTTTTCCCCATAACCCTTGATTCCCTTACTGATTAAAAATCTGTCTATCTCAGCCTTGAATATACTTAACAACCCAATCTCTACAACCCTTTCTCAGTAAAGAATTCCACAGATTCACTACTCTCTGAGAGAAGAAATTCCTCCTCTTTGTTTTAAATGGGTGACCCCTTACTCTGAGATTATGCCCATAGTCCTAGACTTTCCCACAAGGGGAAGCCACCTCTCAGCATCTACCCTGTTAAGCCCCCTAAGAATCTTATATGTTTCAATAAAGTTGCCTCTCATTCTTCTAAACTCCAATGAGTACAGGCCCAACCTACTCGACCTCTCCTCATAAGAAAATCCATCCATACCCTGGATCAACCTAGTGAACCTCCTCTGGACTGCCTCCAATGCCAGTATATCTTTCCTTGGATAAGGGGACCAAAACTGTTCCGTATTCTAGGTGTGGTCTAACTAGTGCGTTGTATAATTTTAGCAAAGCTTCCCTATTTTTATACTCCATTCCTTTTGAAATAAAGGCCAACATTCCATTTGCCTCCCCTATTACCTGTTGAACATGTGTTAGCTTTTTGGGATTCATGCACAAGGACCCCCAAATCCCTCTGTGCTGCAGCTTTCTGCAGTCTTTCTCCATGTAAATAATATTCAGCTCCTCTGTTCTTTCTGCCGAAGTGCATAACCTCACATTTTCCCCACATTCTATTTCATTTGCCACTCGCTTAACCTGCAGAAGTGGAGGACAGATTATGAAGTTAATTTTCAGAGATCAACTCCATCTCATCGTGTCCTCCACCTGTGTGACTTCCCTTCCTGGATGAGCAGATATTTTGGGCAGACCAAAATCATCGTTATTAGTTCCTGCCACAAATCCTGTTCCCTGGCCACCAACTCCATCCTTCTCCACAGTCACTGTTTGGGGCTGAGCCATCTTAATTGATCTGGGGATGAGCTTCTGGTCCCATCACCAAGACCACCTACTTCCATCTCTGTAAGATTGTCGGACTCTGCCCCTGTATCAGTTCAGCTACTGAAATCCTCATCCATTTGTTACCTCTAGACTCGACTATTCCTCTGCTCTTCTAGCAAGCCTCCCATCTTCCACAGACTTGAACTCCTCTAAAACTCTGCCTCCTTCATCCTAATTTGCTCTAATCCCTGTTCACCATCATCCTATTCTTGCTAACCTACATTGTCTGCTGGCGTGAAAGTGCCTTGATTTAAAAAATTTGAATCCTTGTTTTCAAATCCCTATGTGGCTTTTCCCTCCCTATCTCCGTAGCCTCCTGCATCCCTCCAAGACCTCTCTGCTTCTCTTAATTCTGGCTTCTTATGTATTCCCAACTTTAATCACTCCACCATTGATGGCTGTTCAATTGCCAAGGCCCTAGGCTCTACAATTCCCTTCATAAATCTCTCTCTCTCTACCTCTCTTTTTTTTCCTTCAAGATGCTCCTTAAAACCTACCACTTTGACCAAATTTTCTGTCCTAATATCTCCCTATGTGGCTCAGTGTCAAATTTTGTTTGGTAACGCTTCTGTGAAACGTCTTGAGACTTTTTGCTGTGTTAAGGGTACTATGTCAATACAAGTTATTGTTGCTCTCACCTACCCTCTTGTCCCCATACCATTCAACACTCCCACCGACCCTCTTCTCATGATTTCCCTCTTCTCTAACCCAAGTTTGACTTGTTGCTCTTTCTCTATGATTCAACTGCTGGACTAACTCGTGGGATTGGAGCCAATGCAAGTTGTGTTTCGGTATACTGCTCATTTAAAATGTTACAGTTGCTGAGACTGAGTTATCAAAGCAAGTGGCGCCATGTTAGGTGCTTCTGATAACCTCTCGAGTTGTGTGCTCTCAGCTTCTTTCTTATTTTTTATAGAAGCATGGGTTTGCCATTCTGGTATGCATCCTACTTATTTGTGCCAGTGTTCCCATATGCTAATTTGTTTCCCATGTCTCTTGTTACAGTGTCATTCTGAATAATTGGTGGTTTGTGGCTCATCTAACAGACCTACTGGATCATTGCAACCTCCTGCAGTCCCATAATCTTCAGTGAGTGTGAACGTTTAATCAGCAGGGTGAGAGTACTTGCCCATAGTTTTATCAGCCTGTGCTGAGGATTTCCCTGTGTGCATTATATTGCTGGCACTTATAACTGCCCATCTCTCTGAGCTGTGCTCATGACATTTGCTGCTCCATGTGCCTTGGTGTCTTTATTCACTGCCCCGCAGTACAATGTTCCATTTATTTTTGCACTTTTGAAAAATAATAAAGGGAATGATGTTCTGAGATGGTGAGTGGTGGGGAGATTTTAGTTTTTGATTTGTTGCTGGAGCGCAGAAGGATAAGAACTTGTGCCTGTGATTTCAGTCTGGATCCGGGTCCCATCACACTGTGATAGGGGGCAGCTCTGGACTCAGAACCTGTTGCTCCCCCACTATAATATTCCTGAAAACTATTTTAGAGCACAGTTTTGGGTTTAATTACTGGATAATTTAGGAGGCTTGAAAGGTAGAAACACAAAAGTGTTTAAACGAAACACCCCTGTGACTTATCAAGATCTTTCATCAGTGTAATTGTAGAATTGGACCTGATCTCGGCCTATTTCCAGAGCCTTTTTCCCCTCTTGCTTGTAAGGGCAGCTGGTATTTCAGTAAATGTTCTCCCAGATTGCCGTCTGCACTACTGAGGTTGACTCCACAAGTGACTGCCAGTTGCTATCAGCCCCTTCCACTACTGAGCACCAGGCAAGATTCTCTTCCTGTGCTCTGAGTGGATGGCATTGCAACCAATCATGACCCTGTACTCACCCAGCATTTGGACTTGTGTCCCATGTAACAGGAGTTCTCCTGAATCAGGGAGTGCTGAGGCTTGTAGCATTCTTCCTGTGGCCTTGGCTGAGATCAGTGACCTTAGCATTAGCCAGGAATTGTCCAGAGGACTTTTTGGTTTGTATGGGTTTGCGTTACTTACAAGGGTATAGTGGTGCAGGGGTCAGGGGTAGGTTCTGTATACTTGTAACATTTTAAACCGGTTGTGTATTGAAAATGAGGGACCACTATGGAGGATTTGGAGTAGAATAAGTGTACGAAGAGGCAATACAGCTTACTGCTGGCTAGGCCTTACATTCACTCCCAAGCAATTGGATTGCATTTCTAAGGCTTGTTGTTCAAGATTATAGCAAAGTTTAACGTGTTACGTCAGGGTTTTGGAGTTGGTTTTATTCTTATCTTGTGTTTTTTCTTGTTACAGTTTTGGTTCAAATCTTCGTGAATTCCTCATTCTGGAATATGCCTCTGGGCTCTTCAACCATGATAGGTGGGTCACTGCAGGGTTTTAGTTTCAATGAGACAACACTATATCTGAACCATGCTCACTATATATACGTGTGTGCTTTGTTATTAAGGGTTGGTGTAGAGATTCTCTGTGCTTTTTTTTGTGGGTTAATTTGGCTCTGTTATTGAATGATTTCAGCCTCTGGCAGCTGGCCGTGGACTACTTTGACCACTGTCCGCAGTTTGGTCGCATTTACCTGGAGCTTTATATTGAGCGCGTACCTCTGAACACTGAACGCAAGGCACTGAAGGTGTTGAGAATATGTGAGCAGCGCCAGATGACAGAGCAAGGTGAAGAGCTGTTTATTTAGAATTAGAATTTGGTTGGGAGTGGGGGTGGTGGGTGGTGGTGATTGAGGTATGATGTCCCAGTTTGTATTCATTTAACTCTTGACACTCTTGGGGAAATGGGACTTTTTGGTGTGAACTATTGTGAAGGTGGGAGATGTTGATAATGGGAAATGGGGAGTTTTCACAATTTGGGCCAACTGCTTCCAGATCATACAGGAATCTTCAGGGCAGCTTTTGAGAAATGTGTTCATTCTCCTGCCCTCCCCCACCCACCCCTACCATTCCCCTTCCTGGATTAGTGCTTCAGTCAGCCCAATGCCCTATCCACACCCACCCACCCAACAATGTTTCTTTTGCCAACAACACTCAGCAGGTCACTTAGGTCCAACCCTGACTTTGTTATCAAACCTGATGGCAAAGGTGGTGCTGTTGTTGTCTGGCGCACTGACCTCTACATCACAGAGGCTGAGCGACAACTCTCAGACACTTCCTCCTACCTCCCCCTGGACCATGACCCCACCACTGAACATCAAGCCATTGTTTCCAGGACTGTCACTGACCTCATCTCCTCTGGGGATCTCCCTCCCGCAGCTTCCAAACTGATAGTCGCCCAACCTCGGACAGCCCACTTCTACCTTCTGCCCAAAATCCACAAACTGGACTGTCCTGGCAGATCGATTGTGTCAGCTTGCTCCTGCCCCACGGAATTCATTTCTTCCTATCTTGACTCCGTTCTCTCTCCCCTTGTCCAGTCTCTTCCCACCTACATCTGTGATTTCTCTGATCCCCTACGTCATCTCAACAATTTCCAGTTCCCTGGCCCTAACTACCTCCTCTTCACCATGGATGTCCAATCTCTCTACACCTCCATCCCCCACCAGAAGGCTGGACAAATCCATCCACCACCGCTCTTTTCCGTCTGGCTGGACTTATTATCTAACTGAACAATTTCTCCTTAAACTTGTCCCACTTTATCCAAATAACAGGTGTGGCTATGGGTACCCTCATGGGCCCCAGTTATGCCAGTCTCTTTGAGGTATGTGGAACATTCCTTGTTCCAGTCCTACTCAGGCCCCCTCCCACAACTCTTTTTTTCAGTACATCGATGACTGTTTTGGTGCCGTTTCGTGCTCTCATCTGGACCTGGAAAAATTTATTAATTTTGCTTCCAATTCCCACCCCTCCATCACCTTCATACAGTCCATCTCCGACCACAGTGGGTGGGAAACCTCCGTGAAGGAAGACATGTCAGAAGTGCCATTTCGGAAAGTGACATCATTGGAACAGATGCGCAAGATGCGGATCTTGCTTCCCTTCCTTGACCTCTCTGTCTCAGTTTTTGGTGATAGACTGTCCACCAACATTCATTACAAACCTACCGATTCCCACAGCTACCTTGACTACAGCTCCTCACACCCCGCTTCCTGTAAGGACTCCATCCCATTCTCTCAGTTCCTTCGCCTCCGTTGCACCTGTTCCGATGATGCTATCTTCGAAAACAGTTCCTCTGACATGTCCTCCTTCTTCCTTAACCGAGGTTTTCCACCCACGGTGGTTGACAGGGCCCTCAACCGTTTCCGGCCCATCTCCCGCGCATCCGCCCTCACGCCTTCTCCTCCCTCCCAGAAACATGATAGGGTCCCCCTTGTCCTCACTTATCACCCCACCAGCCTCCGCATTCAAAGGATCATCCTCCTGCCACCACCAAACACATCTACCGCCCCCACCTCCGATAGCATTCCATAGTCCCTGGTCCAGTCTTCCACCATCCCCAACATCTCCCACGGCACCTTCGCATGCAACAAGGTGCAACAATTGCTCCTTTACTTCCACCCTCCTCACTATCCAAGGGCCCAAACACTCCTTTCAAGTGAAGTAGCATTTCATTTGCACTTCCCTCAATTTATTCTACCGCATTCGCTGCTCCCAGTGCGGTCTCCTCTACATTGGAGAGACCAAACGCAGACTGGGTGACCGCTTTGCAGAACACCTTTGGTCTGTCCGCAAGCATTACCCAGACCTCCCTGTCACTTGCCATTTCAACACTCCACCCTGCTCTCATACCCACATGTCCGTCCTTGGCCTGCTGAAATGTTCACAGAATCACAGTGCAGAAGAGGCCCTTCAGCCCATCGAGTCTGCACCTCCAGTGAAGCCCAACGCAAATTGGAGGAACAGCACCTCATCTTCCGACTAGGCACTTTACAGCCTTCCGGACTGAATATTGAGTTCAGCAACTTCAGATAATGAACTCTCTCCCCCATCCCCACCCCCTTTTTTACTCCCTTTTTTCAATATTCATTTTTATTAACTTTTATTATTTTGATCATACTTTTAAATTTTTAAAATTTATTTTCATTTTTATTCATTTATTCATTGTCTTATCCCTACCTTTTATCCTATTTTTGATCTTTTGTCCCATCACTGTCCCCTCCCACCCCCACTAGGGCCATCTGTCACTTGTTCATGTTGTTCTTTCCAGAGTGCTTACCCTTGTCCTGCTATTACCACATTCTGCTTTCTTACCTTTGCCACTATCAGTACCTCCTTTAGCCAGTACCACTACCTTTAACACCCCCTTTGTCCTTTTGTTCATGACATCTTTGTCAATCCCTCCTTTGTCCTCACCTATCACTGGCCTTCAATCCAGCTTCACCTGCTCCACTACCCCCTTAAACAGTATAAATTTCATCACATTTTTACTTCTCTTTAGCTCTGAAGAAGAGTCATATGGACTCGAAACGTTACCTCTGTCTTTCTCTCCGCAGATGCTGTTAGACCTGATGAGTTTTTCCAGCATTCGCTGTTTTCGTTCCCCTTTTCCCAGTGTTCCGCTACCTAATCACTACCACTCGATTTCACCTCACTGGATCCATACACTCCCTGATGCTCCTGTACCCCAGAATGTGCACTTTGATAAACTATTCTTCCAGGCCTTGTTACATCCTTAACAAAAACAGAATTACCTGGAAAAACTCAGCAGGTCTGGCAGCATCGGCGGAGAAGAAAAGAGTTGACATTTCGAGTCCTCATGACCCTTCTGTCGAAATGTCAACTCTTTTCTTCTCCGCTGAGGACTCAAAATGTCAACTCTTGTCTTCTCCGCCGATGCTGCCAGACCTGCTGAGTTTTTCCAGGTAATTCTGGTTTTGTTTTGGATTTCCAGCATCCGCAGTTTTTTTGTTTTTATCTCTTGTTACATCCTTCCCTGGATCGTTCCTCCCAAGTAACTGAGTTCCTTGTACCTCCCATTCTGACATTCATGGCTCAGTGGGTAGCACTCTCGCCTCAAGTCAGAGAAGGCTGTGGGTTCAAGTCCCTTTGCAAAGTTTTGAACCCAAGATCCAAGCTGACAGTCCAGTGCTGTACAGAGGGTGCACTGTCAGGACTGCCGCCTTTTGGTTGAGACATTAAGCTGAGGCTCTGTCTGCACTTGAGCATGGAAAAGAGACTTTGGCACTATTTTGAATAAGAGCAGGGGCATTCTCCTGCTGGGGCATTTATTGCTCACCCAACATCCCTAAACTATCTGATCGTTATCTCATTGCTGTTTGTGGGAGCTTGCTGTATGCAAATTAACTTGTGTTTCCTACACTATAGCAGTGATTGCACTTCAGAGAAAGTACCTAATTGACTGTGAAGCACTTTGGGACATCCTGGGTATATGAAAGACACTATATTAATGCAGACCAAATGCTCCTGCCCACAATGATAACTGATCCCAGAGCCACTTTATGAAATTTCTGAGCTACATGGTGGTTTCTCCTATACAGCGTTTTGATGCTAGCAGGTTCATGGAACCTCCTGTGTACCTACCCAAAACGTAAAACATCTTCCCACCATCTCATGTGCTGCATATAACATTTTAAGATGTTAAATTGAACAATACACACAAGCTTAGAGTAATCAAGTGTCCACAAAAATATGAACGTATAACATTAATTTGGCATGAAAAATATTTGTCACTTTGAGTAGTTTGTAATAAAAGCATTTGTGACTTGTTGAATTTCTGAATCAATGTCCCTAATGTAAAGAGGAGACAGCATCTTCTGTGGTTCATAGTGAGCAGTGGCCCAGGCAGCCTGCTGTGTTTGTAGTGCTTCCATCATAGTTCATATAAAACACCAAGAAACAATACAGCTCAATAATCTTTGTAGAGAAAGGGAAAGAAAGCTAACCATTTGCTGCTGGCTTAATAACATAAGAAACAGTAGCAGAAGTAGACCATCTGGCCCCTTGAGCCTGCTCCTCCGTTCAATAAGATCGTGGCTGATCTGATTGTGACCTTTACTTGCCTACCTGCCTTCCATAATCCTTGACTCCCTTGTAGATCAAAAATCTGCAGAACTCAGCCTTGAATATGTTCAATAACTCAGTTTCCACTGCTCGCTGGGGAAGAGAACTCCACAGATGAATGACTCTCTGAGAGAAATTTCTCCTCATCTTGGTCTTATATGGGAGACTCCTTATTTTTCAATGGTATCCCTTAGTTCTAGATTTCCCCCATGGGGGCGAAAGCATTCTCTCAGCATCTGCCCTATCAAGCCTATTAAGAATGTGTTTTAATAAGGCCGTCTCTCATTCTTCTGAACTCCAGTGAGTATAAGTCCAGACTGCTTAACCTTTCCTCATAAGATAACCCTTTCATTCCAGCAATCAGCCCAGTGAACCTTCTCTGAACAGCCTAGTTCAATCAGCCTAGTGAACCTTCTCTGAACAGCCTAGTTCAATCAGCCTAGTGAACCTTCTCTGAACAGCCTAGTTCAATCAGCCTAGTGAACCTTCTCTGAACAGCCTAGTTCAATCAGCCTAGTGAACCTTCTCTGAACAGCCTAGTTCAATCAGCCTAGTGAACCTTCTCTGAACAGCCTAGTTCAATCAGCCTAGTGAACCTTCTCTGAACAGCCTAGTTCAATCAGCCTAGTGAACCTTCTCTGAACAACCTAGTTCAATCAGCCTAGTGAACCTTCTCTGAACAGCCTAGTTCAATCAGCCTAGTGAACCTTCTCTGAACAACCTAGTTCAATCAGCCTAGTGAACCTTCTCTGAACAGCCTAGTTCAATCAGCCTAGTGAACCTTCTCTGAACAGCCTAGTTCAATCAGCCTAGTGAACCTTCTCTGAACAGCCTATTTCAATCAGCCTAGTGAACCTTCTCTGAACAGCCTAGTTCAATCAGCCTAGTGAACCTTCTCTGAACAGCCTAGTTCAATCAGCCTAGTGAATCTTCTCTGAACAGTTTCCAGTACAATTATATCTCTCCTCAAGTTAGGAAACCAAAATTGCACAAAATATGTTAGGTATGGTCTCACCAATACCCTGTACAGTTGTAGCGAGACTTCCCTACTTTTATACTCAATCCCCTTGTATCAAAGGCCAACATTTCATTTGCCTTCCTAATTACCCAATGTTTCTTTACAAGGACATCCGGATTCCTCTATACTGCAGCATTCTTCAGTCTCTCTCCATTTCAATAATATTCTGCTTTTCTATTAATACTGACAAAGTGGACAACCTCACATTTTTCTATAATATACCCTATCTGCCAAATCTTTGCCCACTCACTTAACCTATCTATATCCTTTAACAGACTCTTTGTACATTTCTCATAACTAAAGGAATCCAAGTAGATTGTGGCCGGGTTTTTCCGGCCTTGCTGCAGGTGAGGCGGTGCCCCAGCCAGAAATCCGTTGACTTGGGGTGGGATCGGAAGATCCTGGTGGTGGACAGATGTGGAAAATCCCGCCCTACATCTACTTATGCACCCTGCTTCTTACACCCTCAAAGAATTCCAATAAATTTGTCAAACATGATTTCCCTTTCACAAAAAATGTTGGCTCTGCCTGATTGTATTATAATTTTCTAAATATCCTGCTATTATTTCCTCAATAAGGGATTCTAGCATTTTCCCTGTGACAGATGTTAGGCTAACTGGCCTATAGTTTCCTGCTTTCTGTCATCTTCCTTTCTTGAATAAAAGTGTTACATTTCCAGTTTTCCAATCCACTGGGGCCTTTCCAGGATATGGGAATTTTGGAAGATTACAACCAATGCATCCACTATCTTTGCCACCACTTCTTTTAAGACCCTAGGATGCAGGCCATCAGATCCAGGGGACTTGTCAGCCTTTAGTCCCAATAGTTTTCCCTTCTCTTTTACTCTAGTGACTGTGATTGTTTTAAGTTCCTTCCTCCCTTTTGTCTCTTGATTTTCTATTATTCTTGGGAAGTTTTTTGCATCTTTTGCTGAGAAGATAGATACAAAATACTTGTTCAAAGTCTCTACCATTTCATTGTTCCCCATTATTAATTCCCCAGTCTCACCCCCTAGGGGACCAATGCTCACTTTAGCTGCTCTTCCTTGTAAAAGATTTTATTTTCTGTTTTTATATTTGCTAACTTTCCCTCATACTCTAATATTTCCCTCTATTATTTTTTAAGTCATCCTTTGTTGGTTTCTAAAAATTTCCCAATCTTTTGGCCAACCACTAACTTTCGCAACATCTCTACAACTACCGATATTTTGTTAGCATCCTCTTCCTTAGAAAACACCAATATAAAATACTCGTTAAGTATTCTAGCCTTGTCCTGTGCCTCTAAGGATATATCATCATCTTTGTTCCAGGCAGTGGAGGTGGGGGTCATTGAATATTTTTAAAAGAGGTAGGTAGATTCTGTTGGCAACGGAATCAAAGGTTATCAGGGGTAGATGGGAATGTGGAATTCGAAACAAACAGATCAGCCATGATCTTGTGGCAAAGCAGGTTCGAGGTGCCAAATGGCCTGCTTCTCCTATTCTGTATGTTCGTATGATTCTCGTTCGAGAAGTTCACCAGACATGCATCGTGCACCCTCTTTTAATGTTTCATCGTATTCTCCATCTCCCTCTTCCAGGAACCCTGGCTTTGGTTCCCTTGGCTTTTGTTGATTGAATGTACCTAGCCTGTACCTAAAGCATCTGCTCCTCAAAGATCACCCATTGTTCCATTCGAGTTTTACCTGTTACTCTTCGGTTCCAGTTTGCCCTGGCTAGAACTCATCTCACTGGAAGTTAGCCCTCTTCCAATTTAGAAGTTTTACTTTAGATTTTTCCTTGCTCTTCTCCATTGCTAATCTAAACCCCATTATATGATGCTTCCTTTTAACCAACTGTTCCTGCACAGACACTCGGTCCACTTGGCCGCCTCGTTTCCCAGCACCAGATCCAGCAGTGCCTCCTTTCTAGTTGGGTTGAGAAAATGCTGGTCAGGGAATTCTCCTGAACACATCTCAGAAATTCCTCCCCAACTTACCCCATTCCAATTGATATTTGGGTCGTTAATGTCCCCCAGTTTCACCACTCTCTCTTTCCAGCACTGCAGTATCTTCCCTAATTAATGTTTCCTTTTTTTTTGCTTCTCTATCTTTTCTGAACACTTAATATTCTTGGATATTAAATGCTCAGTCCTCACCATTTTTAAGCCACGTTTCCATTATTGCTGCTACATCATATTCCCAGTTATTTTACTTGTTGCTCATTAGACTTATTCACCACAGTTTGTGTGTTTTATATACATGCATTCTAAACCTGTCTTACTATTCCTCATCGTTATTAGTGTACTGTCATTTATTTGGTACTATTTCCTTCTCTAGTATATCCAACACTCTCGCTTCTTTATGTACATTATTGCTATTTTCTGCTTTTTATGCTTTAACCATTTCCCACCTAAATAAGTGAACCTCTGTGTGAGGACATTGGTTCCAGTCCTGTTGAGGTGTAACCCCAAGGCCAATATTCCATTAGTCTTTTAAATTAATTTTTGTACCTGTCAACTAACTTTAAGTTCTCTGTAATTGAATCCCTAAATCTCTCTGCTCCTCCACAGTTCCTAGCTCTCTCACCATTTGGAAAATACTCTGATTTTCCTTAGGTACAAAGTGAATGACCTTACACTTGTCCACAATGAACTCCACCTGCCACAGTTTTGCCCACTCACTGAATCTATCAATGTCTCTTTGGAACTTTCTGCACCCATCTACAATATTTACTATGTTGCCCAACTAAGTGTTGTCAGTAAATTTGGATATAACGACTCTCTATTCCTTCTTTTAAGTCATTTATAAACATTGTAAATATAGGCCCCAGGTCAGATTCTTATGATGACTAGTTTCATCCTGTCAATTTGAGTACATGCCGATTTACCTCCCCCCCGCCCCCCAAGCCTCTGTCATCTTCCTCCACCAATTCCCCACCCAAGCCAGAAGGTTGCCTCTTGCTTCATGTGTTCACGTTTTTAAGTTTGTTATGTAATGTTTGTGTGTATCTTCCTGCAGTGAGGAGCATCTGTAAGATCATGGCGATGAAAGCTGTGCACAACAACCGGCTGGGATCAGCGCTCTCCTGGAGCGTTCGTGCAAAAGATTCATTCTTCGCAACTCTCATCTCAGATAGGTCTGTGGTTGTTAAGAAACAGGCTGGCAGCAGTCTACCAGCCTCACCCTATCCGCATTTTCAGTTTTGCCCTCTCCTGAGGGTACCCAGTGGTGCCTGTGACCAACTGGTACTCTCCCAAGTAACCCTGGACAGCAACTATTGGCACACTGTTTGACCTTGAGAGGCATCACAAAACTCCTTCCTTTGCTGCCTAATATCCACAGGGTGCCAGAGATTCTCGGAGCTCACCAAAGTATTGGCAGGCTGTTTGGTCATGAGAGTGATCTCAGTTTGACCTTGTGCTACTTGATGTCCATGTGCATATTCTGTGCAACACAATTCATTAAAGGTGATCAGGGGTGGCAGTCCTGAAAGATCTTCGCTTGCCACAAGCATGCCACTGAGGCCAGTTGCAGCAAGTGAACGTGAAACACCATCTTTACCAGCTGGGACATTTGGGGGAAGCTCTATTCTTGATCTTTATCCCAGTGGTTTGTATTATCTTTTAATAGAAGCCTGCAGTTTCTGGATTTGGCAATTTATGGTTTTAGTGTGGGACTAACATTGTGTAACCATTCAATTGTTCCTGAGGGAGGGTGAACTGACAATATAATAGAGGGGAAATCAGATATTAATCTTAGGAATTGAACCCCTGGATATGTAACCGTGTGTTGTTGGATGAGCCATTCAGTTCAGGAATGCTTGGGACTGTGCCGATTCAGCCAGTATAATGATGAACAGCCGACGTGGCCCATTCTGCTGGTTGTGTCCTCCACTCTCAGCCACAACGAGACACTTACTATGGGAGTAGACTCCCCTTACAGTAGTTACACGGTAGGACAGCATATATAGGAAGAAATAAATGGAGTGGGTAAAAAAGTACTGCAATAATCAGGGTGTCTTTAATCTACACATAGTTTGGGCGAATCAGGCAAAGATAGCCTGGAAAATGAGTTCATAGAGTGTATTTGGGACAGTTTCTCAGAGCAGTATGTCCTAGAGCCAACCAGGGAGTGGACTATTCTAGACCTGGTAATGTGGCTTGAGACAGAATTAATCAATGACCTCGTAGTAAAGAAGCCTCTAGGTGACAGCGATCATGACATGATAGAATTTCATGTTCAATTTGAGGGGAGAAGTGTGGGTCTAAGATTAGTGTTTTAAACCTCAATACAGTAAAGGTAATAAGGGTATGAAACAGCTGGCTAAAGTGAAGGGAAACTAGGTTAAAACGTAGGACAGTAGTGATGCAGTGGCAGACTTTAAAGGAGATACTTAATAACACTCAGCAAAGATGTATCCCAGTGAGAAGGAAAGACTCTTTGAGACAGATGCATCATGTCTGGCTAAATAAGGAAGTTAAGAATAGTATCAAAATGGAAGAAACACTGTACAAACCTGTGAAGAATAGTTGGTAGGTCAGAGGATTGGGCAGAATTTAAGTCCCGGCAAAAACTGACAAAAATAATAGAGGGAGAAAGAAGAGTACAAGAGAAAGCTGGCTGGAAATATAAAAACAATGAGTTTCTACAAGTTTTTAAATAGGAAAAGAGTAACTAAAGTGAGTGTTGGTCCTCGAGAGAGTATTTGGGGAATTAATAATGGAAAACAAGGAAATGGCAGCAGTGTAGAATGGGTATTCTGTGTCTGTCTTCACCTGTAGAAGAATTGGAAAACTTCCCAACAATACTTGCAAATCAAGAGGCGAAAGGGAGGGAGGAACTGAAAACAATCACCATCACTAGGGAAAAGGTGCTGGGAAAACTGTTAGACCTAAAGGCTGACAGATATTAGCCTAACATTTGTCATAGGGAAAATGCTAGAATCCATTATCAAGGAGGTTATAGCAGGATACTTAGAAAATTATGATGTGATCAGGCAGAGTCAACATGGGTTTGTGAAAGGGAAATTGTTTAATTAATTAGAGTAGTTTGAGGAAGTAATAAAGTGGATAAAGGGGAATCTGTAGATGTGGTGTACCTGGATTTCCAAAAGGTATTTGATAAGGTGCCACTTCAAAGTTTACTGCACAAAATAAGAGCTCATGGTGGAAGGGGTAGCACATTAGTATAAAGGACTGGTTAGCTAAAAGGAAACAGAGTAAGGATAAATGGGTCTTTTTCGGGTTGGCAAGCTGTAACTAGTTGAGTGTTACAAGGATTAGTGCTGCAGCCTCAACTTTTTTTACAATGTATATCAGTGACTTGGGAAAATGTGAACTTTTTCACTTTGACAAGAAGAATAGAAAAGCAGCATATTATTTAAATGGAGAGAGATTGTAGAACTTGGCAGTCCAGGGGGATCTGGGAGTCCTGACATGAATAACAAAAGGTTAGAATACAGGTACAGCAGTGGCTAGGAAGGCGATTGGAATGTTTCCATTTATTGCAAAAGGAAGGGAAGTTTTGCTGCAGCTGTAGGGGGCCTTGGTGAGACCACATCTGGAATATTGTATACAATTAAAGTCTCCTTATTTGAAAAAGGATATAATTGTGTTAGAAGCAGTTCAGAGATGGTTCACTCTACTCACTCCTGGGATGAAGGGTTTGTCCTGTGAAGAGAGGTTGAACAGGCTGGGCCTGTATCCTTTGGAGTTTGGAAGAATAAGGGGTTATTGAAAAGTATAAGATCTTGAAGGGATCTGATAGGATGGATACTGGGAGGATTTTTCCTCTTGTGGGGGAGACTAGAACTGGGAGACATAGTTTAAGAATGAGGTCTCCCATTTAAGAAGGAGATGAAAAGAAATGTTTTCTCTCAGTGGGTCATTAGTCTTTGGAACTCTTTTCCCCAGAAAACAACAGAGGCTGGGTTGTTGAATTTATTTAAGGTACAGTTGGATAGATTTTTATAAAAGCAAAATACTGTGGATGCTGGAAATCTGAAATAAAAACAGAAAATGCTGGAGTGGAATTCTTATTTAGAGACTCCGATCAACAGCAAATACAGCCAGGACCGGGCCATCAAGGTGTTTTCAGTAGATTGTGACAGTGGGTATTTTACCCTTTCCCATTGACTTTCCTGTGCCCCCATTCTCCAATAGACATTCAGTTTTTGGGCACTTTTGTTTCTTGGGCTGCTGCAGTAGGAATCCATCTTAGTCTAACAGCCTGTTGAGAGAGGAAACCTGTTTGTTGGCTGTGATTTGTTCGGCGATACTGTGTTTATAAAGGTACTGATTCGTTTTACAGGTTACTTCAGGATTACTCTGTTAAAGGAAGCTTTTCTGACTTCGACCTGATCAGCAACCTGGGATCAGCTATGCTGCTGAGTGACCGGCTGACCTTCCTTGGTAAGCAGACCTATTTCTGTGGTGTCTTGGTAGAACCAGTGCTCATTGAGGTATAGGTCCAGAGACCCAGGGTAATGCTGTGGGGACCCGGGTTCAAATCCCACCACAGCAGGTGGTGGAATTTGAATTCAATAAAAATCTGGAATTAAAAGTCTGATGATGACCATGAAACAAACCATTGTCAATTGTCATAAAAACCCATCTGGTTCTCGAATGTCCTTTAGGGAAGGAAATCTGCCATCCTTACCTGGTCTGGCCTACATGTGACTCCAAACCCACAGCATAAAATTCAGCAGACGAGATTATGGTTCTTTGAAAAAAAGAATTGACAGCAATGTGGTTGACTCTTAAGCTCCCTCTGAAATGTCTGAGCTGCCACTCAGCTGTATAAACCGCTACGAGGTCTATAAGGAATGAAACTGGACACACCACTCAGCATCAACTTGGGCACTGAATCAACAACAGCAAACTCAGCCCTGTTGACCCTGCAAAGTCCTCCTTAATAACAGCTGGGAGCTAGTGCCCCCAGATATTATTAAGAGAGCTGTCCTACAGACAAGTCTGACATAGTCATTGCCACAGAATCATACCTTTCAGATCCTGTCCCAGACACCACTGGCAGGACAGACCCAGCAGAGGTAGCAGCACAGTGTATACAGTCGAAAGGGAATTGCCCTGGGAGTCCTCAACATCAACTCTGGACCCCATGAAGTCTCATGGCATTAGGTCAAACATGAGCAAGGAAACCTCCTGTGATTACCATGTACTGCCCTCCCTCAGCTGATGAATCAGTGCTCCTCCATGTTGAACATCACTCGGAGGAAACACTGAGGGTCTGGATGGGATCTTCAGTGTCTGTCACAGAGTGGCTACTGACTGAGCTGGCTGAATCTTAAATGAGAAATCTGCTAGACTGGGTCAGTGGCAGGTGGTGAGGGAACCAACAAGAGGGAAAAATATATTTGACCTCATCCTCACCAACCTGCCTGGCACAGATGCTTCTGTCCATGACAGTATCGGTAGGAGAGACCACCGCACAGTCATTACAGAGACGAAGTCCAGTCTTCACATTGAGAATACCCTCCATCGTGTTGTGTGGCACAATGGGATAGATTTCGAACAGTTCCATGTCAGTCTCTGTTTGAAATCTGCAACCCCCAAGTCTGAAGGGGTTTGATAGGGTAGATTTCCACTTTTGGGGGGGGAGTCCAGTACTAAAGATAAAATAATCGCCAAGCACTCCAGCAGGGTATTCAGAAATGTCTTTACCCAGAGAGTGGTTAGAATGTGGAACTCTACCACAGAAGAATTAAGGCAAATAGCACAGATGCATTTAAGGGAAAGCTAAATAAACCCGTGAAGGAGAAAGGAATAGAAGGACCTACAGATAGGGTGAGATAAAGAGGAGCAGAAGGAGAATCATGTGGAGCATGAACACTGAGATAGGTTGAACACTGAGATGGGTTCAGGCAGCTGCATAGCTGTTTCTGTGCTGTGTATTCTAGGCAATATAACCTGTGGTTTCCTGTTGACAGGGAAGTATTGTGAATTCCACAAGCTATATGGCGAGATGCAGTTTGCAAAGGCTGCTGATCTGCTGCTGTCACTGATGACTGCTCGCATTGCTCCAAGATCTTTCTGGATGATGCTGCTTCTGGATGCTCTTCCCATGATGGAACAGAAGGAGGTTTGACCACTGCTCGTTGTTGGAATGTCTTAGAAACTCTGTTAATTCTCCAATATTTGGCATTGATCAGTTAAGTTTACAGGGGATATGTGTACCCACTGCTACCCCGGGCTCTTGTGCGAGGGGCCGTGTGCAAGCAAGGATGGCAAAAGAGTTACCCAGTACGTATTTGCTTCTGCTTATTGGGATGTTGCTGAGAGGGAAGAGGAGCTGGGATTGCGTGTTGTGGTTGGGTGGGAAAAGGGGAGTCCTTTGACTCTTAATGCCCTTGGGGTAACAAAAATTGCTTTGTCAGTGTTGCCAAAATCCCAGGAACATTGTTAATGTGTTTGAGCAGTGTAGAGAGAGCTTTACTCTGTATCCAACCTGTTCTCTATGTGTCCTGGGAGTGTTTGATGGGGACAGTGTAGAGGGAGCTTTACTCTGTATCTAACCCCGTGCTGTACCTGTCCTGGGAGTGTTTCATGGGGACAGTGTAGAGGGAGCTTTACTCTGTATCTAACCCCGTGCTGTACCTGTCCTGGGAGTGTTTGATGGGGACAGTGCAGAGGGAGCTTTACTCTGTATCTAACCCCGTGCTGTACCTGTCCTGGGAGTGTTTGATGGGGACAGTGTAGAGGGAGCTTTACTCTGTATCTAACCCCGTGCTGTCCTGGGAGTGTTTGTTAGGAACAGTGTAGAGGGAGCTTTACTGTGTATCTAACCCCGTGCTGTACCTGTCCTGGGAGTGTTTGATGGGGACATTGCTGGGGGAGTTCTACTCCGTAACTAAACCCGTGCTGCATCTGTGCTGGGACTGTTTAGTTGGGATAGTGTAGCGGGAGCTTTACTCTGTATCTATCCAAGTGCTGAGCCGGTCCTGGGAGTGTTTGATGGGGACGGTGTAGAGGGAGCTTTACTCTGTATCTAACCCCGTGCTGTACCTGTCCTGGGAGTGTTTGATGGGGACAGTGTAGAAGGAGCTTTACTCTGTATCTAACCCCGTGCTGTACCTGTCCTGGGAGTGTTTCATGGGGACAGTGTAGAGAGAGCTTTACTCTGTATCTAACCCCGTGCTGTACCTGTCCTGGGAGTGTTTGATGGGGACAGTGTAGAGGGAGCTTTACTCTGTATCTAACCCCGTGCTGTACCTGTCCTGGGTGTGTTTGATGGGGACAGTGTAGAGGGAGCTTTACTCTGTATCTAACCCCGTGCTGTACCTGTCCTGGGAGTGTTTGATGGGGACAGTGTAGAGGGAGCATTACTCTGTATCTAACCCCGTGCTGTACCTGTCCTGGGAGTGTTTAATGGGGACAGTGTAGAGCAGTTGCCTTCAGTATTTTTCAGACAATGGCCACTTTAGCAAAAATCCTGCAGTGTGAGAGCCACATCGACTACTAAATTATCATTGCTCACTACTCCAGTAATTCACTTGGGCCAAAAAAATACAGGACACCAATGGTTGAATGCTCTGCTAGTTCTGTGATAATATAACTGTTACTATACAACGCACATACTTAGATATACTTATTGAGCACACGTGGTCAATGTGACATGTAAAGAAGGATGACTTTTGATAGGTTTGGTACACATTTTTTAATATTAAAATAAAATAAATAGGAATATAATGCTGGGCTGGACTCCGGCTCGCTGAGACCCTCTGAGGATAAAGCGGTTACTGAAAATGGATGGATGGAGTCGAGGAGCCATCACTGGCTCGAGGGCCTCGCAATGAAGAACATGGGTACAGAGAGAGCTTTACTCTGTATCTAGCCCACGGTATACACCCCCTGGGAATGTTTGGTATAATCAATCCCTTTCCCAACTGTGACATCTTTCACATTTTTGGGGACAAGAGAAAGTTGGAGATCTGCTATTAATGTAAAGTTAACCATTCTCTGATGACTTGATTTGCCCTGGGTTGTAACACTCCACGAGTATTACTGACTAATGCTGTTGAGAATCTGATCTTCAAGGTTGGAATTATAATATCCTGAGCTTGTGCTAATGCAGGAGAAGTGGGTGTAGGTGTTGGAAAGCTCAGCGTGCCATTGTAGAATGAGTCAAAACTGGAGCCCTGGCTCCTGGGAGTGAGGGTGTTACAGGATGGAGTGCCATCTTCCTTTCTGAAGGAGATTAGTGCATTTTGTACCCATTTGCTCATTGCTTTGTTTCTTTTGGCCAGGTGATCTTTTCCACAGAGCAGACATACGCACTCATGCAATGCCTTGAGGATATGACAGCAGATGATACTGAGAGTGAAAGGGAGATGAGAGCTCTGGGGGTAAGAGGCCACTCTATTTGATCAGGACAGTGCACTGTCACTCAGTGGTGAACACAGCCTGGGAGATGTCCATGGGTTAATACTGAAAGAAGCTTAGGAACAGGCAGAGGACGGTGAAGCTGTTGTGCCATTCCGTTAGATCATAGCTGATCTGTATTGTAACACCCAGATTCCTGCCTTGGTTCTTTTTTCAATTCATAAATCCCAAACTGATCCCATTCTCCACAGCCCTGTGTCAGTCCCAAAGTAATCCTACTAGCCCCATTCTCCATATCCCTGTGTCAATCCCAAATTAATCCCACTGCCCAACTCCATAGCCCTGTGTCAATTCTACATTCAGTTAGAGAATACAAAATCAGTCAGTGTCTGAGACAGTTTCTGATGTTTTAAATACACAATATACAATACAAGCCAAAATAAATCGGCACCTTTTTTAAAAAAATTCACTTATGGGATTGGGCTTCACTGGCTGGGCCAGCATTTATTGCCCATCCCTAGTTGCCCTTGTGAAGGTGGTGGTGAGCTGCCTTCTTGAACCGCTGCAGTCCATGTGGTGTAGGTACACCCACAGCGCTGTTAGGGAGGGAGTTCCAGGATTTTGACCTGGTGACAGTGAAGGAACAGCGATATATTTCCAAGTCAGGATGGTGAGTGACTTGGAGAGGAACTTCCAGGTGGGGTGTTCCCATGTGTCTGCTCCCCTTGGTGTGAAGATGTGCTTCCTGACAACCTTTTTAAGGTTATCCCCCCCCACCACCACCATGTTCTGCAGGAATAGTTTCTCTTGATCAACCCTTTTATCACATTACGAACTCAATTAGATCGCCCCTTAATCTACCATATTCAAGGGAATACAAGCCAAGTCAATTTAACTTGTCTTCATTATTTAATCCTCCAACCCTGGTGAATCAGTGCTGTGCTCCCTCCAAGGCAAATATATCCTTCCTGAGGTGCTGACATTTATATTAAATGCTGGGAGTGGAGGTGGTGGTGCTGGGGAGGGAGTGGATAACATGTGGGAGAGATGGGGCTGAGGTTAATTCTGACCTGTTTCTGTGATCACCGAAGCTGATGATTTTGAGGAGTTGTTTTGCTCTATTCCAGGGTGAGGATGAGGTGGCGACTACACAACTGGGCCTCCTCCGATTGGCTTTCACTCGGAATCTGGCAAAAGCCATTGTCCATGAAGGAACACGTCACGGATCCTGAAACTGAGCTGGAATTGCAATCTAAGCATTAGCTCTGCCAGCCCGGGCTTGTAAATAAAGGTTTTTTTTTTCCATGGTTTTGAATTTTGTGCAGGCATTCCAAATTAAAATGATTTTGTATCCAAAGGTGTGGGTACTTGTTTGCTCTGACTTGAAGGCTGAATTGCAGCTTGAGGGAGCCAGTGTGTTAATGAGCATCTTAGTTATAACCTCTCGTTTATGTCAGTCTCACCCCCAGCTCCTAAAGGTGCAGTGCAGGCGTGGAGAGTGGGGGGTGGTGGGAGATGGAGAGCTGGGGTGTTTGACTCAGCTGATATCCTGTTCTTGCTTCATGAGGGCTTGTGGGCTGTTGGGGCCAGCAATAGCGACTCCATTGTTAGCCTGAGTTTAAATAACCGCAGCAACTGGAAATGAAGTTCATGACCTGTCAGACTGTTAGCATGCTGCAGAGAATCAATGTCTGTTCATTCAGCTAGGGAATATGCCAGCTCGCTGCAAACTGTACAGGCAGCTGTGGGAATCGAACAAGTTCCATTTCCTTGGCACATCAGAGCGTGTTGCAGTTTCTCCCCCATGCTGTCTCTTGTGTTTCTGCTTGATGCTAGATCACTACCTGAACCTTTCCCCGGGGCGGGGACAGCACGAGTTCTGTTCTGTCTCATGTCAGAGGTAAGTGTCCTCTATGCCAATGTGGGGACAAGAGCATAAGAAATAGGAGCAGGTGTAGACCATTTGACCCTTAGAGCCTGCTCCACAATTCAATACAATCACAGCTGATCTTCCACCGGAATTCCATTTTCCTGCAAGCTCCCCATTTCCATTGATTACCTGAGACATCAAAAGTCTCTCAGTCCTGAATATATTCAAAGTTGGATCATCCAATACCCTCTGAAGTACATAATTCCAAAGATTCACTACTCTGAGTGAAGAAGTTTCTCAATCGCTTAACAGATCAATCCTGAGACTGTGCCCCAGTGTTCTAGATGCTCCAGCCAGGGAAACCACCTCTCGGTGTCTACCTGGTGAAAAAAATCTGCTTTCCTATTCTTACTGCCAAAGTGAATATTCTCTGACTTCCCCACGTTACACTCTATCAGCCACCTTGTCGTCCACTAACTTTAGCCTGTCTCTGAGTTCTCTTCGCAGTTTACATTCCCTGGAACCAGCTACTGCCTGGCAATTCGCAAATTCTGCAGAAGCCTGATTTAAGCCTAGGATGACCCTGGCCTATCCACCTGAGGCTCAGTCTGAGCTTCATGCTTGTAAACCAACCCACCAGGACCAAGATGCTGGAGTCGGGGTGGAAAGTTTGCTAGACATGCACCAAGACAAACAGCCTGACCTGGTTCATGTGTGTGAGACCAGAGCAATCCCTCACCCTGCCCATCACCAGGCTGACAGAGACTGGAATGGTCCCAATCCTCTGTCACCAGGCTGTGAGGGAGGATCAATGCAACTACACACCCATCGCCCCCTGACATCGGAGTAAGAGGCCATTCAGCCCCTCTAATTTGTGCTATTTGATTAGATTACAGCTGATTGGAATCTTAACTCCATCTGGCTGCCTTGGTTCTATGACCTTTAGTAGCCTTGCCAAAACCATTTGTACTTCAGGCCCTTGAGGCTTAAATTCCATTGGTCTCTGAGTGTTTATTTTGCATCTTTCCCCCAGTTTTTTTGAGATTGCTGGAAGTGGATTCCTTATCTCTCTGCTCCTCCACAGTTCCTAGCTTCTCACCATTTAGAACATACTCAAATCTATCTTTCTTTGGTCCAAAGGGTTTAACCTAACACATCTGCCATAGTTTTGCCCACTCACTCAATCCATCATGATGTGGATCTACAGCTCTCTATTCCTTCATCTAAGTCATTTATAAATACAATGAGCAGCTCGGGCCCCAGTACAGATCCTTGTGAAACAGCCGGAGCCACATTCTGCCAATTTGAGAGAATACCTGTTATCCCTCCCTCTCTGACCCAGCTCCTAACAAATGTGTTCTAATTTTTGCTAACAATTTCACTATGTGGAACCTTGTTAAATGCCTCCTGGAAGCCCATGTAAATAATACTATAGAGTGGGGGGAAGATTCCAGAAATCAAAGATAAAATGAAGCTGAACTTTATTTAAATTGTGCAAATAACAACACAGCTTAAATATTTACAAATTGCAATTTTTAAATTGAACTGGAGCAGAAACCATACTGGATACAGGGCAATATGTTCAGGAATAAAATTGATTTTTGACTTTTAACAATAAATACGTTACTTAAAGCAGCAGCAACAACACATGACAGCACCTGGAAAGAGTCACATCTTAATTGATCAAATGCTGTGCAAAACTGGCAACTTGTGCCGAGTGTTAGACTCTGGGCATTGGAGTGACTGGGGAAGAGAAGACTGAAGCACAAGTATTCACAGTGCACACTCTCTCCTTGAACAACAATGAAATGCTGGACAGCACATGAGCTCGAGGGTGGCAGACAACAAACCACCTATAAGAACGAGACTGAATAGTAAAGAGACACAGTAGGTCAGTGAGTGTCTGATCACAGCTGGATTACTGAGTACTGACGCCAGTGAGGTATCCAACTGCTCAGAAAATGAAAGCATTCAGTGGAGAAGCGCATGGAATGTGCCCTCATCCAGGGGAAGGTAATTAGTTTAAACTGAGTCTAAGTAAATAGATCAGAAGGATTAATATGGCAGCTTTATAAAAATGTTTAAAAAGCTGCATCAAATGGTAGATGAGCATTGGGGGCTCCACAAACAGACAGGCGCAGCAATGGAAAGCTGCCTAAGAATGGATCAGTCTCACAGCTAGTTCAACAGTGTCCTGCTCCCCAAGGGCTTGAGTCTGAGTCTGAGTCTCAGACTTTGCTCCTGACTAGGTCACTTCTGCAGACCTAGTCAGGCTGGAATCTCCGGCGGGTGGGGGGGGGGGGGGGGGGGGGGGGGGCAGAGATGGGGTGGGGGGAGATGGGGGTGGCAGACCCTCCTCCTTAAAGCAACAGCTAAACACAGCTGGATGTTCATTGTATAGACCCAATTGCCAATCATGGAGAAACAAAGGGTAAAGGTCAAAATTAAATGAAAGCTTTATTTAGTGATATCCACTGAAGGAAGATGACTTTTGAAATGTTTAAGGGTCACCAATGGACTATGATGGTGAACAAACTGCAGAGAGTTCATCAACATTCAGATGAAGCCATTGGAACATCAGCAATAAAAACAGGAAGGAGAGTAAAGATCAGAGGTGATATTCCCTCTATAGGAGGAGAGTGATGGTGTAATAGGAATGGTTTGAACAAGCGGTTTAAGTTGACACATTCCTTTCCCAATCCCTGGCCAGTATCAGCTCCTGCTCAGAGTGATGAAGAACACTGGTGCAATCCCACATCTCTATTCCAGGTCCAGAACTATACCAGCTCTGCTGAGTTGTTTCTCTTCATTGTCAATGTTTGCTCCTTGTGCAGTTTGGACTTCTCACTGACAACACTGCAGCCCCCTCTACATTGGGGAGATTGAATGCAGGCTTGATTGCTCTGTGGAACACCATTGCTCAGTCTGCAAGTGTGACCCTGACCTCCTGAGTACTAGTCATTTTAATTAGCTGTGTGGCTTTGACCTCAGCCTCCTGTTCCAATGATGTTCGGCGGAAGCTCGAGGAACGGCACCTCATATCTTTTGATTAGGCACTTTATCGCTTTCTGGATTCAACACTGCATTCAACAATTTCAGATCATAACCCATTTTTCCAGGAGCAGCTGTTGGTGCTGATTCTTTTTCTTTGCTTGTCCCATCGCCCCCTCCTTTGGCCTTGCACCACCATCCCTTTGTCATTTAATCTTTCCTGCCCTCCACCCTATCACAGACCTTCCCTTTGCTCTTTTCTCCTCTTTTCCCTGCTTCTTAACTAGTTTAAAAACGCTCACATCTAGAACTTTTTCTTGCTTTCATGCAACCTTATCAACCCAAAATGTGTGTTTCTCTCGCCACAGATGCTGTCTGACCTGCAGTGTTCCGAGCATTTTTTGATTTTATTTCACTGTGACGTGGGTTCTGCTTATCTTCATTGGCCTCCCAACAGCAAAGTCCTACCCCTGTCCTCATCTGGTGCCTGGACACTTGCAGCAAGAGTCACTGGGTGGAGATCAGCAAAAGGAACCTGGGCTGCATGAGGATTATAACTGGGAACCCATCAGTGTTCAGCAAACTCAACCAGAGCCAAGAGTTAAGCTGGGCTGGACAATTCAACCAGTCACTCAATGAAATTTCTGGCTGATCATTTCAACACTAATTAATCCTTTCACAAAAGCAATGTTGATGCAAGGAGCCTCTGATAATGGTTTTGGAGTTGGTTTTGAGTACAGGGTGTAGCCCCCTTCAACTGTGAAAAAAAAACCCGCAAAATCAGAGGCCAGATTCTGAGCCCTGCTGCAGACACCAGCCTCGACCCCACCTTGCAGCTTGTTCCTTCATCCATTCCAGACACAGACAGACCGCACAGTGCTTCAGTCTGGCGACCCGAGTGGAGGCAGTTGGTGTACTCGAGGCTGTGACTGACAGTGGAGGGTCAGAGATATCCCCATTTCTCAGCTGGGGGGAACTGGTCCACCTCCGCCATCTCCGAGCATGTCTGCTGTCCCATTGTAAAAGTCAGCTTGTATCTCAATCTGACTTTCTCCTACAAACACACAAAAGGAGCCAAGGAGAAAGTCACCCACACGGTCTGTTTACCGCAAGCAGAACCAAATATAACATAGCAGCACCTGGTGAAATAGAGGGGGAGAGAGAGAGAGTGGGGGAGGGGGAGAGAGTGGGGGAGGGGGAGAGAGAGTGGGGGAGGGGGAGAGAGAGTGGGGGAGGGGGAGAAGAGGGGAGGGGGAGAGAGAGTCGGGGAGGGGGAGAGAGTCGGAGTGGGGGAGGGGGAGCAGAGAATGGGGGAGGGGGAGCAGAGGGGTGGGGGAGCAGAGGGGTGGGGGAGGGGGAGAAGAGGGGTGGGGGAGGGGGAGAAGAGAGTGGGGGAGGGGGAGAAGAGAGCGGGGGAGGGGGAGAGAAAGTGGGGAGGGGGAGGAGAGAGTCAGGGAGGGAGAGGGGGATTTAGAGAGAAGGTTAGATAAAGGGAGCAGTGGATGGATAGAGTGGGACAAGGTGGGGATTTATGAGAATCAGAAGGAAAGAGAACAGGAGAAGTGAGGGGAGCAGACATGGACACACACATTTACACACGTGCATAAACTCATGCACACATGAAGACATGCTGCTTTGAGTCCATGCCTTACCTTCAGAGGGTTTGCCAGTAACATGACTTGAGTGATGGAGGCTGGAGGCAGGACAGGATTGAATGGAGCCAGTTCAGTCCCCGACGGAGGCTGTAACTTCACTTTCATTGTCTGTGAATGAACGGAATGCAGTCAGTGGTCATGTTGTGGATAACATGATAACCTCAGGGGCTCCTGCATATCTGAAATATTGGGGGGGGGGGGTGCATGGACAGCACCCAGGAGCCTCAGGGACAGGGTCTGTTATTTAGGCCCTGGTGTTTATTAGTTCTTACCTGTCCTGAGCTTGCTGATACCAACCAGTGTCTGTCTCCTTACAAATTCCAATGTGTTAAACACATTCATGAGAAGTGTAAGTGTAAACAGGACTGGGATCAGAGCGCAGGTCAGTTAAAGGACAGAGTGACAACTCTTAATCCACTTGGAGTCTTGTGTTTTTATTTGAGGTCATGTAAATTTTAAAGATGGGAGCAGCCCATTTGGACCAACATGTCTGGTGGAGTTTCTGCTCTACATGAGCCTTCTCCCATTCCTCCCCTCATCTCACCCTATCACCACCTCCTTCTAATCCTTTCTCCCTCATGTGTTCATCCAGCTCCTCCTGAATATTCTCTCCACCTCAACCACTCCCTGTGGTAGTGAGTTCCATATTCCAACACTGACTGGGTAAAGACATTTCCCCTGAATTCACTAGTGGATTTTGTGATTATCTTATATTTATGGCTTCTAGTTCTGGAATCATCTTTTCAACGTATAACCTATCAAACAGGTTCAACATCTGAAAGGACTTTATCGGTCATCACTCAGGCTTCAGATTTCTGGGCAATTGAAACTGTCCAGACTTTCCTGATGAGGGGAAACTCTCATCACAGCCCAGCGTTTGGGGGTGGGGGGGAGGAGTGTGTGTCTTGGGGGGGAAGAGAGACAATAGGAGAGATATAGTCAAGGGGGAAGGGAGGGAGACACTGAGGTGTAGGGAGGGCCAAATGGGAAGAGAATGAATGAGGCAGGGAAAAAGGGAACAGCAGCAGACGGCTGTGAGAAAATTAGATGCTGCATTTCTCGAAAAGAGTGGCTTCTCAAAGGCCCATTATGTGCTGTGAAACTTTGGGGTGTTCTGAGGATGTGGAAGTCACTATATAAATACATGTTCTGTGTATGTTAATGTTACAGATTGGTTAAAAGTTTTGGTTTCCTACCTTGGGTACAGCTGCCTGCAGTACCACGTTAGTAATGGGCAGGGGTGAGGTGCTGATCATGGAGATGACAATCACAAGCACGTCCAGCCTTGTGGGAGGGCAGTCCTTCGCAAAGTGCAGCAGGATCCTAAAACCATTCTTGTCATATGCAGTCACAGGGAGAATACTACCTGCAATATACATGCTGTAGTCACTAAATCACATAGTACAAGAGGAGGCCATTCAGCCCATCATGTCTGTCCTGGCTCTTTGAAAGAGTTAACCAATTAATCCCATCCCCCTGCTCTTTCCTCCAAAGCCCTGTAAATTTTCCCCTTCAAGTATTCATCCACTTCCTCCTTTTGAAACTTCCCATTGAATCTGCATCCACCGCCCTTTCAGGCAGCGCCTTCCAGATCACAACAACTCAGTGTAAAAATGTTTCCTCATGTAAACTCTCAATCTGTGTCCCTCTGGTTACTACCCCTTCTGCCACTGGAAACAGTTTCTCTTCATTATTGCCCCCCAACCTTGAAACTGTCAGTCACATAGGAGCCCCTCACCCTCTCATACCTTGCCACCTGTTAACATGAGCATTGTAAATATTGGCAGACTGTTCAACCACAGAAGGCATCATAGTCAAGCTTGATTCTGGCAGGCAGGGAACCCTGGATAATGGTCAGGAGCAGAAACCCTGCCTGCACATTCCTCTTTCCTGAGAAATGCTGGAGTGAAAGGCCCTGGGGTGAGACTAATTCTGTATAGACCAAGTTAGGCAAAGAGGAAGTAGAGAAAAATGATCAACTCAAAGGTAAAGATCATTCTCCTTCTGTAAGGGGCCTAGCTACAGGGAATGGGCAGTCTTAAGCAAGTGACAAATAACCCGGACACAGTACAGTAAGGAAAATTTGTAATTTCTTTAAAATGCCTGTGGAATCTGTAATTGTTTTAAAGAATGTTTGAAAGGACTTCTGAGCATTTGCATCAATTGTAATTTTCTTGGATGATAAGAAATACTGGACTACATCACCAGTCAACCCTTGACCTCCAAGCAGTACCAACAGGAAGAAAGTTAAGACCTGAAGCTATGTGGCTGGCAGACACAAAGGAGAACTGGAGGCAGATGGCAATCAGCACACAGGTGCAGACACAAAGGAGAACTGGAGGCAGACGGCAATCAGCACACAGGTGCAGACACAAAGGAGAACTGGAGGCAGATGGCAATCAGCACACAGGTGCAGACACAAAGGAGAACTGGAGGCAGACGGCAATCAGCACACAGGTGCAGACACAAAGGAGAACTGGAGGCAGAAGGCAATCAGCACACAGGTGCAGACACAAAGGAGAACTGGAGGCAGATGGCAATCAGCACACAGGTGCAGACACAAAGGAGAACTGGAGGCAGACGGCAATCAGCACACAGGTGCAGACACAAAGGAGAACTGGAGGCAGAAGGCAATCAGCACACAGGTGCAGACACAAAGGAGAACTGGAGGCAGAAGGCAATCAGCACACAGGTGCAGACACAAAGGAGAACTGGAGGCAGAAGGCAATCAGCACAAAGGTGCAGACACAAAGGAGAACTGGAGGCAGATGGCAATCAGCACACAGGTGCAGACACAAAGGATAACTGGAGGCAGAAGGCAATCAGCACACAGGTGCAGACACAAAGGAGAAATGGAGGCAGACGGCAATCAGCACACAGGTGCAGACACAAAGGAGAACTGGAGGCAGAAGGCAATCAGCACACAGGTGCAGACACAAAGGAGAACTGGAGGCAGAAGGCAATCAGCACACAGGTGCAGACACAAAGGAGAACTGGAGGCAGAAGGCAATCAGCACACAGGTGCAGACACAAAGGAGAACTGGAGGCAGAAGGCAATCAGCACACAGGTGCAGACACAAGAGAACTGGAGGCAGAAGGCAATCAGCACACAGGTGCAGACACAAAGGAGAACTGGAGGCAGATGGCAATCAGCACAAAGGTGCAGACACAAAGGAGAACTGGAGGCAGAAGGCAATCAGCACACAGGTGCAGACACAAAGGAGGACTGGAGGCAGAAGGCAATCAGCACACAGGTGCAGTCACAAAGAAGTGCTGCAGCAGGACAGAGTTATCAAACTCCTGGTGTGTTTAGAGAGCCAGGCTCTCTACAAAAAGTTCAGTTTTCTGTTTAATGATAAGAAAAATAGAGTTCCAGAAGAACTCTTATAAGTGATGTATGACTGAGCTAAAGGAGACCAAATCCTAACAGCAGTGGGAATAGATCATGCCTGTGAAAGAGCTGAGAGTTTGTATTAGAGGATCAGATTGTGAACTGTGTACTATCGATTGATTGGTTGAAAAGGAACTCTGGAAAGCTACATCAGCAGGACTGACATGACCCACGTGAGACAGGGTTTGTATATGTGCACCTAGTTGGCGTTAAAAGGATCCAGGGACTTCGGATGGAACACGGCTGCTGGTGAAAACAAATCAAGGATCAAAATGGGAAAGTGAGGATTTCTACATATCAGAGACGGAGTTGGAAAGGCTGTGAGAGTACACAAAGTGCCACATTTGTGTGGGGAGTGATGTGGGTACTTGTGATTGAGCTAAACTTATCATTGTTGTACTTATTATTTGAAGTATTGTTTAATTGTTAATTCACGTGTAATTTGCACTGGTTCTGATTTGTGTTAGGGTAAAAACTACAAGAAGTGGAATCTTGCTGGTAATTTCTTCGTTTGGGGGTCATTGTGGTTATCTTGGTTTATGGTTGTAACACAAGGGTTCATATCACTAACCTGTTCCAATAAACATCCATATGTCTTTTCATTCAGAGGCCACAGGATGGATTTTGAGAGTAAATCTCTCATAGTTACAGTAGGGATTACTCTGGGTTTGCTGCTGAGCTGTTCTGATGGGAAGCTAAGTGAATGGGGTAGAACATGGCAGAAGGAATATAATGTGAGCAAGTGTGAAGTTACTCACTTTGGCAGCAAAAACCAAAAGGCAGAACATTTCTTCAACGGTGAGAGGTTGGGAAGTGCGGGTGTCCAAAGGAACCTGGGTATCCTTGTTCACGAGTCACTGAGAGCCAGCATGCAGGTGCAGCAGCGATTAGGAAGGTAAATGGTATGTTGGCCTTCATCACAAGAGGATTTAAGTACAGGAGTAAAGATGTCTTGCTGCAGCTGTATAGAGCCTTGGGGAGACTGCACCTGGAGTATTGTACACAGTTTTGGTCTCCTCATCTAAGGAAGGATATACTTGCCATAGAGGGAACTCAACGGAAGCTCACCAGATTAATCCCTGGGAAGGTGGGATTGTTTATGAGGAGAGATTAGGGAGACTGGGTCTGTATTCCCCAGAGTTTCAAAGAATGAGAGGTGAGCTCATTGAAACTTATAAAATTCTTACAGGGCATGACAGGGTGGATTTAGATGATCCCCCCTGGCTGGTGAGTCTAGAACCAGGGGACAGTGTCTCAGGATAAGGTGTCGGCTGTTTAAGACTGAGATGAGGAGGAATTTCTTCACTCAGTAGGTGGTGAACCTTTGGAATTCTCTACCCCAGAGGGCAGTGGAAGCTCAATCATTGAGCATGTTCCAGACAGAAATCAATAGATTTCTGGAGACCAATGACATCAAAGGGATATGAAGATAGTGTGGGAAAGTGGCATTGAGGGAGATGATCAACCATGATCAAACTGAATGGTGGAGCAGGCTCAACGGGCTGAATGCCCTAGTCCTGTTCCTATGTAAGTATAGAATCAGATTTACTCTGTATCTAACCCCGTGCTGTACCTGTCCTGGGAGTGTTTGATGGGGACAGTGTAGAGAGAGCTTTACTCTGTATCTAACCCCGTGCTGTACCTGTCCTGGGAGTGTTTGATGGGGACGCTGTAGAGGGAGCTTTACTCTGTATCTAACCCCGTGCTGTACCTGTCCTGGGAGTGTTTGATGGGGACGGTGTAGAGAGAGTTTTACTCTGTATCTAACCCCGTGCTGTACCTGTCCTGGGAGTGTTTGATGGGGATGGTGTAGAGAGAGTTTTACTCTGTATCTAACACCGTGCTGTACCTGTCCTGGGAGTGTTTGATGGGGACAGTGTAGAGGGAACTTTACTCTGTATCTAACGCCGTGCTGTACCTGTCCTGGGAGTGTTTGATGGGGACAGTGTAGAGGGAGCTTTACTCTGTATCTAACCCCGTACTGTACCTGTCCTGGGAGTGTTTGATGGGGACAGTGTAGAGGGAGTTTTACTCTGTATCTAACCCCGTGCTGTACCTGTCCTGGGAGTGTTTGATGGGGACAGTGTAGAGGGAGCTTTACTCTGTATCTAACCCCGTGCTGTACCTGTCCTGGGAGTGTTTGATGGGGACAGTGTAGAGGGAGTTTTACTCTGTATCTAACCCCATGCTGTACCTGTCCTGGGAGTGTTTGATGGGGACAGTGTAGAGGGAGATTTACTCTCTATCTAACCCCGTGCTGTACCTGCCCTGGGAGTGTTTGATGGGGACAGTGTAGAGGGAGCTTTACTCTGTATCTAACCCCATGCTGTACCTGTCCTGGGAGTGTTTGATGGGGACAGTGTAGAGGGAGATTTACTCTCTATCTAACCCCGTGCTGTACCTGCCCTGGGAGTGTTTGATGGGGACAGTGTAGAGGGAGCTTTACTCTGTATCTAACCCCGTGTTGTACCTGTCCTGGGAGTGTTTGATGGGGACAGTGTAGAGGGAGCTTTACTCTGTATCTAACCCCGTGCTGTACCTGTCCTGGGAGCGTTTGATGGGGACAGTGTAGAGGGAACTTTACTCTGTATCTAACCCCGTGCTGTACCTGTCCTGGGAGTGTTTGATGGGGACAGTGTAGAGGGAGCTTTACTCTGTATCTAACCCCGTGCTGTCCTGGGAGTGTTTGATGGGGACAGTGTAGAGGGAGCTTTACTCTGTATCTAACCCCGTGCTGTACCTGTCCTGGGAGTGTTTGATGGGGACAGTGTAGAGGGAGCTTTACTCTGTATCTAACTCCGTGCTGTACCTGTCCTGGGAGTGTTTGATGGGAACAGTGGTTGCCGAAAGAGAAAGTTTTTCATTCCTTATAAGTTTCACACAAACAAAAAGTTTGATTGGAGGAGCAGCAAGTGCAGGAGAGAGGGGATCTGTGATTGGAGGAGCAGCAAGTGCAGGAGAGAGGGGATCTGTGATTGGAGGAGCAGAAAGTGTGGGAAGAAAGGGATCTGTGATTGGAGGAGCAGAGTGTGTGGGCGGAAAGGGATCTGTGATTGGAGGAGCGGTGAGTGTGGGAGAGAGGGGATCTGTGATTGGAGGAGCAGCAAGTGCAGGAGAGAGGGGATCTGTGATTGGAGGAGCAGAGTGTGTGGGCGGAAAGGGATCTGTGATTGGAGGAGAAGTGAGCGCGGGGCAGACGGGATCTCTGGTTTTCTAACCTGTTCATTACACAGAAGATTGAGGGAACATTGTCCAATTTGTCCAATAGCCAGCCCGTCATACACAGAGGCTGAAGATACTCACTTGGTTTAATCGTTTCCAGAGGAACTGTCACATTGCTAAGCGACATGTCTGGAATAACACTTCGAAGGGGACTGGATGGCTGAGGGGAGAGTGAGCGGAATAGGGGGCTGCCGGGTGCTGCAGAGGGGGTACTGTACCCACTGCCCGCTGGTAACCCAGAGACAATGCCCATCACACCAGAAGCACTAGGGTCAGAAATAAAAACAGGGTTATTTAATTTTTAACAGTTATGTTCAACTCACATTCCAGCCTTTACCTGGATTATCTTCCCAAAATACCACCTTATCCAGGCAGGATAACCAAGGAAAATGTGGTCAGGAGCATTTAAAGATACCCTGGCTCCCCGAGTCTCACACCTTCCTCATCCGACCCCCTCCCCATTCACCCTGCCCCTCAACCCCCTCCCCATTCACCCCGCCCCTCAACCCCCTCCCCATTCACCCCGCCCCTCAACCCCCTCCCCATTCACCCCGCCCCTCAAACCCTTCCCCATTCACTCCACCCCTCAACCCCCTCCACAATCACTCCGCCCCTCAACCCCTCCACATTCACTCCGCCCCTCAACCCCCTCCCCATTCACCCCGCCCCTCAACCCCCTCCCCATTCACCCCGCCCCTCAACCCCCTCCCCATTCACCCCGCCCCTCAAACCCTTCCCCATTCACTCCACCCCTCAACCCCCTCCACAATCACTCCGCCCCTCAACCCCTCCACATTCACTCCGCCCCTCAACCCCCTCCCCATTCACCCCGCCCCTCAACTCCCTCCCCATTCACCCCGCCCCTCAACCCCCTCCACATTCACCCCGCCCCTCAACTTCTTCCCTATTCATCCTGCCCCTCAAACCCCCTCCCTATTTCCCCTCACCCCCCTCCCCATTCTCCCCTGGCCCTCAACCCCCTCATTTCCCCCAGCCCCTCAACCCCCTCCCCATTCACCCCGCCCCTCAACCCCCTCCCCATTCACCCCGCCCCTCAACCCCCTCCCCATTCACCCCGCCCCTCAACCCCCTCCCCATTCACCCCGCCCCTCAACCCCCTCCCCATTCTCCCCTGGCCCTCAACCCCCTCATTTCCCCCAGCCCCTCAACCCCCTCCCCATTCACCCCGCCCCTCAACCCCCTCCCCATTCACCCCGCCCCTCAACCCCCTCCCCATTCACCCCGCCCCTCAACCCCCTCCCCATTCACCCCGCCCCTCAACCCCCTCCCCATTCACCCCGCCCCTCAACCCCCTCCCCATTCACCCCGCCCCTCAACCCCCTCCCCATTCACCCCGCCCCTCAACCCCCTCCCCATTCACTCCACCCCTCAACCCCCTCCCCATTCACCCCGCCCCTCAACCCCCTCCCCATTCACCCTGCCCCTCAACTCCCTCCACATTCACCCCGCCCCTCAACCCCCTCCCCATTCACCCCGCCCCTCAACTCCCTCCACATTCACCCTGCCCCTCAACTCCCTCCACATTCACCCCGCCCCTCAACCCCCTCCCCATTCACCCCGCCCCTCAACTCCCTCCCCATTCACCCCGCCCCTCAACTCCCTCCACAATCACCCTGCCCCTCAACTCCCTCCACATTCACCCTGCCCCTCAACTCCCTCCTCATTCACCCCGCCCCTCAACCCCCTCCCCATTCACCCCGCCCCTCAACCCCCTCCACATTCACCCCGCCCCTCAAACTCCTCCCCATTCACCCTGCCCCTCAACTCCCTCCACATTCACCCCGCCCCTCAACCCCCTCCCCATTCACTCCGCCCCTCAAACTCCTCCCCATTCACCCCGCCCCTCAACTCCCTCCACATTCACCCTGCCCCTCAACTCCCTCCTCATTCACCCCGCCCCTCAACTCCCTCCACAATCACTCCGCCCCTCAACCCCCTCCCCATTCACCCCGCCCCTCAACCCCCTCCCCATTCACCCCGCCCCTCAAACCCCTCCTCATTCACCCCGCCCCTCAAACCCTTCCCCATTCACCCCGCCCCTCAACCCCCTCCCCATTCACCCCGCCCCTCAACCCCCTCCCCATTCATCCCGCCCCTCAACCCCCTCCCCATTCACCCTGCCCCTCAACTCCCTCCACATTCACCCCGCCCCTCAACCCCCTCCCCATTCACCCCGCCCCTCAACTCCCTCCACATTCACCCTGCCCCTCAACTCCCTCCACATTCACCCCGCCCCTCAACCCCCTCCCCATTCACCCCGCCCCTCAACTCCCTCCCCATTCACCCCGCCCCTCAACTCCCTCCACAATCACCCTGCCCCTCAACTCCCTCCACATTCACCCTGCCCCTCAACTCCCTCCTCATTCACCCCGCCCCTCAACCCCCTCCCCATTCACCCCGCCCCTCAACCCCCTCCACATTCACCCCGCCCCTCAAACTCCTCCCCATTCACCCTGCCCCTCAACTCCCTCCACATTCACCCCGCCCCTCAACCCCCTCCCCATTCACTCCGCCCCTCAAACTCCTCCCCATTCACCCCGCCCCTCAACTCCCTCCACATTCACCCTGCCCCTCAACTCCCTCCTCATTCACCCCGCCCCTCAACTCCCTCCACAATCACTCCGCCCCTCAACCCCCTCCCCATTCACCCCGCCCCTCAACCCCCTCCCCATTCACCCTGCCCCTCAAACCCCTCCACATTCACCCCGCCCCTCAACTCCCTCCCCATTCACCCCGCCCCTCAACTCCCTCCCCATTCACCCCGCCCCTCAACCCCCTCCTCATTCACCCCGCCCCTCAACCCCCTCCTCATTCACCCTGCCCCTCAACCCCCTCCTCATTCACCCCGCCCCTCAACCCCCTCCTCATTCACCCTGCCCCTCAACCCCCTCCTCATTCACCCCGCCCCTCAAACCCTTCCCCATTCACTCCACCCCTCAACCCCCTCATTTCCCCCACTTACTTTCTCACCACTCAGCCCCTTCCCCTTCTACAATAAACACTGCCCCACAGCAGTGAGCACTGGCGTACCCTTTGACCTCTTCTAGAACCTTCTGACCAAGCACATCCAGCTCACACATGCTGCTGCTGAGTGCCGGCTGGGTGCAGGAATCGGAATGGACCGGGGCACCTGGAATCCTGGAGACATGGAGAGGTGGCTGGACCGCCGAGGCTGAGTTAGACTGAGACATGCTGGAAATGGTGGAGGCTGCATTCAATAGCAGAGGAATGGTCGGTGTGTGTGGAGCCAGGGAAAGCCCTGGGAATGACAGGAGAGACTGAGCTGAGGGCTGGTTTAATGTCCAAGGGACCGACTGCACCAGAAGAGTCATTGAGGGAACCTGCCCATCGGCAGCTGGTGGCCCAGCGAAGGGGTTAAGAGCAGCGGTTTCAACCTGGAACAGAAAACCCGGTTAATGGAGACACAGCAACAAAACATTAGTCAGCGTTACACACCAGGCCTGGGGGGGCAGGGGAGGGGGTGAACATAACCAGGACATCCCAGAGTCAAAGAACGGGGAGAGTGGGGAAGAGAGGTTTGGCTCGGGGAGGGGGGTGGGACATGACTGCAAGAGGAGAGTCTGAGGACAGTAGGGGTGGGGTCAGGGAGAGTGAGAAGGGGAAGGGGAATCGAGGAGAAGGGTGTGCATTGGGAAAGGTAGGAATGGGGGAATTAGGGATTTGGGGAGAGGAGGGGGGATTGGGGAGAGGAGGGGGGATTGGGGAGAGGAGGGGGAATTGGGGAGAGGAGGGGGGATTGGGGAGAGGAGGGGGGATTGGGGAGAGGAGGGGGAATTGGGGAGAGGAGGGGGGATTGGGGGATTAGGAATAGGAGGGGGAGGGAGAGGGGGGAATTAGGGAGGGTCTTGCAGAGCAAGTTGTCATACCTGAAAACCGTTCCACAGAGATCCTCTGGAGTCTTTGTCAATCTCGGAGCTCAATGGAGGATCATTCAGTCCTGAACAGGAACAAACACGATTAATTCTGAGGCCTGAATGCAGACGCTGCTCAAACATGACAACATCCAAACCCCAACCCGCACACTATTCCCAACAGCCTGCCCCAAGCGAGAGGCCTGCACCCGTTCCCAGAGCAACGACCCCGTTCCCATTCCCAAACCCGGAGCGACGGCCCCGTTCCCATTTCCACACCCGGAGCGACGGCCCCGTTCCCATTCCCACACCCGGAGCGACGGCCCCGTTCCCATTCCCACACCCGGAGCGACGGCCCCGTTCCCATTCCCACACCCGGAGCGACGGCCCCGTTCCCATTCCCACACCCGGAGCGACGACCCCGTTCCCACACCCGGAGCGACGGCCCCGTTCCCATTCCCACACCCGGAGCGACGGCCCCGTTCCCACACCCGGAGCGACGGCCCCGTTCCCATTCCCACACCCGGAGCGACGGCCCCGTTCCCATTCCCACACCCGGAGCGACGGCCCCGTTCCCATTCCCACACCCGGAGCGACGGCCCCGTTCCCATTCCCACACCCGGAGCGACGACCCCGTTCCCACACCCGGAGCGACGGCCCCGTTCCCACACCCGGAGCGACGACCCCGTTCCCACACCCGGAGCGACGGCCCCGTTCCCACACCCGGAGCGACGGCCCCGTTCCCATTCCCACACCCGGAGCGACGGCCCCGTTCCCATTCCCACACCCGGAGCGACGGCCCCGTTCCCATTCCCACACCCGGAGCGACGGCCCCGTTCCCATTCCCACACCCGGAGCGACGACCCCGTTCCCACACCCGGAGCGACGGCCCCGTTCCCATTCCCACACCCGGAGCGACGGCCCCGTTCCCACACCCGGAGCGACGACCCCGTTCCCATTCCCACACCCGGAGCGACGGCCCCGTTCCCACACCCAGAGCGACAGCCCCGTTCCCATTCCCACACCCGGAGCGACGGCCCCGTTCCCATTCCCACACCCGGAGCGACGGCCCCGTTCCCATTCCCACACCCGGAGCGACGGCCCCGTTCCCATTCCCACACCCGGAGCGACGGCCCCGTTCCCATTCCCACACCCGGAGCGACGGCCCCGTCCCCATTCCCACACCCGGAGCGACGGCCCCGTTCCCATTCCCACACCCGGAGCGACGGCCCCGTTCCCATTCCCACACCCGGAGCGACGGCCCCGTTCCCATTCCCACACCCGGAGCGACGGCCCCGTTCCCACACCCGGAGCGACGGCCCCGTTCCCATTCCCACACCCGGAGCGACGGCCCCGTTCCCATTCCCACACCCAGAGCGACGGCCCCGTTCCCACACCCGGAGCGACGGCCCCGTTCCCATTCCCACACCCGGAGCGACGGCCCCGTTCCCACACCCGGAGCGACGGCCCCGTTCCCACACCCGGAGCGACGGCCCCCGTTCCCACACCCGGAGCGACGGCCCCGTTCCCATTCCCACACCCGGAGCGACGGCCCCGTTCCCATTCCCACACCCAGAGCGACGGCCCCGTTCCCACACCCGGAGCGACGGCCCCGTTCCCATTCCCACACCCGGAGCGACGGCCCCGTTCCCATTCCCACACCCGGAGCGACGGCCCCGTTCCCATTCCCACACCCGGAGCGACGACCCCGTTCCCATTCCCACACCCAGAGCGACGGCCCCGTTCCCATTCCCAAACCCGGAGCGACGGCCCCGTTCCCACACCCGGAGCGACGGCCCCGTTCCCACACCCGGAGCGACGGCCCCGTTCCCATTCCCACACCTGGAGCGACGGCCCCGTTCCCACACCCGGAGCGACGGCCCCGTTCCCACACCCGGAGCGACGGCCCCGTTCCCATTCCCACACCTGGAGCGACGGCCCCGTTCCCACACCCGGAGCGATGGCCCCGTTCCCACACCCGGAGCGACGGCCCCGTTCCCACACCCGGAGCGACGGCCCCGTTCCCATTCCCACACCCGGAGCGACGGCCCCGTTCCCATTCCCACACCCGGAGCGACGGCCCCGTTCCCACACCCGGAGCGACGGCCCCGTTCCCACACCCGGAGCGACGGCCCCGTTCCCATTCCCACACCCGGAGCGACGGCCCCGTTCCCATTCCCACACCTGGAGCGACGACCCCGTTCCCACACCCGGAGCGACGGCCCCGTTCCCACACCCGGAGCGATGGCCCCGTTCCCACACCCGGAGCGACGGCCCCGTTCCCACACCCGGAGCGACGGCCCCGTTCCCATTCCCACACCCGGAGCGACGGCCCCGTTCCCACACCCGGAGCGACGGCCCCGTTCCCACACCCGGAGCGATGGCCCCGTTCCCATTCCCACACCCGGAGCGACGGCCCCGTTCCCATTCCCACACCCGGAGCGACGGCCCCGTTCCCACACCCGGAGCGACGGCCCCGTTCCCACACCCGGAGCGACGGCCCCGTTCCCAAACCCGGAGCGACGGCCCCGTTCCCATTCCCACACCCGGAGCGACGGCCCCGTTCCCACACCCGGAGCGACGGCCCCGTTCCCACACCCGGAGCAACGACCCCGTTCCCATTCCCACACCCGGAGCGACGGCCCCGTTCCCACACCCGGAGCGACGGCCCCGTTCCCACACCCGGAGCGACGGCCCCGTTCCCACACCCGGAGCGACGACCCCGTTCCCATTCCCACACCCGGAGCGATGGCCCCGTTCCCATTCCCACACCCGGAGCGACGACCCCGTTCCCACACCCGGAGCGACAGCCCCGTTCCCATTCCCACACCCGGAGCGACGGCCCCGTTCCCAAACCCGGAGCGACGGCCCCGTTCCCATTCCCACACCCGGAGCGACGGCCCCGTTCCCACACCCGGAGCGACGGCCCCGTTCCCACACCCGGAGCGACGGCCCCGTTCCCACACCCGGAGCGACGGCCCCGTTCCCACACCCGGAGCGACGGCCCCGTTCCCACACCCGGAGCGACGACCCCGTTCCCACACCCGGAGCGACGGCCCCGTTCCCACACCCAGAGCGACGGCCCCGTTCCCATTCCCACACCCGGAGCGACGGCCCCGTTCCCACACCCGGAGCGACGGCCCCGTTCCCATTCCCACACCCGGAGCGACGGCCCCGTTCCCACACCCGGAGCGACGGCCCCGTTCCCATTCCCACACCCGGAGCGACGGCCCCGTTCCCACACCCAGAGCGACAGCCCCGTTCCCATTCCCACACCCGGAGCGACGGCCCCGTTCCCATTCCCACACCCGGAGCGACGGCCCCGTTCCCACACCCGGAGCGACGGCCCCGTTCCCATTCCCACACCCGGAGCAACGGCCCCGTTCCCACACCCGGAGCGACGGCCCCGTTCCCAAACCCGGAGCGACGGCCCCGTTCCCATTCCCACACCCGGAGCGACGGCCCCGTTCCCACACCCGGAGCGACGACCCCGTTCCCATTCCCACACCCGGAGCGATGGCCCCGTTCCCATTCCCACACCCGGAGCGACGACCCCGTTCCCACACCCGGAGCGACAGCCCCGTTCCCATTCCCACACCCGGAGCGACGGCCCCGTTCCCAAACCCGGAGCGACGGCCCCGTTCCCATTCCCACACCCGGAGAGACGGCACCGTTCCCACACCCGGAGCGACGGCCCCGTTCCCACACCCGGAGCGATGGCCCCGTTCCCATTCCCACACCCGGAGCGACGGCCCCGTTCCCACACCCGGAGCGACGGCCCCGTTCCCACACCCGGAGCGACGGCCCCGTTCCCACACCCGGAGCGACGACCCCGTTCCCACACCCGGAGCGACGGCCCCGTTCCCACACCCGGAGCGACGACCCCGTTCCCATTCCCACACCCGGAGCGACGGCCCCGTTCCCATTCCCACACCCGGAGCGACGGCCACGTTCCCATTCCCACACCCGGAGCGACGGCCCCGTTCCCATTCCCACACCCGGAGCGACGGCCCCGTTCCCATTCCCACACCCGGAGCGACGGCCCCGTTCCCATTCCCACACCCGGAGCGACGGCCCCGTTCCCACACCCGGAGCGACGACCCCGTTCCCATTCCCACACCCGGAGCGACGACCCCGTTCCCATTCCCACACCCGGAGCGACGGCCCCGTTCCCATTCCCACACCCGGAGCGACGGCCCCGTTCCCATTCCCACACCCGGAGCGACGGCCCCGTTCCCACACCCGGAGCGACGGCCCCGTTCCCACACCCGGAGCGACGACCCCGTTCCCATTCCCACACCCGGAGCGACGGCCCCGTTCCCATTCCCACACCCGGAGCGACGACCCCGTTCCCATTCCCACACCCGGAGCGACGGCCCCGTTCCCATTCCCACACCCGGAGCGACGGCCCCGTTCCCATTCCCACACCCGGAGCGACGGCCCCGTTCCCACACCCGGAGCGACGGCCCCGTTCCCACACCCGGAGCGACGGCCCCGTTCCCACACCCGGAGCGACGACCCCGTTCCCATTCCCACACCCGGAGCGACGGCCCCGTTCCCATTCCCACACCCGGAGCGACGGCCCCGTTCCCATTCCCACACCCAGAGCGACGGCCCCGTTCCCATTCCCACACCCGGAGCGACGGCCCCGTTCCCATTCCCACACCCGGAGCGACGGCCCCGTTCCCACACCCGGAGCGACGACCCCGTTCCCATTCCCACACCCGGAGCGACGGCCCCGTTCCCATTCCCACACCCGGAGCGACGGCCCCGTTCCCATTCCCACACCCGGAGCGACGGCCCCGTTCCCATTCCCACACCCGGAGCGACGGCCCCGTTCCCATTCCCACACCCGGAGCGACGGCCCCGTTCCCACACCCGGTGCGACGGCCCCGTTCCCACACCCAGAGCGACGACCCCGTTCCCATTCCCACACCCGGAGCGACGGCCCCGTTCCCATTCCCACACCCGGAGCGACGGCCCCATTCCCATTCCCACACCCGGAGCGACGGCCCCGTTCCCATTCCCACACCCGGAGCGACGGCCCCGTTCCCATTCCCACACCCGGAGCGACGGCCCCGTTCCCACACCCGGAGCGACGACCCCGTTCCCATTCCCACACCCGGAGCGACGGCCCCGTTCCCATTCCCACACCCGGAGCGACGGCCCCGTTCCCATTCCCACACCCGGAGCGACGACCCCATTCCCACACCCGGAGCGACGGCCCCGTTCCCATTCCCACACCCGGAGCGACGGCCCCGTTCCCACACCCGGAGCGACGGCCCCGTTCCCACACCCGGAGCGACGACCCCGTTCCCATTCCCACACCCGGAGCGACGGCCCCGTTCCCATTTCCACACCCGGAGCGACGGCCCCGTTCCCATTCCCACACCCGGAGCGACGGCCCCGTTCCCATTCCCACACGCGGAGCGACGGCCCCGTTCCCATTCCCACACCCGGAGCGACGGCCCCGTTCCCACACCCGGAGCGACGGCCCCGTTCCCATTCCCACACCCGGAGCGACGGCCCCGTTCCCATTCCCACACCCGGAGCGACGACCCCGTTCCCATTCCAACACCCGGAGCGACGGCCCCGTTCCCACACCCGGAGCGACAGCCCTGTTCCCATTCCCACACCCGGAGCGACGGCCCTGTTCCCATTCCCACACCCAGAGCGACAGCCCCGTTCCCATTCCCACACCCGGAGCGACGGCCCCGTTCCCATTCCCACACCCGGAGCGACGGCCCCGTTCCCATTCCCACACCCGGAGCGACGGCCCCGTTCCCATTCCCACACCCGGAGCGACGGCCCCGTTCCCATTCCCACACCCGGAGCGACGGCCCCGTTCCCATTCCCACACCCGGAGCGACGGCCCCGTTCCCATTCCCACACCCGGAGCGACGGCCCCGTTCCCATTCCCACACCCGGAGCGACGGCCCCGTTCCCATTCCCACACCCGGAGCGACGGCCCCGTTCCCATTCCCACACCCGGAGCGACGGCCCCGTTCCCATTCCCACACCCGGAGCGACGGCCCCGTTCCCATTCCCACACCCGGAGCGACGGCCCCGTTCCCATTCCCACACCCGGAGCGACGGCCCCGTTCCCATTCCCACACCCGGAGCGACGGCCCCGTTCCCATTCCCACACCCGGAGCGACGGCCCCGTTCCCATTCCCACACCCGGAGCGACATCCCCGTTCCCATTCCCACACCCGGAGCGACGGCCCCGTTCCCACACCCGGAGCGACAGCCCCATTCCCACACCCGGAGCGACGACCCCGTTCCCATTCCCACACCCGGAGCGACGGCCCCGTTCCCACACCCGGAGCGACGGCCCCGTTCCCATTCCCACATCCGGAGCGACGGCCCCGTTCCCACACCCGGAGCGACAGCCCCGTTCCCATTCCCACACCCGGAGCGACGGCCCTGTTCCCATTCCCACACCCGGAGCGACGGCCCCGTTCCCACACCCGGAGCGACGGCCCCATTCCCACACCCGGAGCGACAGCCCTGTTCCCATTCCCACACCCGGAGCGACAGCCCTGTTCCCATTCCCACACCCGGAGCGACGGCCCCGTTCCCATTCCCACACCCGGAGCGACGGCCCCGTTCCCATTCCCACACCCGGAGCGACGGCCCCGTTCCCATTCCCACACCCGGAGCGACGGCCCCGTTCCCATTCCCACACCCGGAGCGACGGCCCCGTTCCCATTCCCACACCCGGAGCGACGACCCCGTTCCCATTCCCACACCCGGAGCGACGGCCCCGTTCCCATTCCCACACCCGGAGCGACGGCCCCGTTCCCATTCCCACACCCGGAGCGACGGCCCCGTTCCCACACCCGGAGCGACGGCCCCGTTCCCATTCCCACACCCGGAGCGACGGCCCCGTTCCCATTCCCACACCCGGAGCGACGACCCCGTTCCCATTCCCACACCCGGAGCGACGGCCCCGTTCCCACACCCGGAGCGACGGCCCCGTTCCCATTCCCACACCCGGAGCGACGGCCCCCGTTCCCATTCCCACACCCGGAGCGACGACCCCGTTCCCATTCCCACACCCGGAGCGACGGCCCCGTTCCCACACCCGGAGCGACAGCCCTGTTCCCATTCCCACACCCGGAGCGACGGCCCTGTTCCCATTCCCACACCCAGAGCGACGGCCCCGTTCCCATTCCCACACCCGGAGCGACGGCCCCGTTCCCATTCCCACACCCGGAGCGACGGCCCCGTTCCCATTCCCACACCCGGAGCGACGGCCCCGTTCCCATTCCCACACCCGGAGCGACGGCCCCGTTCCCATTCCCACACCCGGAGCGACGGCCCCGTTCCCATTCCCACACCCGGAGCGACGGCCCCGTTCCCATTCCCACACCCGGAGCGACGGCCCCGTTCCCATTCCCACACCCGGAGCGACGGCCCCGTTCCCATTCCCACACCCGGAGCGACGGCCCCGTTCCCATTCCCACACCCGGAGCGACGGCCCCGTTCCCATTCCCACACCCGGAGCGACGGCCCCGTTCCCATTCCCACACCCGGAGCGACGGCCCCGTTCCCATTCCCACACCCGGAGCGACGGCCCCGTTCCCACACCCGGAGCGACAGCCCCGTTCCCACACCCGGAGCGACGACCCCGTTCCCATTCCCACACCCGGAGCGACGGCCCCGTTCCCACACCCGGAGCGACGGCCCCGTTCCCATTCCCACACCCGGAGCGACGGCCCCGTTCCCATTCCCACACCCGGAGCGACGGCCCCGTTCCCATTCCCACACCCGGAGCGACGGCCCCGTTCCCACACCCGGAGCGACAGCCCCGTTCCCACACCCGGAGCGACGGCCCCGTTCCCACACCCGGAGCGACGGCCCCGTTCCCATTCCTGGAGCGACGGCCCCGTTCCCACACCCGGAGCGACGGCCCCGTTCCCATTCCCACACCCGGAGCGATGGCCCCGTTCCCACACCCGGAGCGACGGCCCCGTTCCCACACCCGGAGCGACGGCCCCATTCCCACACCCGGAGCGACAGCCCTGTTCCCATTCCCACACCCGGAGCGACAGCCCCGTTCCCATTCCCACACCCGGAGCGACGGCCCCGTTCCCATTCCCACACCCGGAGCGACGGCCCCGTTCCCATTCCCACACCCGGAGCGACGGCCCCGTTCCCATTCCCACACCCGGAGCGACGGCCCCGTTCCCATTCCCACACCCGGAGCGACGGCCCCGTTCCCATTCCCACACCCGGAGCGACGGCCCCGTTCCCATTCCCACACCCGGAGCGACGGCCCCGTTCCCATTCCCACACCCGGAGCGACGGCCCCGTTCCCACACCCGGAGCGACGGCCCCGTTCCCACACCCGGAGCGACGGCCCCGTTCCCACACCCGGAGCGACGGCCCCGTTCCCATTCCCACACCCGGAGCGATGGCCCCGTTCCCATTCCCACACCCGGAGCGACGGCCCCGTTCCCATTCCCACACCCGGAGCGACGGCCCCGTTCCCATTCCCACAGCCGGAGCGACGGCCCCGTTCCCATTCCCACACCCGGAGCGACGGCCCCGTTCCCACACCCGGAGCGACGGCCCCGTTCCCACACCCGGAGCGACGGCCCCGTTCCCATTCCTGGAGCGACGGCCCCGTTCCCACACCCGGAGCGACGGCCCCGTTCCCACACCCGGAGCGACGGCCCCGTTCCCATTCCCACACCCGGAGCGACGGCCCCGTTCCCACACCCGGAGCGACGGCCCCGTTCCCATTCCCACACCCGGAGCGACGGCCCCGTTCCCATTCCCACACCCGGAGCGATGGCCCCGTTCCCACACCCGGAGCGACGGCCCCGTTCCCACACCCGGAGCGATGGCCCCGTTCCCATTCCCACACCCGGAGCGACGGCCCCGTTCCCACACCCGGAGCGATGGCCCCGTTCCCATTCCCACACCTGGAGCGACGGCCCCGTTCCCATTCCCACACCCGGAGCGACGGCCCCGTTCCCACACCCGGAGCGACGGCCCCGTTCCCACACCCGGAGCGACGGCCCCGTTCCCACACCCGGAGCGACGGCCCCGTTCCCACACCCGGAGCGACGGCCCCGTTCCCACACCCGGAGCGACGGCCCCGTTCCCATTCCCACACCCGGAGCGATGGCCCCGTTCCCATTCCCACACCCGGAGCGACGACCCCGTTCCCACACCCGGAGCAACGACCCCGTTCCCACACCCGGAGCGACGACCCCGTTCCCACACCCGGAGCGACGACCCCGTTCCCACACCCGGAGCGACGGCCCCGTTCCCATTCCCACACCCGGAGCGACGACCCCGTTCCCACACCCGGAGCGACGACCCCGTTCCCATTCCCACACCCGGAGCGATGGCCCCGTTCCCATTCCCACACCCGGAGCGACGACCCCGTTCCCATTCCCACACCCAGAGCGACGGCCCCGTTCCCATTCCCACACCCGGAGCGACGGCCCCGTTCCCACACCCGGAGCGACGGCCCCGTTCCCATTCCCACACCCGGAGCGACGGCCCCGTTCCCATTCCCACACCCGGAGCGACGACCCCGTTCCCATTCCCACACCCGGAGCGACGGCCCCGTTCCCACACCCGGAGCGACGGCCCCCGTTCCCATTCCCACACCCGGAGCGACGGCCCCGTTCCCATTCCCACACCCGGAGCGACGACCCCGTTCCCATTCCCACACCCGGAGCGACGGCCCCGTTCCCACACCCGGAGCGACAGCCCTGTTCCCATTCCCACACCCGGAGCGACGGCCCCGTTCCCATTCCCACACCCAGAGCGACAGCCCCGTTCCCATTCCCACACCCGGAGCGACGGCCCCGTTCCCATTCCCACACCCGGAGCGACGGCCCCGTTCCCATTCCCACACCCGGAGCGACGGCCCCGTTCCCATTCCCACACCCGGAGCGACGGCCCCGTTCCCATTCCCACACCCGGAGCGACGGCCCCGTTCCCATTCCCACACCCGGAGCGACGGCCCCGTTCCCATTCCCACACCCGGAGCGACGACCCCGTTCCCATTCCCACACCCGGAGCGACGGCCCCGTTCCCATTCCCACACCCGGAGCGACGGCCCCGTTCCCATTCCCACACCCGGAGCGACGGCCCCGTTCCCATTCCCACACCCGGAGCGACGGCCCCGTTCCCATTCCCACACCCGGAGCGACGGCCCCGTTCCCATTCCCACACCCGGAGCGACGGCCCCGTTCCCACACCCGGAGCGACAGCCCCGTTCCCACACCCGGAGCGACGACCCCGTTCCCATTCCCACACCCGGAGCGACGGCCCCGTTCCCACACCCGGAGCGACGGCCCCGTTCCCATTCCCACACCCGGAGCGACGGCCCCGTTCCCATTCCCACACCCGGAGCGACGGCCCCGTTCCCACACCCGGAGCGACAGCCCCGTTCCCACACCCGGAGCGATGGCCCCGTTCCCATTCCCACACCCGGAGCGATGGCCCCGTTCCCATTCCCACACCCGGAGCGACGGCCCCGTTCCCACACCCGGAGCGACGGCCCCATTCCCACACCCGGAGCGACAGCCCTGTTCCCATTCCCACACCCGGAGCGACAGCCCTGTTCCCATTCCCACACCCGGAGCGACGGCCCCGTTCCCATTCCCACACCCGGAGCGACGGCCCCGTTCCCATTCCCACACCCGGAGCGACGGCCCCGTTCCCATTCCCACACCCGGAGCGACGGCCCCGTTCCCATTCCCACACCCGGAGCGACGGCCCCGTTCCCACACCCGGAGCGACGGCCCCGTTCCCACACCCGGAGCGATGGCCCCGTTCCCATTCCCACACCCGGAGCGATGGCCCCGTTCCCATTCCCACACCCGGAGCGACGGCCCCGTTCCCATTCCCACACCCGGAGCGACGGCCCCGTTCCCATTCCCACACCCGGAGCGACGGCCCCGTTCCCATTCCCACACCCGGAGCGACGGCCCCGTTCCCACACCCGGAGCGACGGCCCCGTTCCCACACCCGGAGCGACGGCCCCGTTCCCATTCCTGGAGCGACGGCCCCGTTCCCACACCCGGAGCGACGGCCCCGTTCCCACACCCGGAGCGACGGCCCCGTTCCCATTCCCACACCCGGAGCGACGGCCCCGTTCCCACACCCGGAGCGACGGCCCCGTTCCCATTCCCACACCCGGAGCGACGACCCCGTTCCCACACCCGGAGCGACGACCCCGTTCCCACACCCGGAGCGACGACCCCGTTCCCACACCCGGAGCGATGGCCCCGTTCCCACACCCGGAGCGACGGCCCCGTTCCCATTCCCACACCCGGAGCGACGGCCCCGTTCCCACACCCGGAGCGACGGCCCCGTTCCCATTCCCACACCCGGAGCGACGGCCCCGTTCCCATTCCCACACCCGGAGCGACGGCCCCGTTCCCATTCCCACACCCGGAGCGATGGCCCCGTTCCCATTCCCACACCCGGAGCGACGGCCCCGTTCCCATTCCCACACCCGGAGCGACGGCCCCGTTCCCACACCCGGAGCGACGGCCCCGTTCCCATTCCCACACCCGGAGCGACGACCCCGTTCCCACACCCGGAGCGACGACCCCGTTCCCACACCCGGAGCGACGACCCCGTTCCCACACCCGGAGCGACGACCCCGTTCCCACACCCGGAGCGACGGCCCCGTTCCCATTCCCACACCCGGAGCGACGACCCCGTTCCCACACCCGGAGCGACGACCCCGTTCCCATTCCCACACCCGGAGTGATGGCCCCGTTCCCATTCCCACACCCGGAGCGACGACCCCGTTCCCATTCCCACACCCAGAGCGACGACCCCGTTCCCATTCCCACACCCGGAGCGACGGCCCCGTTCCCATTCCCACACCCGGAGCGACGACCCCGTTCCCATTCCCACACCCAGAGCGACGGCCCCGTTCCCACACCCGGAGCGACGGCCCCGTTCCCATTCCCACACCCGGAGCGACGGCCCCGTTCCCATTCCCACACCCGGAGCGACGGCCCCGTTCCCATTCCCACACCCGGAGCGACGACCCCGTTCCCATTCCCACACCCAGAGCGACGGCCCCGTTCCCATTCCCACACCCGGAGCGACGGCCCCGTTCCCATTCCCACACCCGGAGCGACGGCCCCGTTCCCATTCCCACACCCGGAGCGACGGCCCCGTTCCCATTCCCACACCCGGAGCGACGACCCCGTTCCCATTCCCACACCCGGAGCGACGGCCCCGTTCCCATTCCCACACCCGGAGCGACGGCCCCGTTCCCATTCCCACACCCGGAGCGACGGCCCCGTTCCCACACCCGGAGCGACGGCCCCGTTCCCATTCCCACACCCGGAGCGACGACCCCATTCCCATTCCCACACCCGGAGCGATGACCCCGTTCCCACACCCGGAGCGACGGCCCCGTTCCCATTCCCACACCCGGAGCGACGGCCCCGTTCCCATTCCCACACCCGGAGCGACGACCCCGTTCCCACACCCGGAGCGATGGCCCCGTTCCCATTCCCACACCCGGAGCGACGACCCCGTTCCCACACCCGGAGCGATGGCCCCGTTCCCATTCCCACACCCGGAGCGACGGCCCCGTTCCCACACCCGGAGCGACGGCCCCGTTCCCACACCCGGAGCGACGGCCCCGTTCCCACACCCGGAGCGACGGCCCCGTTCCCATTCCCACACCCGGAGCGACGGCCCCGTTCCCATTCCCACACCCGGAGCGACGGCCCCGTTCCCATTCCCACACCCGGAGCGACGGCCCCGTTCCCATTCCCACACCCGGAGCGACGGCCCCGTTCCCATTCCCACACCCGGAGCGACGGCCCCATTCCCACACCCGGAGCGACGACCCCGTTCCCACACCCGGAGCGACGACCCCGTTCCCACACCCGTAGCGACGGCCCCATTCCCACACCCGGAGCGACGGCCCCGTTCCCATTCCCACACCCGGAGCGACGGCCCCGTTCCCATTCCCACACCCGGAGCGACGGCCCCGTTCCCACACCCGGAGCGACGGCCCCGTTCCCACACCCGGAGCGACGACCCCGTTCCCATTCCCACACCCGGAGCGACGACCCCGTTCCCATTCCCACACCCGGAGCGACGGCCCCGTTCCCACACCCGGAGCGACGACCCCGTTCCCATTCCCACACCCGGAGCGACGACCCCGTTCCCACACCCGGAGCGACGACCCCGTTCCCACACCCGGAGCGACGGCCCCATTCCCACACCCGGAGCGACGGCCCCGTTCCCACACCCGGAGCGACGGCCCCGTTCCCACACCTGGAGCGACAACCCCGTTCCCATTCCCACACCCGGAGCGACGACCCCGTTCCCACACCCGGAGCGACGGCCCCGTTCCCATTCCCACACCCGGAGCGACGGCCCCGTTCCCATTCCCACACCCGGAGCGACAGCCCCGTTCCCATTCCCACACCCGGAGCGACAGCCCCGTTCCCATTCCCACACCCGGAGCGACGGCCCCGTTCCCATTCCCACACCCGGAGCGACGGCCCCGTTCCCATTCCCACACCCGGAGCGACGGCCCCGTTCCCATTCCCACACCCGGAGCGACGGCCCCGTTCCCATTCCCACACCCGGAGCGACGGCCCCGTTCCCATTCCCACACCCGGAGCGACGACCCCATTCCCATTCCCACACCCGGAGCGACGACCCCGTTCCCACACCCGGAGCGACGGCCCCGTTCCCATTCCCACACCCGGAGCGACGACCCCGTTCCCACACCCGGAGCGACGACCCCGTTCCCACACCCGGAGCGATGGCCCCGTTCCCATTCCCACACCCGGAGCGACGGCCCCGTTCCCATTCCCACACCCGGAGCGACGGCCCCGTTCCCATTCCCACACCCGGAGCGACGGCCCCGTTCCCACACCCGGAGCGACGGCCCCGTTCCCACACCCGGAGCGACGACCCCGTTCCCACACCCGGAGCGATGGCCCCGTTCCCACACCCGGAGCGACGGCCCCGTTCCCATTCCCACACCCGGAGCAACGACCCCGTTCCCACACCCGGAGCGACGGCCCCGTTCCCACACCCGGAGCGACGGCCCCGTTCCCATTCCCACACCCGGAGCGACGGCCCCGTTCCCATTCCCACACCCGGAGCGACGGCCCCGTTCCCATTCCCACACCCGGAGCGACGGCCCCGTTCCCATTCCCACACCCGGAGCGACGGCCCCGTTCCCGTTCCCACACCCGGAGCGACGGCCCCGTTCCCATTCCCACACCCGGAGCGACGGCCCCGTTCCCGTTCCCACACCCGGAGCGACGGCCCCGTTCCCATTCCCACACCCGGAGCGACGGCCCCGTTCCCATTCCCACACCCGGAGCGACGGCCCCGTTCCCATTCCCACACCCGGAGCGACGGCCCCGTTCCCACACCCGGAGCGACGGCCCCGTTCCCATTCCCACACCCAGAGCGACGGCCCCGTTCCCACACCCGGAGCGACGGCCCCGTTCCCACACCCGGAGCGACGGCCCCGTTCCCATTCCCACACCCGGAGCGACGGCCCCGTTCCCATTCCCACACCCGGAGCGACGGCCCCGTTCCCACACCCGGAGCGACGGCCCCGTTCCCACACCCGGAGCGACGGCCCCGTTCCCATACCCACACCCGGAGCGACGGCCCCGTTCCCATTCCCACACCCGGAGCGACGGCCCCGTTCCCACACCCGGAGCGACAGCCCCGTTCCCACACCCGGAGCGACAGCCCCGTTCCCACACCCGGAGCGACGGCCCCGTTCCCACACCCGGAGCGACGGCCCCGTTCCCATTCCCACACCCGGAGCGACGGCCCCGTTCCCATTCCCACACCCGGAGCGACGGCCCCGTTCCCATTCCCACACCCGGAGCGACGGCCCCGTTCCCGTTCCCACACCCGGAGCGACGGCCCCGTTCCCATTCCCACACCCGGAGCGACGGCCCCGTTCCCACACCCGGAGCGACGGCCCCGTTCCCACACCCGGAGCGACGGCCCCGTTCCCATTCCCACACCCGGAGCGACGGCCCCGTTCCCATTCCCACACCCGGAGCGACGGCCCCGTTCCCACACCCGGAGCGACGGCCCCGTTCCCACACCCGGAGCGACGGCCCCGTTCCCATTCCCACACCCGGAGCGACGGCCCCGTTCCCATTCCCACACCCGGAGCGACGGCCCCGTTCCCACACCCGGAGCGACAGCCCCGTTCCCACACCCGGAGCGACAGCCCCGTTCCCACACCCGGAGCGACGGCCCCGTTCCCATTCCCACACCCGGAGCGACGGCCCCGTTCCCATTCCCACACCCGGAGCGACGGCCCCGTTCCCACACCCGGAGCGACGGCCCCGTTCCCATTCCCACACCCGGAGCGACGGCCCCGTTCCCATTCCCACACCCGGAGCGACGGCCCCGTTCCCATTCCCACACCCGGAGCGACGGCCCCGTTCCCACACCCGGAGCGACGGCCCCGTTCCCATTCCCACACCCGGAGCGACGGCCCCGTTCCCACACCCGGAGCGACGGCCCCGTTCCCATTCCCACACCCGGAGCGACGGCCCCGTTCCCATTCCCACACCCGGAGCGACGGCCCCGTTCCCATTCCCACACCCGGAGCGATGGCCCCCGTTCCCATTCCCACACCCGGAGCGACGACCCCGTTCCCATTCCCACACCCGGAGCGACGGCCCCGTTCCCACACCCGGAGCGACGGCCCCGTTCCCACACCCGGAGCGACGGCCCCGTTCCCACACCCGGAGCGACGGCCCCGTTCCCATTCCCACACCCGGAGCGACGGCCCCGTTCCCACACCCGGAGCGACGGCCCCGTTCCCACACCCGGAGCGATGGCCCCGTTCCCACACCCGGAGCGACGGCCCCGTTCCCACACCCGGAGCGATGGCCCCGTTCCCACACCCGGAGCGACGGCCCCGTTCCCATTCCCACACCCGGAGCGACAGCCCCGTTCCCATTCCCACACCCAGAGCGACGGCCCCGTTCCCATTCCCACACCCGGAGCGACGGCCCCGTTCCCATTCCCACACCCGGAGCGACGGCCCCGTTCCCATTCCCACACCCGGAGCGACGGCCCCGTTCCCAGACCCGGAGCGACGGCCCCGTTCCCACACCCGGAGCGACGGCCCCGTTCCCATTCCCACACCCGGAGCGACGGCCCCGTTCCCATTCCCACACCCGGAGCGACGGCCCCGTTCCCATTCCCACACCCGGAGCGACGGCCCCGTTCCCATTCCCACACCCGGAGCGACGGCCCCGTTCCCATTCCCACACCCGGAGCGACGGCCCCGTTCCCACACCCGGAGCGACGGCCCCGTTCCCACACCCAGAGCGACGACCCCGTTCCCATTCCCACACCCGGAGCGACGGCCCCGTTCCCATTCCCACACCCGGAGCGACGGCCCCGTTCCCATTCCCACACCCGGAGCGACGGCCCCGTTCCCACACCCGGAGCGACGGCCCCGTTCCCATTCCCACACCCGGAGCGACGGCCCCGTTCCTGGCCAGGCTGGAGTTGCTGTGATTCTCCAATGTGCCCCACAGTCAATGCAGGATCCAGGACCCAACTAAGGCCTGGTCTGACCTGCTGAAGCTCACAGTCACTGGGTGACGATCAGGCCTGACCCTCTGTCGCTCACTGGACTCTGGGCTCAATGCAGCATCTCAGACTGATGACCTTAGACCACCGGGGTTCATCCAGTCTCAGGCTGCCAGGCTTGGGCAGAAACTGGCCTGGAATTACAGGGGGGTGTTGATGGCCTGGAATTACAGGGGGGGTGATGGCCTGGAATTACAGGGGGGTGATGGCCTGGAATTACAGGGGGGGGTGATGGCCTGGAATTACAGGGGGGTGCGGTTGATGGCCTGGAATTACAGGGGGGGGTGATGGCCTGGAATTACAGGGGGGGGTGATGGCCTGGAATTACAGGGGGGGGGGTGGTGATGGCCTGGAATTACAGGGGGGGTGATGGCCTGGAATTACAGGGGGGGGTGATGGCCTGGAATTACAGGGGGGGGTGTGGTGATGGCCTGGAATTACAGGGGGGGGTGGTTGATGGCCTGGAATTACAGGGGGGGGTGGTTGATGGCCTGGAATTACAGGGGGGGGTGGTTGATGGCCTGGAATTACAGGGGGGGGTGGTTGATGGCCTGGAATTACAGGGGGGGGTGGTTGATGGCCTGGAATTACAGGGGGGGGTGATGGCCTGGAATTACAGGGGGGGTGATGGCCTGGAATTACAGGGGGGGGTGATGGCCTGGAATTACAGGGGGGGGTGGTTGATGGCCTGGAATTACAGGGGGGGGTGGTTGATGGCCTGGAATTACAGGGGGGGGTGGTTGATGGCCTGGAATTACAGGGGGGGGTGATGGCCTGGAATTACAGGGGGGGGTGGTTGATGGCCTGGAATTACAGGGGGGGTGATGGCCTGGAATTACAGGGGGGGTGGTTGATGGCCTGGAATTACAGGGGGGGGTGATGGCCTGGAATTACAGGGGGGGTGATGGCCTGGAATTACAGGGGGGGGTGGTTGATGGCCTGGAATTACAGGGGGGGGTGATGGCCTGGAATTACAGGGGGGGGTGATGGCCTGGAATTACAGGGGGGGGTGGTTGATGGCCTGGAATTACAGGGGGGGGTGGTTGATGGCCTGGAATTACAGGGGGGGGTGATGGCCTGGAATTACAGGGGGGGGTGGTTGATGGCCTGGAATTACAGGGGGGGGTGGTTGATGGCCTGGAATTACAGGGGGGGGTGATGGCCTGGAATTACAGGGGGGGTGATGGCCTGGAATTACAGGGGGGGGTGATGGCCTGGAATTACAGGGGGGGGGTGATGGCCTGGAATTACAGGGGGGGGTGGTTGATGGCCTGGAATTACAGGGGGGGGGTGTTGATGGCCTGGAATTACAGGGGGGGGTGATGGCCTGGAATTACAGGGGGGGGTGATGGCCTGGAATTACAGGGGGGGGTGATGGCCTGGAATTACAGGGGGGGGTGATGGCCTGGAATTACAGGGGGCGGTGATGGCCTGGAATTACAGGGGGGGGTGGTTGATGGCCTGGAATTACAGGGGGGGGCGGTGATGGCCTGGAATTACAGGGGGGGTGGTTGATGGCCTGGAATTACAGGGGGGGGTGGTTGATGGCCTGGAATTACAGGGGGGGGTGGTTGATGGCCTGGAATTACAGGGGGGGGGTGATGGCCTGGAATTACAGGGGGGGGTGATGGCCTGGAATTACAGGGGGGGGTGGTTGATGGCCTGGAATTACAGGGGGGGTGGTTGATGGCCTGGAATTACAGGGGGGGGTGGTTGATGGCCTGGAATTACAGGGGGGGGTGGTTGATGGCCTGGAATTACAGGGGGGGGGTGATGGCCTGGAATTACAGGGGGGGTGATGGCCTGGAATTACAGGGGGGGGGTGATGGCCTGGAATTACAGGGGGGGTGCGGTTGATGGCCTGGAATTACAGGGGGGGGGGTGTTGATGGCCTGGAATTACAGGGGGGGTGATGGCCTGGAATTACAGGGGGGGGTGATGGCCTGGAATTACAGGGGGGGTGGTTGATGGCCTGGAATTACAGGGGGGGGTGGTTGATGGCCTGGAATTACAGGGGGGGGTGGTTGATGGCCTGGAATTACAGGGGGGGGTGATGGCCTGGAATTACAGGGGGGGTGATGGCCTGGAATTACAGGGGGGGGTGATGGCCTGGAATTACAGGGGGGGTGCGGTTGATGGCCTGGAATTACAGGGGGGGGGGTGTTGATGGCCTGGAATTACAGGGGGGGGTGATGGCCTGGAATTACAGGGGGGGTGATGGCCTGGAATTACAGGGGGGGTGCGGTTGATGGCCTGGAATTACAGGGGGGGGGGTGTTGATGGCCTGGAATTACAGGGGGGGGGGTGTTGATGGCCTGGAATTACAGGGGGGGTGATGGCCTGGAATTACAGGGGGGGGTGATGGCCTGGAATTACAGGGGGGGGGGTGTTGATGGCCTGGAATTACAGGGGGGGTGATGGCCTGGAATTACAGGGGGGGGTGATGGCCTGGAATTACAGGGGGGGTGCGGTTGATGGCCTGGAATTACAGGGGGGGGGGTGTTGATGGCCTGGAATTACAGGGGGGGGTGATGGCCTGGAATTACAGGGGGGGGTGGTTGATGGCCTGGAATTACAGGGGGGGGTGGTTGATGGCCTGGAATTACAGGGGGGGGTGATGGCCTGGAATTACAGGGGGTGTTGATGGCCTGGAATTACAGGGGGGGTGGTTGATGGCCTGGAATTACAGGGGGGGGTGGTTGATGGCCTGGAATTACAGGGGGGGGTGGTTGATGGCCTGGAATTACAGGGGGGGGTGGTTGATGGCCTGGAATTACAGGGGGGGGTGGTTGATGGCCTGGAATTACAGGGGGGGGTGGTTGATGGCCTGGAATTACAGGGGGGGGTGGTTGATGGCCTGGAATTACAGGGGGGGGTGATGGCCTGGAATTACAGGGGGTGTTGATGGCCTGGAATTACAGGGGGGGGTGGTTGATGGCCTGGAATTACAGGGGGGGGTGGTTGATGGCCTGGAATTACAGGGGGGGGTGGTTGATGGCCTGGAATTACAGGGGGGGGTGGTTGATGGCCTGGAATTACAGGGGGGGGTGGTTGATGGCCTGGAATTACAGGGGGGGGTGATGGCCTGGAATTACAGGGGGGGTGATGGCCTGGAATTACAGGGGGGGGTGGTTGATGGCCTGGAATTACAGGGGGGGGTGGTTGATGGCCTGGAATTACAGGGGGGGGTGGTTGATGGCCTGGAATTACAGGGGGGGGTGATGGCCTGGAATTACAGGGGGGGTGATGGCCTGGAATTACAGGGGGGGTGGTTGATGGCCTGGAATTACAGGGGGGGGTGGTTGATGGCCTGGAATTACAGGGGGGGGTGGTTGATGGCCTGGAATTACAGGGGGGGGTGGTTGATGGCCTGGAATTACAGGGGGGGGTGGTTGATGGCCTGGAATTACAGGGGGGGGTGATGGCCTGGAATTACAGGGGGGGTGATGGCCTGGAATTACAGGGGGGGGTGATGGCCTGGAATTACAGGGGGGGGGGTGGTGATGGCCAGGAATTACAGGGGGGGTGATGGCCTGGAATTACAGGGGGGGGGTGTTGATGGCCTGGAATTACAGGGGGGGTGATGGCCTGGAATTACAGGGGGGGGGGTGGTGATGGCCTGGAATTACAGGGGGGGTGATGGCCTGGAATTACAGGGGGGGTGATGGCCTGGAATTACAGGGGGGGTGATGGCCTGGAATTACAGGGGGGGTGATGGCCTGGAATTACAGGGGGGTGTTGATGGCCTGGAATTACAGGGGGGTGTTGATGGCCTGGAATTACAGGGGGTGGTGATGGCCTGGAATTACAGGGGGTGGTGATGGCCTGGAATTACAGGGGGGGTGATGGCCTGGAATTACAGGGGGGGTGATGGCCTGGAATTACAGGGGGGGGTGATGGCCTGGAATTACAGGGGGGGTGATGGCCTGGAATTACAGGGGGGGGTGATGGCCTGGAATTACAGGGGGGGTGATGGCCTGGAATTACAGGGGGGGTGGTTGATGGCCTGGAATTACAGGGGGGGGCGGTTGATGGCCTGGAATTACAGGGGGGGGGGTGTTGATGGCCTGGAATTACAGGGGGGGGCGGTTGATGGCCTGGAATTACAGGGGGGGGGGTGTTGATGGCCTGGAATTACAGGGGGGGGTGCGGTTGATGGCCTGGAATTACAGGGGGGTGGTTGATGGCCTGGAATTACAGGGGGGGGTGGTTGATGGCCTGGAATTACAGGGGGGGGTGATGGCCTGGAATTACAGGGGGGGGGCTGTTGATGGCCTGGAATTACAGGGGGGGGTGATGGCCTGGAATTACAGGGGGGGGTGATGGCCTGGAATTACAGGGGGGGGTGATGGCCTGGAATTACAGGGGGGGGTGATGGCCTGGAATTACAGGGGGGGGTGATGGCCTGGAATTACAGGGGGGGTCATGGCCTGGAATTACAGGGGGGGTCATGGCCTGGAATTACAGGGGGGGGTGATGGCCTGGAATTACAGGGGGGGTCATGGCCTGGAATTACAGGGGGGGGTGATGGCCTGGAATTACAGGGGGGGGTGATGGCCTGGAATTACAGGGGGGGGTGGTTGATGGCCTGGAATTACAGGGGGGGGTGGTTGATGGCCTGGAATTACAGGGGGGGTGATGGCCTGGAATTACAGGGGGGGTGATGGCCTGGAATTACAGGGGGGGGGGTGGTGATGGCCTGGAATTACAGGGGGGGTGGTTGATGGCCTGGAATTACAGGGGGGGGGTGTTGATGGCCTGGAATTACAGGGGGGGTGATGGCCTGGAATTACAGGGGGGGGTGGTTGATGGCCTGGAATTACAGGGGGGGGTGGTTGATGGCCTGGAATTACAGGGGGGGGTGGTTGATGGCCTGGAATTACAGGGGGAGGGGTGGTGATGGCCTGGAATTACAGGGGGGGGTGGTTGATGGCCTGGAATTACAGGGGGGGGGGTGGTGATGGCCTGGAATTACAGGGGGGGTGATGGCCTGGAATTACAGGGGGGGGTGGTTGATGGCCTGGAATTACAGGGGGGGTGATGGCCTGGAATTACAGGGGGGGGTGGTTGATGGCCTGGAATTACAGGGGGGTGTTGATGGCCTGGAATTACAGGGGGGCGGGTGTTGATGGCCTGGAATTACAGGGGGGGGCGGTTGATGGCCTGGAATTACAGGGGGGGGGGTGTTGATGGCCTGGAATTACAGGGGGGGGTGCGGTTGATGGCCTGGAATTACAGGGGGGGTGATTGCCTGGAATTACAGGGGGGGTGATGGCCTGGAATTACAGGGGGGGTGCGGTTGATGGCCTGGAATTACAGGGGGGGGGCGGTTGATGGCCTGGAATTACAGGGGGGGTGCGGTTGATGGCCTGGAATTACAGGGGGGGGGGTGTTGATGGCCTGGAATTACAGGGGGGGTGATGGCCTGGAATTACAGGGGGGGGTGCGGTTGATGGCCTGGAATTACAGGGGGGGGTGGTTGATGGCCTGGAATTACAGGGGGGGTGATGGCCTGGAATTACAGGGGGGTGTTGATGGCCTGGAATTACAGGGGGGGGTGGTTGATGGCCTGGAATTACAGGGGGGGTGATGGCCTGGAATTACAGGGGGGGTGATGGCCTGGAATTACAGGGGGGGGGTGGTTGATGGCCTGGAATTACAGGGGGGGGTGGTTGATGGCCTGGAATTACAGGGGGGGGTGGTTGATGGCCTGGAATTACAGGGGGGGTGATGGCCTGGAATTACAGGGGGGGGTGGTTGATGGCCTGGAATTACAGGGGGGGTGATGGCCTGGTATTACAGGGGGGTGTTGATGGCCTGGAATTACAGGGGGGTGTTGATGGCCTGGAATTACAGGGGGGTGTTGATGGCCTGGAATTACAGGGGGGGGTGTTGATGGCCTGGAATTACAGGGGGGTGTTGATGGCCTGGAATTACAGGGGGGTGTTGATGGCCTGGAATTACAGGGGGGTGTTGATGGCCTGGAATTACAGGGGGGTGTTGATGGCCTGGAATTACAGGGGGGTGTTGATGGCCTGGAATTACAGGGGGGTATTGATGGCCTGGAATTACAGGGGGGGGGGTATTGATGGCCTGGAATTACAGGGGGGTGTTGATGGCCTGGAATTACAGGGGGGTATTGATGGCCTGGAATTACAGGGGGGTGTTGATGGCCTGGAATTACAGGGGGGGGGTGTTGATGGCCTGGAATTACAGGGGGGGGGGTGTTGATGGCCTGGAATTACAGGGGGGTGTTGATGGCCTGGAATTACAGGGGGGGGGGGTGGTTGATGGCCTGGAATTACAGGGGGGGTGGTTGATGGCCTGGAATTACAGGGGGGGGGTGCGGTTGATGGCCTGGAATTACAGGGGGGGGTGGTTGATGGCCTGGAATTACAGGGGGGGGGCGGTTGATGGCCTGGTGCAATGGGTTAGACATTGGTCTTTCAGCTCTGAGGAAAAGGATCAAATTGAGGGCACACTGGCAGACAGCTGGAGTCTGCTCTCTGCTGAATGTAATCAGTGTGATAGCTTTAGCCCAGCTACTGGTGGATGTCCAGCCAGTGCTCATAGGGGACAGGAACTTCCCTGAATTTCAGGTTGGAACGCCATGTTCCCGCAAGTATGGAGGGCGTGGTGTCATAGTAGTTGCACAATATGGAAACGGTTACACTCCCACCAATGGGCATTTGTCAGACTTATGCAGGGGGCAGAGTTAAGGGATATTTACTCTGCATCAGACTCTCAATACAGTGTATGTTCCTTTGCATTTCTTAAGTCAATCCAGCCCCAGCGCTGCCACTTAAAAACCCTCCTGATGATATTATAACAGGATTATTGTGCTCTCAGGCTCACCCTTGCTACTGAGGCTAGAACAATACTGCACTATAACAGGTTGAGGATTACTATCCACTGACATCTAGGACCGTGTGGACTACAAGACACTGCACATTACCCAGAGAAAGCAGCTCCACATCCAGCAGTCCAACCGAACTCGGAGGTGGCTTGATCACATTTGACAGGCTGGCTGATCGGGAGCTGAGATCATTGGAGATGTGTGGAGGAGGAGGGATGATGGGGAATACTGGTGCTGCAGTGGGATTAGCCTTTGCTGATGGGACATCCAACCCTGCCAAGTCGATCAATGTCTCTGTGTTACTGGCTCCACTGCTGACTGCAAGACACAACACATGGTCAGTTTATCAAACCAGCACAACAGACAGCTCACCTGAACTTTAAAATGCTGCTCTATCTGTTCAATGTTAAAATAATAATTTAAAAGTTAATTTGCCAGTCCCCCTGCCCACTCCTTCCCCCAGCTCACAGGGATGCGGGGAGGGAAGGGCCAAGCACAGACAGAATGCTGCCTCTCAATAGACCCAAGGCAGGACTGTCCAGTCATAGAACAGCACTGGAATAATGCCTGGATTCTGGGCTCAAGTCTCTGGACTGGGACTTGAACCCACAACGTTTTAACTCAGAGGTGAGGGTGTTATTTACTGTCCAAGACTAATGAAAGAACATTATTCAGTATATGGCCTGATGAAGGGACCCACTATAATAAAAAGGTGCCCGTGGTTTCTGCCAGTTCACTATCTGTACTTCCTTCCTCTGCAGTATCAGCTGTGCCGCGTGCTGTCTGCACAACCCAAAAGCAGCAGGTGAAGGTAAGGAAGGAGACCTCAGATCAGCTTCACTGGGTATTAAACAAGTGTCAGGGACTAAGACTTCACAATGTGTATTTTTCTGAAATATAAATACATATGTGCATTGCTATTTCTAAAATTTTAAAACTGAATAAAGACCTTTAAAATGGCTGAACCTAAGTCTGTCTGTGACTCCCGAACAAAAGAAGCTACTTGGCAGTTTTTGGAAGACTCGCACCTTATTATCTCTGAGGAGCCACTAACGGCCACTTGTGGACTCTACAGTCCAACTTCAAACAGGGCTATACAAGGCCATCTGCATTTAACAACTCAGTCTGGCCAGAAGGAGATGAATCGTCTGCTAAGACGAAGGTCCACAACCTTCCTTTCCACTCCTAATGGCGGAGACATGTTAGTCTTTGGAATCCAGACAATGGACACAATCCTTTGTCAAACATGGTGGAGAGATTGGAGTCATGTGACATGGGCCTCTGGGTTGTGGAACAAGTAACATTGCCTTGCTGAACTGAAAGGCTCAGACTGCTGCTTACCATCTAACCAGCAGCCTCACAGACAAGGAGCTCTGGTCCAGGTGGAATACCTGGCCCCCAGCTGCACTGCTTCTGCTGCAAATTCTGTACCGTCACCTACAAGACTGACTCATCTCTGCATGCCTATCTTATCATGTGAAGGCAACGCCACTGGAAAAGTGAATTGTCCCACACTGGTTTTCAACCCACCAACCTCTGTGAAGGAATATCTTTTTGGACTTTGATTCTGGACTCTGGAACTCATGTGAACCAATATTTATTTTCTCTGTGGTCTCTGTACTGTAAAACTTTCTTTTCTCTATCCTTCTCTTCACTGTGTGAGTGTGAAGGCAATGTTGAGACCCTCCTTTAGAATTTTGCTTGTGTGCAAATAAACTAACCCTGTGAGTTCATCCTATGTCGAGAATTCTGTGGGGTTATTAATAGAAAATTGGGTCACACCAAAGCCGTGGGGCTGGGAAATACGCCACTGCTTATAAAGAGGGAAGCAAATCAAAACACCTTTCTGCTTACGGACGGGTGGTGAGAGGAGAGATTAGTGCTGCTTAAATTAACCCTCCCCACCCCACCCCTGTCCATAACACAAGTTACCTGATGGCTTTGGAAGTTCAGGTAGGTCCAGCTCCCCATTTACAGCCTGTCCTTGAACTATCTTTTTGTAGGAGTTTATTGCACGTGAAAGGTCATCGCTCGCTCGTAAAATCTCACCTGAAATAAAGTGGCAAAACCATTATAGATCAACACTGTGTCCAATCAGGGGCCTGGCTGATCAACAGCACGGACAATCGGGGGCCTGGCTGATCGACAGCGCGGCCAATCGGGGGCCTGGCTGATCGACAGCGCGGCCAATCGGGGGCCTGGCTGATCGACAGCGCGGCCAATCGGGGGCCTGGCTGATCGACAGCGCGGCCAATCGGGGGCCTGGCTGATCGACAGCGCGGCCAATCGGGGGCCTGGCTGATCGACAGCGCGGCCAATCGGGGGCCTGGCTGATTGACAGCGCGGCCAATCGGGGGCCTGGCTGATCGACAGCGCGGCCAATCGGGGGCCTGGCTGATCGACAGCGCGGCCAATCGGGGGCCTGGCTGATCGACAGCGCGGCCAATCGGGGGCCTGCCTAAGACTGAAGATTTTGTAACTAGTCATAATTTTAAACACTGAAACTTTACTGTCCATAAATTTCAAAACTTCATAATTTATCTGCGTCCAAGTGTTAGGAATCAGTCAGCTGTGGGGTCACTGCCTGAGCTCACTGCTGTCGATCCCTGTCAGCCCTCTGACTGCCTGACCTTCCTGGGAGTTGACTCACTCTGTCCTGTAGCTACTGTAACTGGATGGGTGTTATCATAGTTACCCCTTAGGATCTAGATATTTGTCTCTTTTGCTCATACAGTCAGAGTGTACAGCACAGAAAAAGGCCCTTCGGCCCATCGAGTCTGCGCCGGTCAAACAAGTGCCTAACTATTCTAACCCCATTTTCCGGCACTAGGCCCATAGTCTTATATGCCATGGCATCGCAAGTGCACATCCAAATACTTCTTAAATGTGAGGAGGGTTTCTGCCTCTATCACCCTTTCAGGCAGTGAGTTCCAGATTCCCACCACCCTCTGGGTGAAAAAATTCTTCCTCACATCCCCTCTAAACCTCCTGCCCCTTACCTTAAATCTATGCTCCCTGGTTATTGATCCCTCCACCAAGGGGAAAAGTTCCTCCCTGTCTACCCGATCTATGCCCCTCATAATTTTATACACCTCAATCATGTCCCCCCTCAATCCCCTCTGCTCCAGGGAAAATAACCCCAGTCTATCCAATCTCTCCTCATAACTAAAACTCTCCAGCCCAGGCAACATCCTGGTAAATCTCCTCTGCTCTCTCTCTAGTGCAATCACATCCTTCCTATAATGCGGATTCCAGAACTGCACACAATACTCTAGCTGTGACCTAACCAGCATTTTATACAGTTCCAGCATAACCTCCCTGCTCTTATATTCTATGCCTCGGCTAATAAAGGCAAGGATCCCATATGCCTTCTTAACCACCTTATCTACTTGTCCCACTAACTTAAGGGACCGGTGGACATGCACATCAAGGTCCCTTTGACCCTCGGTACTTCCCAGGGTCATACCATTCATCGTGTATTCCCGTGCCTTGTTTGTCCTGCCCCAGTGCATCACCTCACACTTATCCGGATTAAATTCCATTTGCCACTGATCAGCCCATCTGACCAGCCCATCTATATTCTCCTGTAATGTAAGGCTATCCTCCTCACTATTTACCACCCCACCAATTTTCATGTCATCCGTGAACTTACTGATCAACCCTCCTACATTCAAGTCTAACTCGTTTATAAATACCACAAACAGCAAGGGACCCAACACCGATCCCTGCGGAATCCCACTGGACACAGGCATCCAGTCACAAAAACACCCCTCGACCATCAACCTCTGCTTCCTGCCACTCAGCCAATTCTGGATCCAATTTGCCTTGGATCCCATTACTTTTGTTATCAGTGCGACGTGTGACTTTAATCCCAGACAAGGTGAATCAAGCAAATACTTACTGAGATGAGGCAAATACGAAGCAATAGGCAGTTTTCACACATCAGTTGAAAATGAAAAAAACTTGCTGCGCTTCCTCACATCTAACCACCGTATTTAACTTTTAGCTTCAGTCAAAAATGTTACTTTAAGAAACCTGACTGTCTCTGGAACCTTCAGGAGGTCCGGATGCTTCAATCTGTGCCCAGCTCACAGCCAGAAAGGAATCAAAGGCTTTTCAATATAATGGGCATCACGTGTTTTTCAACTATAGAGACAGATTAATGACTTTGGAGTCATTGTTGGAAACAATATCAAAGGTAGCATTGTAAGCACCTGCCATCTCAGAGTCCCCTTTAATCTGTGTGGATGCACTATGTTTTAAAACACATTTAAAACTCCTCTTTCTTCAAAAAAAAGTCAGAACATTCTAAAATGTGAACTAAACAATAAATTAAGTTAATCTCACTTGTAAATACCAATGGGTTGAAAACACGCAGCAAGTCGGTCAGTAAATGAACACTTTAGCTGTAGAATCTTAATCAGAAGCTGATCTTTTCTCCAACAGGTACTGATGGACTTTTGTGTATTTTTATTTCTGATTCAGTATTTATCCTTTGGGCATTAATTACAATCCCACTGTGCACTGGAAATAGGGAGAAATATAAAAACTTGCTCGCACCCAATCCTTCCCCATCCCACCAGCCCCCTACATTTATTTGCACTCTTTTGAAGGTGCCATTACTATCTCTGCCCACACACCAATGACAGCAAAACAAAAACAGAATTACCTGGAAAAACTCAGCAGGTCTGGCAGCATCGGTGGAGAAGAAAAGAGTTGACGTTTCGAGTCCTCATGACCCTTCGACAGAACTTCTGTCGAAGGGTCATGAGGACTCGAAACGTCAACTCTTTTCTTCTCCACCGATGCTGCCAGACCTGCTGAGTTTTTCCAGGTAATTCTGTTTTTGTTTTGGATTTCCAGCATCCGCAGTTTTTTTGTTTTTACCAATGACAGCTGCCTGGGTAAGTGCTGGAGGCTGCTGGTGCCATTGGCAGGAGGGAAATGTTTCATGTCGACTCTCAATAGGCTAGTCTGGCCTTTTAACCGTCCACGTTCACGTGCAGCATGAAGTTTCATGCCTCCAAGCATCCATACTTTCTATGAAATTGTGCCTTCGATAATGTCTGAATTTACTTTGATCACAAACCTTAGACCTCAAACAAACCCACCGGCTTCCCGAAAAGTTGGATTGTGAAGTCATTGTGTAACTGGGCAAGAACGACCCAGGTTGATCCGAGATGAGCTGACTGCAATCAAAGCAGTGGAATGAGTTTTGCAATTTGCCTCAATGTTCCTGGGTGGAGTGCACAAGTGTGAGCATGGACAGGAGTGTTCACACATGTGTGTGTGAGTGTGTGTGTGCATGTGAGAGCGAGTGAGCGTGCATGGGCGAGCGTGCAAGGTGTGTGTGTGTGTGCGTGTGTGTGTGTGAGAGTGAGTTTGGGTGTGAGAGTGAGTCTGCGTGCATGTGCCAGAGGGTGTGTGCGCGTGCGTGTTTGTGCATGAGAGCGAGTGTGTGCGCGTGTGTACAAGTGGGCGTGGGCACGGGGTGGGGGAGGGGTGAGATTTGTTATTCAGTGGTGCGCTAGCGTAAAATGTGCATAGCCATCAAATGATGATAAAACTGGGCTCAGTTGTGATGCCCCACATGATGCAGAAACTTGAAGACATTTACACGTCAACTGAAGTACGGTGTCTGGCCGAGGTACAGGATATACCAGGGGAACTGAACTTTAGTAACAGTAAACACCTTAAGTGGTGGAGGGTGGGAAATTAAGCTGTGGTATGGGATGGCTAGACCCCATCTGTTTACAGTCTTAGGAGGAAACTTCCTGACCTACCCAAGCTGTTGTCATTGTCCTCGGTTTCACTTGCAAGTTTGAACAATGTCCGTCTCATCTTCTCACAACGCTCGTACAACTCCTGAAAAGCAGCAGAGTTTGTGTTATTCATCGAGAGACCAAGTCCAATGTCAGTTTCCTTGACAGAATCTCACTGCACCCTCTGTACAACAGCATGCATTAATATAATATTTTAAACATTGAAAACTAACCCAATTTGCTTCACAGAGGCATATTCAGACAAAAGTAGACTGGAGCCTAAGAAAGAAACATTAGGAGGGATGACCAAAGGCCTTGATTAAAGGAGGAGGTTTTAAGGAGGAGAGGGAGGGAGGGTTAAGGGGGAAATTCCAGATGTAATCATAAGAGGCTGAGACATGATTGCTAATGGTGGGGCAAAACCAGCGAGAGATGCATAAAATACCAGAATCAGAAGAATGGAGAGCTGAGAGGGGCTGGAGGAAGTTACAGGGATATAGAGGATAGAATAGGCCATGAAGCAATTTAATTATGGAGGAGCACAAATTAATTTGGAGACCGGGACTGGGACTGAGACAGAGGGTGGTGGGTGACTAGGATTTGGTGCGAGATAGGATATGGACAGTAGAGCTTCAGATCAGCTAAAGTTAATGGAAGCCAGCCAGGAGTGTATTAGAATAGTCAAGTCTAAAGGTACAAAAACATGAATGAGAGTTTGAGTAGCAGATGAGCTGCAGCAGGGTTGGGTTGGGTCATGTTAAGGAGGTGGAATTGGTCAATCTTGCTGGTGAAGAGGATTATAGGGTCAGAAGCTCAGCCCACATTTGAATATGACACCAAGGCTGTGTATAGTCTGATTCTGCCTCGGATGGTGGCCAGGGAGAGGGATGGAGTCAGTGAGTTGTAGGCAATGGAGGAGGCTTCAGACAATGGTTACAGCCTTCCCAATGTTTAATTTCTGCTCATCCAGTAGTAGATGTTGGATAAACAGTTTGACAACATAGAGGCATTGGAGGGATCGAGAGTGGTGGCAGTGAAATGGAGCCGCATGCCATCAATGTACATGCAGAACTTGCTGTGTTTTCGGATGATGTTGCTTCCGGTCAGCATATAGCTGGACGATGGTGGAGAGGTGTTGCAGGAGGTTAATGTGTTCAACTTTTGTTGGCTTGAAAGGAACTGATTTAGGAAGTGACATGATGTTCAAGGATTTTGGAAAGGAAAGGATGGGTGTTAATGAGGCAGAAGTTTGACGGAGGGGTCAGAGTCTCAGATCTGAAGGGGAGGGGAATATCACAATATCAGTTAACGTGTGTCAGGAAAGGAGGTTGTGTGGTCAACAGTTTGGAGGGAATGAGGTCGGAGCAGCAGAAGACAGATCTCATCGAGAAAGTGAGAGGAACGTGAGGGATGAGGGGAGCCCAGAGAGAGGCTTGGCCTGGTGCTCAAACAGAAGGGAGGAATGCAGGAGATGCAGCTGAACGATGGTCTCAATCTTAGTGACAAACAAGTCCAGAAGCTGCTCACACTTGTTGGAGGTGAGGGTGGAGGGGGCAAGGTAGAGGGGTTGAAGACAACAACTGGTTGTGCAGTAAAGAAATCAGGGTTGCCTTTGAATTCAAAATGATCCCTGAGTGGTGATCAGAGTGTGGGTTTGGCAGAGGAGACGATTAATGGACATTGACGTGGGTCCAACAAAATCCAACCACGACTGGCAAGACCAGTTATCCACCAGATATTCTCAAATCTGCACTCCTTGGGCTCGATGGACTGAAGGTTGGAGCTGGCGATTGTACCGGGGTCTTAATGAGGATGGATATTGAGGATATTGTGGGAACAAGGGATGTGAGGAACAGCTGAACAGATTCATGGTCACAGAAATATTGTGCAGCTCCCACAATTAATCGGAAAGCTGGACACCGTCCAGGACAAAGCAGCCTGCTTGACTGGCACCACATCCACAAACGTTCACTCCCTCCACTACCGATGCACAGTAGCAGCAGTGTGTACCATCTACAAGATGCACTGCAGGAATTCACCAAGACTCCTTAGACAGCACCTTCCAAACCCATGACCACTACCATCTAGATGGACAAGGGCAGCAGACACATGGGAACATCACCACCTGGAAGTTCCCCTCAAAGCCACACAACATCCAGACTTGGAAATATATCGCTGTTCCTTCACTGTTGCTGGGTAAAATCCTGGAACTCCCTCCCTAATAGCACACTGGGTGTACCTACACCACATGGACTGCAGCAGCTCAAGAAGGCAGCTCACCACCACCTTCTCAAGGGCATCTAAATGCTGACCCAGTCAGCAAAATCCACATCCCATGAATGAATAAAAAAGAGCTTTATAATCTGAGTACTCAGGCTGAAAGAGTCAAAGCAACTTACACACAGGCCATTTAGCCCATCATATCTACATGTCTGGGATATTAATGACACAAACAACTCACTGCACAGAACAAAGATTGAAGTTCCAGCCTCTGCTGTCTGTTCACATTAGCCAGGGCAGCAGTAGAATTGCTAGTTGAAAACATCGTAAATCAGCCATGGTTCCTGCTTCTGATCATGCACCCCGACTGGAGAGTGTATCCGTGGATGGAGGGTGCAAGCAGGATCCTACTTGCAGCTGCCCTTTCTGTTACATTCATTCTTTCAGGCCTCTCGTGAGGAACAGCTATTCACACAAAACACCAATGATTTACAGACAGTAGGACAGATTGTCTCTGTGTCTGTGTGAGCGAGTGCGTTTGTCTCTGTCAGTCCATTTGTGTGCGTGCACGCACGTGCGTCGGTCTGTCCGCGCGCATGGGTCTGCGTGTGCGCGCGCGTCGGTCTGAGTGTGTGTTTGTGCGCGTGTGTGTGTGTAGGTCTGCGTGTGACAGTCTGCGTGTGTGTGCATGTCAGTCTGCATGTCGGTCTGCGTGTGTGCGCATGTATCGGTCTGCTTGTGTGCGCGTGTACGTGTGTCGGTCTGCGTGTCGGTCTGCATGTGTGTGCATGTCAGTCTGCGTGTGCGCATGTCGGTCTGCGTGTGTGCGCGCGTGTCGGTCTGCGTGTGTGCGCGCGTGTCGGTCTGCGTGTGTACGCGCGTGTCGGTCTGCGTGTGTGCGCGCGTGTCGGTCTGCGTGTGTGCGCGCGTGTCGGTCTGCGTGTGCGCGCGCGTGTCGGTCTGCGTGTGTGCGCGCGTGTCGGTCTGCGTCCGTGTGCGTGTGTCAGTCTGTGTGCGTCGGTCTGCATGCGTGTGCGTGTGTCGGTCTGCGTGCGTGTGCATGTGTCGGTCTGCGTGCGTGTGCGTGTGTCGGTCTGCGTGCGTGTGTCGGTCTGCGTGCGTGTGCGTGTGTCGGTCTGCGTGCGTGTGTTTGCGTGCGTGTGTGTTTGCGTGCGTGTGTGTGTCTGCGTGCGTGTGTCTGCGTGCGTGTGTGTCTGCGTGCGTGTGTGTCTGCGTGCGTGTGTGTGTGTCTGCGTGTGTGTGTCTGCGCGTGTGTGTCTGCGCGTGTGTGTCTGCGTGTGTGTGTCTGCGTGTGTGTGTTTCTGCGCGTGTGTCTGCGTGTGTGTGTGTCTGCGTGTGTGTGTGTCTGCGTGTGTGTGTGTGTGTGTGTCTGCGTGTGTGTGTGTGTCTGCGTGTGTGTGTGTCTGCGTGTGTGTGTCTGCGTGTGTGTGTGTCTGCATGTGTGTGTGTGTCTGCGTGTGTGTGTGTGTCTGCGTGTGTGTGGTTCTGCGTGTGTGTGTGTGGGTCTGCCTGTGTGTGTGCGCGTGGGTCTGCGTGCATGAGTGTGTGGTTCTGCGTACATGTGTCGGTCTGCGCGTGTGTGCGCGTGTCGGTCTGCGTGTGCACATGTGCCTGGGTCTGTGTGCATGGTTCTGCATGTGTGTGTCTGCACGTGTATGTCGGTCCGTGTGTGTGTGTGTGTGTGTGTGGGTCTGCATGTGTGTGTGGGTCTGCGTGTGTGTGGGGGTCTGTCGGTCTGCGTGTGTGTCGGTCTGCGTGTGTGTGTCGGTCTGCGTGTGTGTGTGGGTCTACGTGCGTGTATGTGGGTCTGCGTGTGTGTGGGTCTGCGTGTGTGTGTGTGTATGTGTGGGGGGAGTGGGTCTGCGCGTGTGTGTCAGTCTGCATGTGTGTGTCAGTCTGCATGCGTGTGTGCATGCATGGGTCTGCAAGTGTGCGGGTCTGCGCGTGTGTATGTATGTGTGGGTCTGGGTGTGTGGGTCTGCGCGTGTGTCTGCGTGTGTGCGGGTCTGCATGTGCGTGCATGTGTGTCGGTCTGCGCACGTGTTGATTTGCGCATGCATGTCTGTCTACGCCTGTCCGTCTGTTTGCCTGCCTGTATGCGTTTGTGTGCGCCTGTCTGCATGTGCACATGCATGTGCGCACGTTTGTGTGTCTAAGAATATCTTTTGAGTGTGAGTGAGAGGGTAGGAGTGTGTACCCAGTGGGGTGAGCATATTAAACTGTAGCCTTGCACATCAAAAATAAAGCACCAAGTAGATTTTGGGGTGGGGAGGGTTCAGGATTACCGTCATCAGCTCTTTGTCCCCTTCTGTCGACTCCTCCTTGCTGTAATGAGCCAACATTTCATTCAACAGACGCACATTATTGTTCACTTCCTCCAGAGTGTTCAAACGCTTTGTTATTTTCTGCATTCGGGCTTCATCCTGTGAAAGGTACAGGAGCAGAAAGATCTGAGAATTCAGAGCTTGCCTCTACACTGCCGTACTGGAAACACACTCAGCAATGCTGCTTAAAACAAAGACCAAACATCACCCAGGGCCATCACAAGATGTTTGTACAGTATCCATATTGTCCAAATAATACAATGAATTTTTGTGATTATTGGGGAAGAGTAAAGCTCCCTCTAAACTGTCCCCATCAAACACTCCCAGGACAGGTACAGCACGGGGTTAGATACAGAGTAAAGCTCCCTCTAAACTGTCCCCATCAAACACTCCCAGGACAGGTACAGCACGGGGTTAGATACAGAGTAAAGCTCCCTCTACACTGTCCCCATCAAACACCCCCAGGACAGGTACAGCACGGGGTTAGATACAGAGTAAATCTCCCTCTACAGCGTCCCCATCAAATACTCCCAGGACAGGAGTAGGACAGGGTTAAATGCAGAGTAAAGCTCCCTCTACACTGTCCCCATCAAACACTCCCAGGACAGGTACAGCACGGGGTTAGATACAGAGTAAAGTTCCCTTTACACTGTCCCATCAAACACTCCCAGGACAGGAGGAGGACAGGGTTAGATACAGAGTACTGACCCACATTCTTCCCCACTTTGAGCCACAGCTACTCCTTCTATGTCACCTATCCACCTTCTCATCATTTCCCCCAGAGTCACAAAGTACATCTGATGTGACTTTGACAAAGGTAAACTTCCCCCCCCTCATCCTTCTCAACCTGTCTTGAGATTTTGACACAGTTGACCACACCATCCTCCTCCAACACCTCTCCACTGTTGTCCTGCTGGGTGGGGCTGCTCTCTCCTGGTTCCATTCTTATCTATCTAATTGCAGTCAGAGACTCACTTGCAATGACTTCAATTCCTGCTCCCACACCGTTACCTCTGGTGTCCTTTAAGGGTCTATTCTTGGCCCCCTCCTGTTTCTCAGCTACATGCTGTCCCTCAGTGACATTATCTCAAAGCACATCAAGTTCCACATTTACACTGACCACACCCAGTGCTACCTCACCACCACTTCTCAACCTCTTCACTGTTGCCAAATTTCCAGACTGTCTGTCCAACATCCAGTAGTGGATGAGCTAAAATTACCTCCAACTAAATATTGGGAGGATTGAAATCGATATCTTCAGATCATGCCACAAGCTCTGCTCTTTAGCGATCGATTTCATCCCTATTGCTGGAAACGGTGGTTGAACCAGGCTGTTAACAATCTTGATGTCTGGTTTAATACTGAGATGAGCTTCTGCCCCAATATCCACTCCATCTATGAGCCCACCTGTCACCACCATTGGAACAGGTGAGGTGAGAGTGACTGCCCTTGTCATCCAGGCAGCATTTGACCGAGTGTGGCATCAAGGAGCCCCAGCAAAACTGGAGTCAATGGGAATCAGGGGAAAATTCTCTGCTGTTTGGAGTCATACCTAGCACAAAGGAAGATGGCTGTGGTTGTTGGGGGTCAATCATCTCAGCTCCAGGACATCACTGCAGGAGTTCCTCAGGGTAGTGTCCTCGGCCCAACCATCTTCAGCTGCTTCATCAATGACCTTCCTTCCATCATAAGGTCAGAAGTGGGGATATTCGCTGATGATTGCACATGTTCAGAACCATTCGTGACTCCTCAGATACTGAAGCAGTCCATGTCCAAATGCAGCAAGATGTGGACAATATCCAGGCTTGGCTTGACAAGTGGCAAGTAACATTCACGTCACACAATAGCCAGGCAATGACCATCTCCAACAAGAGAGAATCCAACCATCGCCTCTTGACATTCAATGGCATTACCATCACTGAACCCCCCACTATCAACATCCTGGGGGTTACCATTGAACAGAAACTGAACTGGACCAGCCATATAAATACTGTGGCTACAAGAGCAGGTCAGAGGCTAGGAATCCTGTGACGAGTAACTCACCTCCTGACTCCCCAAAGCCTGTCCACCATCTGCAAAGCACAAATCAGGAATGTGATGGAATACTCCCCACTTGCCTGGATGAGTGCGGCTCCCATAACATTCAAGAAGTTTGACACCATCCAGGACAAAGCAGCCCATTGGCACCACATCCACAAACATTCACTCTCTCCGCTACTGTTGTACAGTAGCAGCAGTGTGTGCCATCTACAAGATGCACTGCAGGAATTCACCAAGGTTCCTTAGGCAGCACCTTCCAAACCCACGACCACTACCATCTAGAAGGACAAGGGCAGCAGATAGATGGGAACACTACCACCACCTGAAGTTTCCTCTCCAAGTCACTCATCATCCTGACTTGGAAATATATCACCGTTCCTTCACTGTCGCTGGGTCAAAATCCTGGAACTCCCTCCCTAACAGCACTGAGGGTGTACCTACACCACATGGTCTGCTGCGGTTCAAGAAGGCAGCTCACCAACAAGGGCAACTAGGACTGGGAAATAAATACTGGCCCAGCCAGTGAAGACCACATCCCATAAACGAATAGAAAAAAATCTGACTCTGCCCTGCTTCAGCTCATCTGCTGCTGAAACACACTTCCTGCCTTCATTACCTCTCAACCATTCCAACACGGCTGATTGGTTTCCCAGTATCCACCCTTTGTAAACTTAAGATCACCCAAAACTCTGCTGCCCATGTCCCAACTCATACCATGTCCAATTCCCTGACCACCTGTGCTTGCTGATCTATACCGGCTCCTGGTTAAACAACATCTTGATGTTAAAATTCTCATCCTCATTTTCAAATCCCTCCACGGTCTCACCCCCCCCCCATCTCTGTAATTTCCTCCAGCCCTACAACCCTCTGAGATATCTGCGTTCCTCTAATTCAGGCCTTTGAGCACCCCCCAATTTAATTATTCTACCCTTGGCAGCAGCACCTTCAGTTGCCCGGGTCCAAAGTTCCTAAATCACTCCACCTCTCTACCTCACGTTCCTCCTTTCAGACACTCCTTCAAACCTGCCTCTTCGGCCAAGCTTTTTCTCATCTGACCAATCATCTTCTTCTATGGTGGCTTGGTGTCAAATTTGTTTGATAACATTCTCGGGAACCAACACAGGACAGTTTGCAACACTAAAGGTGCTATATAAGTATAATTCATTGTTATTCCCATCCACCCACATTCTCATTATATCCCCCAACCCCAACTACTAACTTTCTTGTCTTAACCCCAACCCCATCTGCTCATCTTTAACCTTTCTGTCTGGCAGCACACGTAATTCTCTCTTCTGTCTCATCAACTTCAATGTCCTTTCTGAGTAATATATTCCACATCTCACATGCACACTAGATGAAGAATTCTCTGCCTCCTTACCTCTTTCACCATATTCTTAATGAGTTTGTTGGCTTCTTGTAGGTCCTCTGGGTTTTTGCTCTTCAGTAATCTGGCTAACAGCTGTAATAAAACAAAAATGCTCAAGTTCCTTTTAAATTCACATTAAAGTCTATTACCTAAGAGCACTGCATATAGCAGCAAACCACTCCCAGAGTCAGGATTTCTCATTCACAGACCAGTGTTAACACTGAGCACTCCATGTTGTAGAACTGATTCAACCCACCAAACAGCTGGAGTCAAGAAGCCAAGGCTCACATCCTGTGGGATCTGTAGGGTCAGTACCCCCTCAGTTCCTCTGGGACAGTACCCCTCAATCCCAGTTGGACCTGTACGGATGGTACCCCCTCAGTCCCTCTGGGAGGGTATTCGCTCAGTCCCTCTGGGAGGGTACCCCCTCAGTCCCTCTGGAAGGGTACCCCCTCAGTCCCTCTGGGAGGGTACCCCCTCAGTCCCTCTGGGAGGGTACCCCCTCAGTCCCTCTGGGAGGGTACCCCCTCAGTCCCTCTGGGCTTTTTCCTTTTGTTGATGTCACTATATGGGATTTGATGTAAAATTGGTTACCAGTTGGATGATGATCTATTCCTACCTTAGATTTTTCATTGTCTTCAAATACTGCGTTTTTAGGGCGAGTTGGGGGTGAGGGAATCAGGGTCTTATCAACTGGGATCTGAGGATCATGTTGCAAAATACCTTAAAGAAAAATGCAAGACATAAGACAGCACAAAACTATTCATCAGTGCATTCAGTCAGGGTTTACCAATGAACAGCGCAACACAGACAGAAAATACTACAGCAATGCAACATTGTAAAGAAGGAGACCGACCCCCACAGGTAAAGCCCTCAGGCAGAGGCCCTTTATTCTGACTGCCTCCACAAAGCCCACCCAAAACATTGACCTCTCCTTTCAGATGCTGACAGACCTGCTGCTTTAGAACCAACAGGTGAGGCAGACTCTACTGGTGACAGCAGCGTATGATTGAGCTGTAACTGGTCTCAGTGTGCTGGGCTGAGGGAGGGAAAATCTTAAGCAAGGTTGTCCTGTCTGATGATTATCCAGTGACTTCTGAGAGAGCGCATAAGAATTAGATCAGGTACTGACATGCCATCAAGGACCATGTATGAACACTGGCTACTTGGGCGAGTTAGGAGAGGGTTGACTCTGGCCATGGATCCCAATCACAGTAGCATGTGATGCCTCAACACTGGGTATAAAGCTGGATGAAAGGGACACTTACTCTGGAAAGCAAGTCACTGGTTTCACACCTACAGATTGGCACAGCAAAACCTCAGCCAAAACTTTCACCAAGTGCCCAATCTGTATACTTGGTGATTATTGTCTAACATGGAGAATGGTGCAGGATTCAGGACAAACTCTTCACACCTTGTTTCTTTAACATCTGGTAGGCGTCTTTGATTTTGATTTCCTCCGGGAGAGCGACTGTCCAGCTATACAGCAATTCAATTACTTTTGCTTTGACCTTTTCGGATACTCTGTCTCCTAAATACTGGAAAAAGAAAGAAATTAAAATGAAACCAGGAACAAAATGTGGGCTAATCAGCCTCTGAGGCCTGTTCCACCATTCTGTTAGATCATGGTCGATCTGTACCTTAACCCGATTCACCTGCCTCTGCTCCATAACCCTTAAAACTCTCACCCAACAAAAATTTATCAATATCAATCTTGAAAGCTCCATCTGAGCCCCAGAATCCACAGCCTTTTGGGGAACAGAGTCCCGATTTCCACTGCCCCTTTGTATGAAGATATGCTTCCTAAATTCATCCCTAAATAGTCCAGCTCTAATTTTAAGACTGTGCCTCCTTGGTTTTGATTTCTCCAGAGGAAATTGTTCTTTTGTATCTATCCAATTGAACCCATTGAACATTTTAAACACCTCTATTTAGATCAGCCCTCAGTCTCCTATATTCAAGGGGTAGGGGATGGAGGATGTCATGAGGATATCAGCTTTCCTAGCTCTGGACAAATACTGCTGTAGAAAATTCTCCTGAACATGTTCTAGGAACTCTTGCCCCTCTCTGCCTTTTACAGTACTACTATCCCAGCCTATATTCGGACAATTAAAGTCCCCCATTATAACCACTCTATAACTTTTGCACCTCTCTGTAATTCTCTTGCAGATTTGTTCCTTCTCACTAGATGGTGGCCTATAGACTATACCAATCAATGTAATTGCACCATTTTTGTTCCTTAGCTCTTGCCAAATCGATTCTATCCTTGACCCCCTGGGATATGCCCTTTCTCCAGCACTGCAATGTTCTCCTTAATCAATACAGCCTTTCTTTTTTTTCCTGACGGTAATGCATTTAATTTCTAGAACACTTTCTGGCTGTAAGTATTGAATCTTCAATTAATACAAGTCTTTGCAGAGAGCTTTACCACTGGGTGCAAGTATTTAGTGATGAGTGTGTGCCAGCCATTTGTCTGAAACTGTGACACACTCTGCTGCTCGTTGTTTGTTCGAATCTTAATGCTGCGCACAGATGCTGGGAGACTCACCTTCGGAGAAACCACTTTGATTAATTCATTCAGGAATCGGAATTTTCCTACTTCATTGTGAAACCTCCGCCCACAGTTCTTCATACAAGCTTCTAACACCTAGGTTCAACCCAAATAGTAGCATCACTGCACAGGATACAGGTTGCATATCAACTGCTGTACAGGATTCAACATCACAACAATAAAAGGTGACAATGTTTTCAGGTATGGACGTGGAGACTGTAACACCTCCTGACTTTCCAAGGAACCTTTCTCAGGCCCACGACCGAGAGACCGGCTTGACAACAGCTCCCGCTGAAGTGTGTACCCGAGGGTTAGCCATATAAGGGCAGTCTTATGTTGACATCCAGCCACAGCAGAGTACTCCCTCAAACAAGGGTGCTGTGGCTGTTTTCTCTATTCACTTCTGGCATGGCAGTGCAATTGGACCTGCTGGAAGTCCAGTGAAACTGAGGCCTGCCATTTTCATTCCTTTTGGTTGGGGGCCTGAATTGTGGCGCAGACTCTACATTATAGCAGTGTACTGAGAGTGTGCTCCCAGCAGTGAGTACCCTGTTCCTTCACTCACACGCAATGTGAAAACATTACAGAACATTGAAGTGCAGACTGGGTGTAGAATCCGATACTCACTGTAAGGGTTTGCACCGCCTCCCACTCCTGAGGAGACTGGATTTTATGAGCCAGCAGCCTGACAGCAATCTGTGGTCTGGGAAAAGAAATGAAAGGCTGAAACAACACAAAACTGCCACCTTTTCACTATTAGATTGTGGGCATGACTCTTCCCCGGAGTCAAGGAGAGTCCATCCCAGAGACGATACTGGAAATCTATCCCCAACACAAGGCACATGTCCAGTCAGGGTCAGATAGAGTGCGTCCCCGAGACAGGCAGACAGGGAGATCCCTCTCTCCTGCAACATACACCGAGATTCCTCCTTTGCCACCTGAGACAGGCCGGGGTTGGGGGGGGCGGGATTTCAGCTCTGGGACGGGACTGGTGGGCAGGACTTTGGGGGATGGGGGAGGTCGGCCCTAGGACAGGCGGGGGGGTGGAGGGGGCACATACCCACCCTCTGCATTGGTGGCTGCAATGGTGGATTTAATTTGATGCTGGGATCTCAAGACAGTGCAATGGAGGAACATTGCTCAGTACCTGTACACTGCTGGTCTTAACAGGTCAGATGGAACAGGGCCACGTTTCCCACTCCTTCCAACAACTATCTAATGCACATTAACAGTAGGGGGGTGCTGACCTGTTTAAGTGTCAGTATTTGGGTAATGGACAGACAAACCTGCTACATTGTATTCGCCATCACCAGCACTGACCAGCACTGACCATCAGCTACACTGCACAGACCAGTCCTTCCAGTAAAGGCAAATATTTCTCTCAGAAACAGAGCAGCAACATGCTCCTGTGAATAGATTCCTGTAGCTGATTCTTGCCAAGACTGCACATCGTGAGATTTCTTTGTTCTTTCATGAGTTTAAGTCACTCCTGTAATCTAGAGGGTGGCAAATCATTTTTAACCTGCAAAAATCTTGTTAACAAATAGGGTACAAGACTGAAAATTTGGTATACACACCCTTCCAGCTCCTTGTTGACCTGGTCACAGAAGCCGATGATGTACTCCCAATCCTCTTGTCGATTTGCAGGATTAGTGGCTTTATCTGTAGGGAAGAAGGTGCGATCAATAATTGCACTCCGAGTTACCTGAGCTCAGCTGACAGGTACTGGAGAGTGTCTTAACCATCCAGAACTGGGCAACTGACTAGAAATAATCACTTGCGTGCGAATAAATTTAAAACTTCCCAATTTTGAGGCTCAATATCAAAAACATTGTCATCTACTTCCTCCACAGATGCTGCCTGAGCTGCTGAATATTTTCAACATTTTCAGTCTTTGTACCAGACATCATACTATTCACACTGCTTCAGTACAGCAAAATAAACCACCCTTCACCCATCAGGCTTCAATCCTGAATGTCAGACATGTTGTAATTAATACCCACATATCCCACAGTAACATAGGCAACTGAGAGAGTGCGTACCCCAGGATCAGTGACAGCTGTAGCCATCTTCAGCCGGAAGTGCCAAGTGGATGATCCATCTCGGCCTCCTCCGGAGGTCCCCAGCATCACAGATGCCAGTCTTCAGCCAATTCGAGTCATTCAACATGATATCAAGAAACAGCTGAAGGCACTGAATGCTGCAAAGGCAATGGGCCCTGACAATATTCCGGCAATAGTACTGAAGACTTGTACACGAGAACTAGCTGCACCCCGAGCCAAGCTGTTCCAGTACAGCTACAACGCTGGCATCTACCCGGCTATGTGGAAACTTGCCCAGGTGTGTCCTGTCCACCAAAAGCAGGAAAAATCCAACGTGACCAATTACTGCCCCATCAGTCTATCATCAATCATCAGCAAAGTGATGGAAGGTGTCATCGACAGTGCTATCAAGTAGCATGTACTCGGCAATAACCTGCTCACTGATGCTCAGTTTAGGTTCCACCAGGGTCACTCAGCTCCTGACCTCATTACAGCCTTGGTCCAAACATGGACAAAAGAGCTGAGCTCCCGGGGTGAGGTGAGAGTGACTGCCCTTGACATCAAGGCAGCATTTGACCGAGTGTGGCATCAAGAAGCCCGAGCAAAGCTGGAGTCAATGGGAATCGGGGGGAGAACTCTCCATTGGCTGGAGTCATACCTAGCACAAAGGAAGATAGTTGTGGTTGTTGGAGATCAATCAATCCAGTCCCAGGGCATCACTGCAGGAGTTCCTCAGGGTAGTGTGCTAGGCTCAAATATTTTCAGCTGCTTCATCAATGACCTTCCTTCCATCATAAGGTCAGAAGTGGGGATGTTCACTGATGATTGCACAATGTTCAGCACCATTCATGACTCCTCAGATACTGAAGCAGTTTGTGCCAATATACAGCAAGACCTGGACAACATCCAGGCTTGGGCTGATAACTGGCAATCAACAGTCACATCACACTTGCACCATGCAATGACCAACCTCAACAAGAGGGAATCTAACCATCTCTCCTTGATATTCAATGGCATTATCATCGTCGTTTCCCCCACTATCAACATCCTGGGGGTTACCAATGACCAGAAACTGAGCTGGACTAGCCATGTAAATATTGTGGCTTAATATTCGGAAATGAGCCCTGGCATATCAGTAGGGGAGCATTTTGGAGATAGTGACCATAACTCAGTTAGATTTAGGATAGTTATGCAAAGGGATAAGGTTGGGCCGGGAATAAAAGTTCTAAACTGGGGAAAGGCTAATTTTACTCAGGTGAAATATGATTTGGCCCAAGTGGACTTGGAGCAGCTACTTGCAGATAAAACTGTGTCAGAACAGTGGGAGGCCTTCAAGGAGGAAATCGCGAGACTACAGGGAAAATATGTTCCCATAAAGACAAAGGGGGTACCAAGTCCGGAGAATCCTGATTGTCAAGAGACAGAAAGGTTAGGTCTAAGAGAAAAAGAGAAGCTTAAGGCAGGTATCGAGGGCTTAATATGGCAGAGTCACTAGAGAAGTATAAAAAATGCAGAGGGAAACTTAAAAAGGAAATTAGGAAAGCTAAGAGTGCATGAAAAAGCATTGGTGGGTAGTATAAAGGAAAACTCAAAGGGTTTTTTTAAATATACAAAGAGCAAGAGAATAACTAGGGAAAGAGTAGGGCCAATTAGGGACCATAGAGGGAATGCGTGTGTGGACCCAGAATAGGTGGGTACAGTCCTCAATGAATACTTTGCATCGGTCTTCACAATGGAAAAGGACGACGCAAATATAGACATCAGGGTGGAGGACTGTGAAATATTAGAGGAAATTAACATAGAGAGAAAGGAGGTACTAGCGGGTTTAGTGGCCTTAAAAGTGGATAAATCCACAGGCCAGGAAGAGATGAATCCCAGGCTGTGGAGGGAGGCAAGGGAAGAGATATCAGGGGCCCTGGAAATAACTTTCAAAGCCTCTCTGGCCACAAGTGAGGTGCCAGAGGATTGGAGGACTGCTAACGTTATCCCATTGTTAAAAAAGGGAGGAAATTACAGGTCAGTCAGTCGAACCTCAGTGGTGGGGAAGTTACTAGAAAGAATTCTGAGGGACCGAATATATCTGTGCTTGGAAAGGCACAGATTAATCAGGGATAGTTAGCATGGACTTGTTAAGGGAAGGTCATGTTTAACAAATTTGATCGACTTTTTTGAGGAGGTAAGCAGGAGTGTTGGTGAGGGTATTGCATTTCATGTGATGTACATGGACTTTAGCAAGGCTTTTGCTAAGGTCCCTCATGGCAGACTGGCCAAGAAAGTAAGAGCCCATGTGTTCCAAGGCAAAGTGGCACATTGGGTCCAAAATTGGCTGAGAGGCAGGAAGCAGAGGGTGATGGTAGAGAGATGTTTCTGTGACTGGGAGCCTGTTTCCAGTGGAGTTGTGTGCTGGAGCCCTTGCTGTTTATGGTGTACATAAACAATTTGGACTTAAATGTAGGGGGTATGATCAAGGAGATCACGGATGACACGAAAATTGGTAGGGCGGTAAATAGTGAGGCGGATAGCTGTAAACTGCAGGAGGATATTAATGGACTGGTCAGGTGGGTAGAGCACCTGTGAGGTAATGCACTTGGGGAGGGCTGACAAGGCAAGGAATTACACTCCGAATGGTAGGACCCTGGAAAGTATGGAAGATCAGAGGGACCTTGGTGTGCATTTCCACAGATCCCTGAAGGTAGCAGGGCAGGTCAATAAGGTGGTTAAGAAGGCATATGGGATACTTGCCTTTATTAGCCAAAGCATAGAATACAAGAGCAGGGAGGTTATGCTGGAACTGTATAAAACGCTGGTTAGGCTACAACTGGAGTACTGTGTGCAGTTCTGGTCACCACATTATATGAAGGATTGCACTGGAGAGGGTGTAGAGGAGATTTACCAGGATGCTGCCTGGGCTGGAGGGTTTGAGCTAGGAGGAAAGGTTGGATAGGCTGGGGTAGTTTTCCTTGGAGCAGCGAAGGTTGAGAGGGGACCAGGTAGAGGTGTATGAGATTATGAAGGGCATAGATAGAGTGGACAAGAAGGCACTTGTTTCCATTAGTAGAGGTGTAAATAACCAGGAAGTATAGATTAAAGGTAAGAGAAAGAAGGTAAGAGGGGAGAAAGCTATTGACCCAGAGGGTGATGGGAGTCTGGAATTCACTGCTGGAAAGAAAGTAGTTGAGTCAGCAACTCTTGTAACAAAGTATTCAGATGCACGGAAGAAACTCATCAAGGCTCCTTTGACAGCACATTGTGCCCTAGTGTTACAAAGTGAGAGACTTGTCCCCACCAGTACTGTACCTCAGTGTTATACAGTGAGAGACTTGTCCCAACCAGTACTGTACCCCAGTGTTATACAGTGAGAGACTTGTCCCCACAAGTACTGTACCCCAGTGTTATACAGTAAGAGACTTGTCCCCACCAGTACTGTACCCCAGTGTTATACAGTGAGAGACTTATCCCCACCAGTACTGTACCCCAGTGTTATACAGTGAGAGACTTGTCCCCACCAGTACTGTACCCCAATGTTATACAGTGAGAGACTTGTCCCCACCAGTACTGTACCCCAGTGTTATACAGTGAGAGACTTGTCCCCACCAGTACTGTACCCCAGTGTTATACAGTGAGAGACTTGTCCCCACCAGTACTGTACCCCAATGTTATACAGTGAGAGACTTGTCCCCACCAGTACTGTACCCCAGTGTTATACAGCGACAGACCTGTCCCCACCAGTACTGTACCTCAGCGTTATACAGTGAGAGACTTGTCCCCACCAGTACTGCACCCCAATGTTATACAGTGACAGACCTGTCCTCACCAGTAATGTACCCCAGTGTTATACAGTGACAGACACGTCCCCACCAGTGCTGTACCCCAGTGTTATACAGTTAGAGACTTGTCCCCACCAGTACCGTACACCAGTGTTATACAGTGAGAGACTTGTCCCCACCAGTACTGTACCCCAGTGTTATACAGTGAGAGACACGTCCCCACCAGTGCTGTACCCCAGTGTTATACAGTGAGAGACACATCCCCACCAGTACTGTACCCCAGTGTTATAAAGTGACAGACCCGTCCCCACCAGTACTGTACCCTAGTGTTATACAGTGACAAACCTGTCCCCACCAGTACTGTACCCAAGTGTTACATTGTGACAGGCCTGTCCCCACCAGTACTGTACCCCAGTGTTATACAGTGACAGACCTGTCCCCACCTGTACTGTACCCCAGTGTTACACAGTGACAGACCTGTCCCCACCAGTACTGTACCCTAGTGTTATACAGTGACAGACCTGTCCCCACCAGTACTGTACCTCATTGTTATACAGTGACAGACCTGTCCCCACCAGTACTGTACAGAGCTAGATTCAAACAGAGCCAAGCAGCGCCAAACAGAGCCAAGCAGTGCCAAGCAGCGCCAAAGAGAGCCAAGCAGCGCCAAAGAGAGCCAAGCAGCGCCAAAGAGAGCCTGGCAGAGCAGAACAGAGCCATGGAGAGCAAAACAGAGCCATGGAGAGCAAAACAGAGCCATGGAGAGCAAAACAGAGCCATGGAGAGCAGGAAAGAGCCATGGAGAGCAGAACAGAGCCATGGAGAGCAGAACAGAGCCATGGAGAGCAGAACAGAGCCATGGAGAGCAGAACAGAGCCATGGAGAGCAGAACAGAGCCATGGAGAGCAGAACAGAGCCATGGAGAGCAGAACAGAGCCATGGAGAGCAGAACAGAGCCATGGAGAGCAGAACAGAGCCATGGAGAGCAGAACAGAGCCATGGAGAGCAGAACAGAGCCATGGAGAGCAGAACAGAGCCATGGAGAGCAGAATAGAGCCATGGAGAGCAGAACAGAGGCAAACAGAGGTGGACAGAGCCAAGCACCAAGTAGAGCCAGACAGAGCCAAGCAGAGCCAAACAGATTCATAGAGCCATAGGGAGCCAAACAGAGCCATAGAGACCAAACGGAGCCAAACAGAGCCAAACAGAGCCAAACAGAGCCAAACAGAGCCAAACAGAGCCAAACAGAGCCAAACAGAGCCAAACAGAGCCAAACAGAGCCAAACAGGGCAAAATAGGGCAAAATAGGGCAAAACAGGGCAAAACAGGGCAAAACAGGGCAAAACAGGGCAAAACAGAGCCAAACAGAGCCAAACAGAGCCAAACAGAGCCAAACAGAGCCAAACAGAGCCAAACAGGGCACAAAAGGACATAAAAGGGCAAAACAGAGCCAAACAGGGCAAAACGGAGCCAAACAGGGCCAAACAGGGCAAAAGAGGGCAAAAGAGAACCACACAGGGCAAAACAGAGCTAATCAGGGCAAAACAGAGCCAAACAGGGCAAAACAGAGCCAAACAGGGCAAAACAGAGCCAAACAGGGCAAAACAGGTCAAAAAAGGGCAAAACAGAGCCAAACGGGGCAAAGCAGGGCAAAACGGAGCAAAACGGAGCAAAACGGAGCAAAATGGAGCAAAACGGAGCAAAACGGAGCAAAACAGGGCAAAACAGGGCAAAACAGGGCAAAACAGGGCAAAACAGGGCAAAACAGGAGAAAACAGGAGAAAACAGGAGAAAACAGGAGAAAACAGGGCAAAACAGGGCAAAACAGGGCAAAACAGAGCCAGAGCCAAACAGTTGCAAAACAGTTGCAAAACAGAGCTAAACAGGGCAAAACAGGGCAAAACAGAGCCAAACAGTTGCAAAACAGAGCTAAACAGGGCAAAACAGGGCAAAACGGCGCCAAACAGGGCAAAACAGAGCCAAACAGGGCAAAACGGAGCCCAACAGGGCAAAACAGAGCTAAACAGGGCAAAACAGGGCAAAACGGCGCCAAACAGGGCAAAACAGAGCCAAACAGGGCAAAACGGAGCCCAACAGGGCAAAATGGAGCCCAACAGGGCAAAACGGAGCCCAACAGGGCAAAACGGAGCCAAACAGGACAAAACGGAGCCAAACAGGACAAAACGGAGCCAAACAGGGCAAAACGGAGCCAAACAGGGCAAAACAGAGCCAAACAGGGCAAAACAGAGCCATAAGGAGCAGTACGCCAGAGTTATACATGACATACCTGTCCCCGCCAAGTACTGTACCCCAGTGTTATACAGTGACACACATGTCCCCACCAATACAGTACCACAGCGTTATTCAGTGACAGACTTGTCCCCACCAGTACTGTACCCAGGTGTTATACAGTGACAGACCTGTCCTCACCAGTACTGTGCCACAGTGTTATAAAGTGACAGTCCTGTCCTCACCAGTACTGGACCCCAGTGTTATACAGTGAGAGACTTGACCCCACCAGTACTGTACCCCAGTGTTATACAGTAAGAGACTTGTCCCCACCGGTACTGTACCCCAGTGTTATACAGTGAGAGACTTATCCCCACCAGTACTGTACCCCAGTGTTATACAGTGAGAGACTTGTCCCCACCAGTACTGTACCCCAGTGTTATACAGTGAGAGACTTATCCCCACCAGTACTGTATCCCAGTGTTATACAGTGAGAGACTTATCCCCACCAGTACTGTATCCCAGTGTTATACAGTGAGAGACTTATCCCCACCAGTACTGAGCCCCAGTGTTATACATTGAGAGACTTATCCCCACCAGTACTGTACCCGTGTTATACCATGACAGACCTGTCCCCACCAGTACTGTACCCCAGTGTTATACAGTGACAGACCTGTCCCCTCCATTACTGTACCCCAGTGTTATACAGTGACAGACCTGTCCCCTCCAGTACTGTACCCTAGAGTTATACAGTGACAGACCTGTCCCCACCAGTAACGTACCTTAGTGTTATACAGTTACAGACCGGGCCCAACCAGCACTATACCCCAGTGTTATACAGTGACAGACCCGTCCCCACCAGTACTGTACTCGTGTGTTATACAGTGACAGACCCGTCCCCACCAGTACTATAACCCCCAGGTTATACAGTGACAGACCTGTCCCCACCATTACTGTACTCCAGTGTTATACAGGGACAGACCCGTCCACACCAGTACTGTACCCCAGTGGTATACAGTGACAGACCAGTCCCCACCATTACTGTACTCCAGTGTTATACAGAGACAGACCCGTCCCAACCTGTACTGTGCCCCAGTGGTATACAGTGACAGACCTGTCTCCACCATTAACGTACCCCAGTGTTATACAGTGACAGACCTGTCCCCACCAGTAGTGTACCCTAGTGTTATGCAGTGAGAGACCTGCCCCTCCAGTACTGTACAGAGCCAGATTGAAACAGAGCCAAGCAGCGCCAAACAGAGTCGAACAGAGCCATAGAGAGCCGAACAGAGCCATAGAGAGCCGAACAGAGCCATAGAGAGCCGAACAGAGCCATAGAGAGCCGAACAGAGCCATAGAGAGCCGAACAGAGCAATAGAGAGCCGAACAGAGCCATAGAGAGAAGAACAGAGCCATAGAGAGAAGAACAGAGCAATAGAGAGAACAGAGGCAAACAGAGGCAGACTGAGGCGGACAAATCCAAGCACCAAGCATAGCCAGACAGAGCCAGACAGAGCCAAGCAGAGGCAAAGAGATTCATAGGGAGCCATAGGGAGCCAAACGGATTCATAGGGAGCCATAGGGAGCCAAATGGATTCATAGGGAGCCATAGGGAGCTAGACACAGCGCCAGACGGAGATTGGAAGAGCCAAACAGAGTCATAGAGAGCAGAACAGAGTCAAAAAGAGACAAAAAAGAGCCAAACAAAACCAAACAGAACCAAGCAGAACAAAAGAGAGGAAAACAGAGCCAAACAGGGCCAAACAGAGCCAAACAGGGCAAAACAGAGCCAAACAGGGCAAAACAGAGCCAAACAGGGCAAAACAGAGCCAAACAGGGCAAAACAGAGCCATAAAGAGCAGTACGCCAGAGTAATACGGTGACATACCTGTCCCCACCAGTACTGTACCCCAGTGTTATACAGTGACATACCTGTCCCCACCAGTACTGTACCTTAGTGTTATACAGCGACAGGCCTGTGCCCTCCAGAACTGGACCCCAGTGTTATACAGTGACAGGCCTGTCCCCACCAGTACTGTACCCCAGTGTTATACAGTGACAGACCTGCCCCACCAGTAATGTAACCCAGTGTTATACAGAGACAGACCTGTCCCCACCAGTAATGTAACCCAGTGTTATACAGCGACAGACCCGTCCCCACCAGTACTGTACCCCAGTGTTATACAGTGACAGGCCTGTCCCCTCCAGAACTGTACCCCAGTGTTATACAGTGACAGACCTGTCCCCACCAGTACTGTACCCCAGTGTGATACAGTGACAGTCCTATCCCCACCAGTAATGTACCCCAATGTTACACAGTGACAGACCTGTCTTCACCAGTACTGTACCCCAATGTTATACAGTGACAGACCTGTCCCCACCAGTACTGTACCCTAGTGTTATACAGTGACAGACCTGCCCCACCAGTCCTGTAACCCAGTGGTATACAGTGACAGACCTGTCCCCACCAGTACTGTACCCTAGTGTCATACAGTGACAGACCCATCCCCACCAGTACTGTACCCCAGTGGTAAACAGTGACAGACCTGTCACCACCAGTACTGTACCCCAGTGTTATACAGTGACTGTCCTGTCCCAACCAGTACTGTACCCGAGTGTTATACAGTGACAGACCTGTCCCCACCAGTACTGTACCCCAGTGTTATACAGTGACAGACCTGTCCCCACCAGTACTGTACCCCAGTGTTATACAGTGACAGACCTGTCCACACCAGTACTGTACCCCAGTGTTATACAGTGACAGACCTGTCCCAACTAGTACTGTACCCCAGGGTTATACAGTGACAGACCTGTCCCCACCAGTACTGTACCCTAGTGTTATACAGTGACAGACCTGCCCCACCAGTACTGGACCCCAGTGTTATACAGTGACAGACCTGTCCCCACCAGTAATGGAACCTCAGTGTTATACAGTGACAGACCTGTCCCCATCAGTACTGTACCCTAGTGTTATACAGTGACAGACCTTCTCGACCAGTACTGTACCCCAGTGTTATACAGTGACAGACCTGTCCCCACCAGTACTGTACCCCAGTTTTATACAGTGACAGACCTGTCCCCACCAGTACTGTACCCTAGTGTTATACAGTGACAGACCTGCCCCACCAGTACTGTACCCCAGTGTTAAACAGTGACAGACCTGCCCCACCAGTAATGTACCCCAGTGTTATAAACTGACAGACCTGTCCCCACCAGTACTGTAACCTAGTGTTATACAGTTACAGGCCCGTACCCACCAGTACTGTACCCCAGTGGTATACAGTGACAGACCTGTCCCCACCAGTACTGTACCCCAGTGTTATACGGTGACATACCTGTCCCCACCAGTACTGCACCCCAGTGTTATACAGTGACAGACCTGTGCCCACCAGTAATGTACCCTAGTGCATACAGTGACAGACCAGTCCCCACGAGTACTGTACCCCAGTGTTATACAGACAGACATGTCCCCAGCAGCACTGTACCCCAGTGTTATTCAGTGACAGACCTGTCCAACCATTACTGTACCCCAGTGCTATACAATGCCAGACCTGTCCCCACCAGTACTGTGCCCCAGTGTTATACAGTGACAGACCTGTCCCCACCAGTAACGTACCTTAGTGTTATACAGTTACAGACCGGGACCAACCAGCAATATACCCCAGTGTTATACAGTGACAGACCTGTACCCACCAGTGCTGTACCCGAGTGTTATACAGTGACACACCTGTCGCTACCAGTACTGTACCCCAGTGTTATACAGTGACAGACCTGTCCCCACCAGTACTGTACTCCAAAGTTATACAGTGAGAGCTGTCCCCACCAGTAACGTGCCCCAGTGTTATACAGCGACAGACCTGTCCCCACCTCAGTGTTATACAGTTACAGACCTGTCCCCGCTAGCAGTATACCCCAGCGTTATACAGTGACAGACCTGCCCCCACCATTACTGCAGCCTAGTGATATACAGTGACAGACCTGTCCACACCACTAATGTACCCTACTGTTATACATTGACACACCTGTCCCCACCAGTACTGTACCCCAGTGTTATACATTGACACACCTGTCCCCACCAGTCCTGCACCCCAGTGTTATACATTGACACACCTGTCCCCACCAGTCCTGTACCCCAGTGTTATACAATACCAGACCTGTCCCCACCAGTATTGTACCCCAGTGTTACACAGTGACAGACCCGTCCCCACCAGTACTGTACCCCAGTGTTATACAGTGACAGACCTACCCCACCAGTAATGTAACCCAGTGTTATACAGAGACAGACCTGTCCCCACCAGTAATGTAACCCAGTGTTATACAGCGACAGACCCGTCCCCACCAGTACTGTACCCCAGTGTTATACAGCGACAGACCTGTCCCCAACAGTAATGTACCCTAGTGTTATACAGTGACAGACCTGTCCCCACCAGTAGTGTACCCTAGTGTTATACAGTGACAGACCTGTCCCCACCAGTACTGTACCCCAGTGTTATACCGTGACAGACCTGTCCCCTCCAGTACTGTACCCCAGTGTTATACAGTGACAGACCTGTCCCCACCAGTACTATACCCTATTGTTATACAGTGACAGACCTGTCCTCACCAGTACTGTACCCCAGTGTTATACAGTGACAGACCTACCCCACCAGTAATGTAACCCAGTGTTATACAGAGACAGACCTGTCCCCACCAGTAATGTAACCCAGTGTTATACAGCGACAGACCCGTCCCCACCAGTACTGTACCCCAGTGTTATACAGCGACAGACCTGTCCCCAACAGTAATGTACCCCAGTGTTATACAGTGACTGTCCTGTCCCAACCAGTACTGTACCCCAGTGTTATACAGTGACAGACCTGTCCCCACCAGTACTGTACCCCAGTGTTATACAGTGACAGAACTGCCCGACCAGTACTGTACCCCAGTGTTATACAGTGACAGAACTGCCAGACCAGTACTGTACCCCAGTGTTATACAGTGACAGACCTGTCCCAACTAGTACTGTACCCCAGGGTTATACAGTGACAGACCTGTCCCCACCAGTACTGTACCCTAGTGTTATACAGTGACAGACCTGCCCCACCAGTACTGGACCCCAGTGTTATACAGTGACAGACCTGTCCCCACCAGTAATGGAACCTCAGTGTTATACAGTGACAGACCTGTCCCCATCAGTACTGTACCCTAGTGTTATACAGTGACAGACCTTCTCGACCAGTACTGTACCCCAGTGTTATACAGTGACAGACCTGTCCCCACCAGTACTGTACCCCAGTTTTATACAGTGACAGACCTGTCCCCACCAGTACTGTACCCTAGTGTTATACTGTGACAGATCTGTCCCCACCAGTACTGTTACCCAGTGTTATACAGTGACAGACCTGTGCCCACCAGTAATGTACCCCAGTGTTATACAGTGACAGACCTGTCCCCACCAGTACTGTACCCCAGTGTTATACAGTGACAGTCCCGTACCCACCAGTACTGTACCCCAGTGGTATACAGTGACAGACCTGTCCCCACCAGTACTGTACCCCAGTGTTATACGGTGACATACCTGTCCCCACCAGTACTGCACCCCAGTGTTATACAGTGACAGACCTGTGCCCACCAGTAATGTACCCTAGTGCATACAGTGACAGACCAGTCCCCACGAGTACTGTACCCCAGTGTTATACAGACAGACATGTCCCCAGCAGCACTGTACCCCAGTGTTATTCAGTGACAGACCTGTCCAACCATTACTGTACCCCAGTGCTATACAATGCCAGACCTGTCCCCACCAGTACTGTGCCCCAGTGTTATACAGTGACAGACCTGTCCCCACCAGTAACGTACCTTAGTGTTATACAGTTACAGACCGGGACCAACCAGCAATATACCCCAGTGTTATACAGTGACAGACCTGTACCCACCAGTGCTGTACCCGAGTGTTATACAGTGACACACCTGTCGCTACCAGTACTGTACCCCAGTGTTATACAGTGACAGACCTGTCCCCACCAGTACTGTACTCCAAAGTTATACAGTGAGAGCTGTCCCCACCAGTAACGTGCCCCAGTGTTATACAGCGACAGACCTGTCCCCACCTCAGTGTTATACAGTTACAGACCTGTCCCCGCTAGCAGTATACCCCAGCGTTATACAGTGACAGACCTGCCCCCACCATTACTGCAGCCTAGTGATATACAGTGACAGACCTGTCCACACCACTAATGTACCCTACTGTTATACATTGACACACCTGTCCCCACCAGTACTGTACCCCAGTGTTATACATTGACACACCTGTCCCCACCAGTCCTGCACCCCAGTGTTATACATTGACACACCTGTCCCCACCAGTCCTGTACCCCAGTGTTATACAATACCAGACCTGTCCCCACCAGTATTGTACCCCAGTGTTATACAGTGACAGACCTACCCCACCAGTAATGTAACCCAGTGTTATACAGAGACAGACCTGTCCCCACCAGTAATGTAACCCAGTGTTATACAGCGACAGACCCGTCCCCACCAGTACTGTACCCCAGTGTTATACAGCGACAGACCTGTCCCCAACAGTAATGTACCCTAGTGTTATACAGTGACAGACCTGTCCCCACCAGTAGTGTACCCTAGTGTTATACAGTGACAGACCTGTCCCCACCAGTACTGTACCCCAGTGTTATACCGTGACAGACCTGTCCCCTCCAGTACTGTACCCCAGTGTTATACAGTGACAGACCTGTCCCCACCAGTACTATACCCTATTGTTATACAGTGACAGACCTGTCCTCACCAGTACTGTACCCCAGTGTTATACAGTGACAGACCTGTCCCCTCCAGCACTGTACTCCAGTGTTATACAGTGACAGACCTTCTCCACCAGTACTGTACCCCAGTGTTATACAGTGACAGACCTGCCCCACCAGTATTGTACCCCAGTGTTATAAAGTGACAGACCTGTCCCCACCAGTACTGTACCCTAGTGTTATACAGTGACAGACCCGTACCCACCAGTACTGTACCCCAGTGATATACAGTGACAGACCTGTCCCCACCAGTACTGTACCCCAGTGTTATACGGTGACATACCTGTCCCCACCAGTACTGCACCCCAGTGGTATACAGTGACAGACTGTCCCCACCAGTACTGAACCCCAGTGTTATACGGTGACATACCTGTCCCCACCAGTACTGCACCCCAGTGTTATACAGTGACAGACCTGTGCCCACCAGTAATGTACCCTAGTGTATACAGTGTCAAGACCAGTCCCCACGAGTACTGTACCCCAGTGTTATACAGACAGACATGTCCCCAGCAGCACTGTACCCCAGTGTTATAAAGTGACAGACCTGTCCGACCATTACTGTACCCCAGTATTACACAATGCCAGACCTGACCCCACCAGTACTGTACCCTAGTGTTATACAGTGACAGACCTGTCCCCACCAGTACTGTACCCTAGTGTTATACAGTGACAGACCCGTACCCACCAGTACTGTACCCCAGTGATATACAGTGACAGACCTGTCCCCACCAGTACTGTACCCCAGTGTTATACGGTGACATACCTGTCCCCACCAGTACTGCACCCCAGTGGTATACAGTGACAGACTGTCCCCACCAGTACTGAACCCCAGTGTTATACGGTGACATACCTGTCCCCACCAGTACTGCACCCCAGTGTTATACAGTGACAGACCTGTGCCCACCAGTAATGTACCCTAGTGTATACAGTGTCAAGACCAGTCCCCACGAGTACTGTACCCCAGTGTTATACAGACAGACATGTCCCCAGCAGCACTGTACCCCAGTGTTATAAAGTGACAGACCTGTCCGACCATTACTGTACCCCAGTATTACACAATGCCAGACCTGACCCCACCAGTACTGTGCCCCAGTGCTATACAGTGACAGACCTGTCCCGACCATTACTGTACCCCAGTATTACACAATGCCAGACCTGACCCCACCAGTACTGTGCCCCAGTGTTATACAGTGGCAGACCTGTCTACACCAGTAATGTACCCCAGTGTTATACAGTGACAGACCTGTCCCCCACCAGTACTGTACCCCAGTGTTATACAGTGACAGACCCGTCCTCACCAGTACTATACCCCAGTGTTATACAGTGACAGACCTGTCCCACCAATACTGTACCCCAGTGTTATACAGTGACAGACCTGTCCCCCCCAGTACTGTACCCCAGTGTTATACAGTGACAGACCCGTCCCCACCAGTACTGTACTCGTGTGTTATACAGTGACAGACCCGTCCCCACCAATACTATAACCCCGAGGTTATACAGTGACAGATCTGTCCCCACCATTACTGTACCCCAGTGTTATACAGGGACAGACCCGTCCCCACCAGTACTGTACCCCAGTGGTATACAGTGACAGACCAGTCCCCACCATTACTGTACTCCAGTGTTATACAGGGACAGAGCCGTCCCCACCAGTACTGTACCCCAGTGGTATACAGAGACAGACCCGTCTCCACCATTAATGTACCCCAGTGTTATACAGTGACAGACCTGTCCCCGCCAGTACTGTACCCTAGTGTTATGCAGTGAGAGACCTGTCCCCTCCAGTACTGTACAGAGCCAGATTGAAACAGGGCTAAGCAGCGCCAAACAGAGTCGAGCAGAGCCGTAGAGAGCCGAACAGAGCCGTAGAGAGCCGAACAGAGCCGTAGAGAGCCAAACAGAGCCGTAGAGAGCCAAACAGAGCCGTAGAGAGCCGAACAGAGCCGTAGAGAGCCGAACAGAGCCGTAGA